>NC_050071.1:11959737-12266021 GCF_009764565.3 Dermochelys coriacea | reverse complement strand
ACTTCAGTATCTGGAATTTGCTGGCCAGAAAGTTAAGAATGTTACTGCTCTGTGGCCAGACCCATGTACAGTTGAAGTTTGGATTTTTTCCAGACTCTGGACAACTGTGCATCTCCATCTAGAAGGAAAGAATGAGTATTGCCAAGAATTCTCTTGGTGGCACTCAATAATCAATGTAGTAGTTTTGTATTACTTACGGCAGAGTTGCTGCTTGGTCCATTGCCAGGCAAGGGAAAATTTACCCGTGGAGCTCTTTGAACCGCCTTTCAGTCTCTAGTAACGGCTGAGAAGAAATAGATGAGTGAGGGGAAGCTGCAGGTGTCTTGGGGGCCTATAGTTTCGAAATGTCTCATTTTTAGGAACAGTGATAGCGTTTTGTTTTGGGGATTTTGGTTCTTTACTGTTCTGAGACTAACTTTTGGGTATGGTTTTGAGTTTTTATTCTAATAAACATGAATACAGAATACAGAAACAGACAGATATGCCATCAAAAACGATGCTGTAAATTAGTTGCAGTTTAACCCCATTCAGTACTGGCTTTTACATTTTCTCCTTTACAATTCTCACAACCTGTCTGCACTGAGAAATCTCTCTATTTGACTGGTTGCTGCTCTGCGACCCCATTAGGACAGTGCTTAGTCCCTACCCAACACTGCCCATGTGGCAAGGGAACCCTGCATTAAATTATACTCTGCACTGAGAACATTGACAGAGTCCCTACTAAAGCTGAAAGCCAGTTCTTGATCTGACTCATAATACAGGGTTGATACTGGCATTTGTCTGTTCATAGCATAACCTTTGTTAATGACAGAGAAAGACATGTTGCTTTTTCTTTGTGTTGCTAGGGAACTGAAGCTCTGACCTAATTTGTCACTGAGTATTTTATTCATAATTATAAAGCCAGAAGGGACCATTGTGGTAATGTAGTCTCATTTCCTGTATAACAGGCCAGAGAGTGTCCCTAAAATAATTCCTGTTTGGACTAGAGCATATCTTTTAGAACAATCATCCAATCTATATTTAAAAGTTTCCAGTGATGGAGAATCCATGACAGCCCTTGGTTAATTATGCTCATTGTTGAGAATTTGTGTCTTACTTTTGAGTCTGAATTTGTCTAGCTTCAACTTCCAGTCATTGGATCTCGTTATACCTTGGGATTAGAAAACTCTCTTTTATCAGATTTTGGTTCTCTGTGTAGGTACTTATATACTATAATCAAGTCATCTCTTGTTAACATGGTAATGAAATGCCAAAATCTCAGATCAGGTGAGTACAGAGGCATAATCAAGTTGACACTTTTATTTACTAATATTTTTGGCCACTAGATGGCAACAAAATGCTTTGGCATTACTAGCAATGCATTCCAAGAAAGCCTAGTATCATAGAGGGGTCTGAACCACAACCCCGGGTGTGAAAACACCACATCTTGGAGGGAGGAAGTATTAGGAACACAAGTCTAGACCTGGATCCCAATTTTACAATTGAATCCTCCGTTTCTCTCCTTCCTAATAAGCCAAACCAAAACTTCAGACCCAAAACACCCCCCACAATCTCTAGGAGGAGAGGTCATTCAGTACAAAATCCTGAATCCAAATACCCCCATTAGAGAGGGGGTGATCTCCCCTTTGTATACTAAGAGAAGGTCTCACTGGCCAAACTGCCTAATTGTGAGTGTCATTAGCTGAAATCTCAAAAGCCCAAATTCAAAAATATGGCTGGGGAAGACAAAGTTTTTTACACTTAACATTAACAAAAGTTTAGTGGCAAGAAGCTACAGGTGTTCCTCATAGACACTGCTCAGAAATGTATGAAAATGGTAACCCCTGAAATCACTTTACTGCACCCGTAGTGGAAGATTTAGGAAGTTTTAAATGGGGTTATAACAACAAACTTACAGGAAGCCCAGTGAAAGGCCTTCTCTACAGTAGGAAATTTAACTCCTCTTGACGCTGGGAGTCAAACATGGCTCCTACTTTTCAAGCAGTGATGAAACCAGCTGGAGTTACCTGAGTTCAATATAGTGAAACATGTCAGATGCCCTGGGTTATATTAATTACAAAAATACTGAAATCAGTGTCTCCCTAAAACTCAGTTAGGACCAGACCCTGGCATCCTTACTTATGTTGAGTAGTACCTTACTCTACAGACAATTCCAGCTGGGTTGCTTGTGAAAGAGGAGTCTCCTTAACAGGAGTAAGGGGATCACAATCTGGCCCTCTATTGAGAAACATGAGTTACAGATGCAGTTAGTCAAAATGCCTGATGCTCAAGACAGCATGGAACCAGATAGCCCAGAGGAGGTGCAGTAATATATGGTGCGTTGTAACTTTTTTGCCATTTTTATGCATCCCAGAGAAAGCCCAAACCTATGTTAAAAAGAACATTAAAGTTGCACAGCCAAGCACTGAAAAGTTAGAAAATATCAGAATTATGGTCACTTGCATAACATTAATTCGACCCTTCTGTGTACACACACAATGGAACAGTCTTTAATGACACAGTTGCTTAGGCTCCTCAACTCATATTGAAGGCACCTACAGTCCCAGTTCTGCAGAGCACGTTAGCAGATGCTTAACTTTGAGCATATGTGTAATCCCATAGCCTGGGCCATCCCTATGGGGGAGCAGGGCCTGGAACAAATCAGCCATAGGCATGGGAACTAGTGGTGCGGGGGGTGCTGCAGCACACCCAGGTTCCCCACTGCGAGCCCCGCACCCAGGGTCCTGGTTACCGCCCCCGCATGACTGAGTCTCGGGCACCAGCCAATTGCACTGGCCTGCGGGCCCCCCCACAGCACACAGTGCCAATCGCACTAGCCCCGAGCAGTGACCCCGATTCGCTGTACCCAAGGGATGGCTCTGCCCATAGACACTTCTTTTTAAAATGCCTATTGTTAAATGAGTTCTGATATTAATTTTTTGCTTTGGTTATTGTACGTGATGTACATTAATCAATTAACTGGGCACAGGTAAGCATCCAAGTATGAATCTGTGACAGTATAGAAATAGGTGCTTGATAGCTGTGGGCACAAACCAAGGCATGTGCTTTTTTAAAAATAAAATATTGCAGTTTTTCTTGTCTGTTTGCTCATTTACAGCTGGTTCTTCACCTGACTCGTGACCTGAGTTACAGATTAATATAGGATTTCCCTTCATCAGTAGCAAATAACAAGGGAGTTCTTCAGAGCTGAAGAGTTTTCTGAGTGCAGTGATCATTGGATCATGGAATCAGAGTTATAAAAAGACCTAAATCCTAGTCTAGCTTTCAAAAAGTTACTGAGCAATTGTGCATCTAAGCTGCAGCTACCTTGACTGAGTATGTCATCAGATATTTGCATGCACAAATAGTCATTTATCTGAGTGGCAATTTGCATGTATAAATACCTAATCTGTATATGTAAGGATGGTAATTACAGGTCTGGCTTTTTGAAAATCAGGTCCCTTCTAGGTAATAATCTAATCTATTATCCCTTCCCTAGCCAATGCAAAATTGGTCCCAAAAGTGCTTTGCAGATTCCAATTTTAAATAGCTTATGCATGAAATTACCTGGCTTACTCTTTTCAAAAGAAGGTGCTACTGGTGCTTAATGAGTAAATAAACCAACTAAGGAAAATGTCACCTTGTCCTGGGGTGTATTTACTGCGGGTTGATTGTAAAGTACTTTGTGTCTGTGGATTCTCCCACTCCAGTACAGAATGAGGTAAATATATTTTATCTCGAGGAGACCATTAGTCATAAATACACTTTAATCAGGGGCTAATGTAATTTTCTGACAGGGGAAAATAATATTGATCTCATAAAATCTAGGGCTTAACTTTATTTTAAGACCTAAACACTGCATTAAATGATCCATTCAAGACTGCATGTTTAAAGACTCCCACTCGTTCAGGTTAATGAATTTTAATGGTAAATTCCATCATACAATCACAGTACATTTCTCATTTAAATTATCTACTTTATCTTTTCATGCATATCAAGTACATATTTTTAAATTAATAGCAGGAGGATAGGAACTTTATATATGCAAAAATCAATAGATTGGAATATTTTTATTTAAAAACACAGATTCAGTAGTAAGAATTAATATGTATTTTAATAAAGTACATCTGGTGCTACTTATCAAGCTGAAACTGACTAAAGGAATCAGCCTGAAAACACTTTGGCCCATTGAAGACCACTCAGATTTTCTGTGATCATCCTCAGAAACTTTAGTGTTCCCCTTAAAAGAAAAAAAGGAGAGATGGGAGGTGGGGGGAAACAAAAAATAATCCCCACAAAAACAAAATTTTAATTCCATTCTAATTAATTTTTTTTTATTTTGAATAATTTCCTTGACAAATGGAAAAATTTAAAAGGATATGAAAATTTTCCACAAATTTGAGAAGGCATCTTCTCTATCAAAACACACTCCATTACTCCCCCTTTGATGAAAATTTGGCTAGCCTTATTCATAGATTCCAAGGCCAGAAGGGACAATTGCGATCATCCAGTCAGGCCTCCTGTACAGCAGAGGCCATAGAACCCCCCCAAAATGATTCCTAGAGCATGTGTCAGCCAATCAGGGCGGTCTAGCCTCGTGGCCAGAGTGGGCAGCAGGTCTAGTGGCCAGATTCAGAGCCGTAGTCAGTTGCCAGGAGTCAAAAGCAGAGGTCATGAACTGGAAATCAGACCTGGGGGTGAAACTGGAGTCCATAGTCAGGAGCCAGAGGCAAGGTTGGGTGCAACGCAGGATCAGCAGGAACAAGGCAACACGGGACCAACATTGCAATAAGCATTAGTGTTGAGAAGCCAGCAAGCTGCTGCTGGCTTAACAACCAGCCTGATGGCCTTGGCAGCCAATCAGGTTGTGTGGCTATCAGCAGCTGTACTGAGGAAGCTGCCTGAAGACTGGCTCTGCAGCAGGCCCTGATTCCTGACAGCAGATCTTTTAAAAAGACATCCAATCTTGATTTAAAAATTGCCAGTGATGGGGAATCCACCAGGACCCCTTGGTAAATTGTTCCAATAGTTAGTTCCCCTCACTGTTAAAAATGTACCCCTTATTTCCAGTCTGAATTTGTCTACCTTCAATTTCCAGCCATTGATCATGCTATACCTTTCTCTCTTAGATTGAAGGGCCCATTATTAAAATTTTGTTCCCCGTGTAGGTACTTATAAAACTGTAATCGTCACCCCTGAACCTTCTCTTTATCAAGTTAGACTCAAGGAGCTTAATCTATTTAATCTGCCTTGCAGTGATTTCTGATCCTTTAATCATTCTTGTGGCTATTTTCTGAATCCTCTCCAGTTTATCAAAATCCTTCTTGAATTGTGGGCACACACTATTCCAGCAGCAGTTACCCCAGTGCCAATTACAGAGATAAAATAACCTCTCTACTCCTACTTGAGATTCCTGTTTATACATCCAAGGATCACATTGGCCCAGTAAAGTTTTTTGTTGGTATGATGCATTGCGAATAGCTTCATGAGTTCAGCTCTGAACAATTACATTGTGGATGATAGAGCAGAATGCTAACGTCACAGTGAAAAAAGTGAGTTTCAAAAACTGCACCTTGGCTATATTTTTTCATGGTATTTTCATTGGACAATTATCTACATGGTTTTTTGTGACATGCTCAACTAACACATTAGTACACAATGCACCTCAGCTCAAAGCACATTTTTTGAGAGTTCTTTTAACATAAAATATGAAAATTAAAAATTAAAGTCACTGATTATTATTGTTATTAATAGCAGGACAGTAGCACCCAGAGGCTCCAACTAAAAATCAGACCCTCATTGTGCCAGCGGACACTTCCTGCCCCGAGAACACACAATCTTAATAGACAAGACAGGCAAAGGGTGGGGTAAGACACGGAGAGGTGAAGTGACTTGCCCAATGTTACACAACACATCAGTGGCAGAGCCAGGAATTGAGCCCAGTTCATCTGAGTCCCAGCCCAGTGACCTATCCACTAGAGAAGGCCTCTTTCCTATTTTGTCCCAGCACTTCCTCCTTTGCCCGTATGGTTTGACCGATAGGTTGTAGGTACTTCTCAGTAGCTTCTGCCTTCCTTCTCCCAGTGGGTGTTGAAGGGAGACGGGGCTTCTCCCATCCCTCCCTGGTGGGAATTTGGAGAAGGAAAGTTCTATGTTGTTGCAGAGTTAGGGCCTGAGTGTTGTTGAATTTTTTAGACATGGGACCCATGGCTGAAAATACTACCGGGGCACTACTGTGTTATAATGCCCTGCCCCAATGTAATGAAATATATAGAAGAGGCCCAAGAGCTGTGTGTGCCAGAACAGCCAACTACTGAAAGGGAGCAGCCTGTGGGAATGCTGTCTCTGTTCAGAAGTAAAAACCTTTCCTTGCCCTCAGTAGCTATGACTGTGGGTTTCTTTGTACCAAACTGCAAAAATAAAACTTTTCTGCCTTATGTTAGCATAACATTTCTCTGTGCAGAAGAGCTATTCTAACAGGAAATGGCACTCTTGTCCTGGCTGAATCTAGTGCTGTGAATCCCTTTTGATTAACACAAGGAGGCATGCTCTGAACCTATGCTAGCACCCAGTACTGGATGCTGTAAACTGCTTTCTGCAGGAAATGTTGCCAGTTCCCCTGTGAGGGTTCTGGTACCTGCAAGCACCTGTAGGAATTGGTGCTTTGATGCTGGTTTTAAAATAATCTCATATAGTTTGGAAAGGAACTATATTAGGATTAGAGTTGGGTGACCTATGCAGAGACAACTGTGGATTTGATGAATTTAGCCTCCCGCTCTGTTTGCAATTTTATCTACAAACAGACAAATTCATACCATTGGTTTGTGAACATCGCTCACCTAGGGAACACTTGTGAACTGCTTGCTTTCAGTATTTGCGAGACATAAGTTTGTCCAGTCTGACTGATCACATAAGCCAAATGGCACCGTTTCTGCTTCCTGAATGAATGACTGCCAAACCACAAAGAGCTTCCAGGCTGACTTTGTGAACGCTTCTGGAACAAATCCATGCTAATCTTCACTACACTTTCCCTTTCCCCAAACATTTCGGAGAACAAAAATGTATTCAGTTGAACATTTACAGTCAGGTCCTGATTGTGCAGTCCTTACTCCCCTGGATTTCAGCGGGAATACATGTGTAAGTAAGTGTTCCCCAATGAAAGGGGCAGCAGCAAACTGGGTTCAGAATGAGCAAAAGGGGTGTTAATGCCATCAGACTGAATCTGCATGCTTTCATTTGGATTGCTACTTTTGCCCACCTCTAAGAATGACTGTGGGTCAGTTGTGCCCCAGTGTGGAGAACAGGAAGCAAAGTGGTGTGAGGGCTGAACTGAAGGGCTAGGCTAGTCCCCCAAGCTGACAGCAGGCCATTTGCGTGAACACCACAGTTTGGGGCTCTACTGAAGTGTGGGGTTGTAATAATTCTAACCGCAGTTTATTCCTGACAGAAACACCAGCCAGGCTTCCTGCTGAACATGTTGACTGTTTGGAATAGGCTCATCTTAGAGAGAAGTGAAGCAATACCACGTGACTTATGTGACCTGCCTAATGTGAAAACTGCAACTGTCGCCATCCTTGCACTGAAAAAGTTTGCCCAAAGGTTAGGGTATTTCTCATGCTGTCACTTGGACAGCGTAGCGGCCATCGAACATGTCATGATGTTCTGTCCTGAGCCAAGTCTGGTGTGTTATGAGATAGTATGCCTGTGAAGGACATCTGTCTGATGCTATCCAGCTGTGTTTTAGGTCTTCCAGGAGGTCTTTTCCAACCTCCTTCTGTTGGGTCAAAATTGAAGAGGATTCTTACAGAGAAGTTAAATTTTTGCACACAAAAAAAAATCATCATTATTTTGCAAGTCCAAATAATTTCACAAGATTTGCTGAAGATCTGTAAATTTAAAGTCACTTAGTGGGCAACATTTTCAAAAGCACCTGAGTGACTTAGGAGCCTCTCTAATTGAAAATCAATAGGACTTAGGAACCTAAGTCACCTACATAAGTTTGAAAATTCTACCCTTTATGAATACAGTCCTTCCCAAAATCCCTCTCCTTTTTCATGAAGAATATTTTGCCCAGCAGATTACCCATAACCAAGACGAAATTCTTCAGACATCCAAACTAACAAGACCACAAACACCGATTCACATGCTTAACTTTATCAATGGGACTACCCACGTGCATATAGTTAAACGTGTGTCTGTAAGTGTTTGCATGATCAAGGACTATCCTCCAGTTGGACCATTGCACTGGCATGGCTCCTCATTGAAACCAGACATGTGTAAGGGCTCATCTGTGTGCATCCAATTGCAGAATCAGGGTTTATATGTAAAATTGACCTGGATGACTCTGTAATCTAGAGTGTCTTATTCCTTATATAAAAGGCCTGATTTTCATCCAGCCTCCTCCCTGTCTCCCTTTTTGACCCAACAAGTTTGTAGGTAATCTGCAGGTGCAACTGAGGTAACGCAGGGGTGGGATTTTCCAAATCGCTCAGTTTTAGCCTAACTGCTTCCACTGAAGTCAGGGGGAGGTTTAACACTGACTCCAGCGGGAACAGAGTGAGGCTAGCACTGATCCCACCCTAGGTATTTTACTACCTGCTTTTGCCCATATGTAGGTAGATTAAATGATATAATTTGTGCCTACAGTTGCTTGTGCCTGCCAATGGTGGATTGCAGGGGAGAGGAGAAGAGAAGAGGGGGAAAGGTTTAAAAGTCTACCCCTTTATGAATCTCCAACTTCTCTCCCTTCGAGTGGGTCATTGTCCTTAATTATTTGCAGTCAGGGTTCTATAAATATATGGAAGGAGTTGGCTCTCTGATCCTTTCCCTTGACAAGGTGAAGGAAGTAGACAGACTATTAATACCCTTTTGCAGACAGCATGAGCCAAATAAAATTATTTTTGAGAAAGAAGCAAAAAATTAAAAATAACCCAACAGAAAGTCCAGTCAGTGAATGCACTATAACTTTGAAAGTTGCTCCAGTAAGGTTTTTTTTTTAAGCAAATGCTGAATCTTCTGCACTGTTGAGTCTAACGACCAACTTGCTAGTTATTTTCCATTTGTGGGTGGCAGGACACTTTTCAACAGCCTAAGTCCATATCAGTGCAGTTTGTGTTTGTCACCAGGAGGTACAATAACTACGTTTTCAAAACAAAAATGTCAGTTCAGAGTTTCCTGGGTCACACCATGGAAACTGATAAAAATGTGTCTCATCAGCAAAGTAGCAAAAGTTACCAGGCAAGAGCTTCCAACTTTGTTGTTCTAAGCCTAAAGTATGGTAATTACGGATCCCCTTTCAGTGGGTTATTTGTGTGTTGAGGTCTTCGTTGAAGGAAGCATCAGCCCTGAATTGCCGTAAAGGTACTGCTTTATGTCAGAAATGGGCAGAGTGGCAGATTAGGGGAACAAACAAAATATTAGTTTTACATATGACCCATAAAGCCACATTTTGAAAAGGAACCTCTTGTCGGCAGACAGTTTGCAAAGGCTCACATGCCCATAAAAATGATGGACGCTGCAGGCCTGATTCACTACTGCTTTATTCTAGTTTCATGCTGGTGTAACTCATTGGTTCATTGCTTGAGGAACTGCAAGGTAAAAACCGACATGTAGGGCAGGGAGTGGTGAGGACACTGATCCTGTGTTAATGAGAATACTGCTGCATGCTCCGATGGTAACTCAGGTCTAGTAGCAAAAGCAAGGCCTCAGCAGGAAGTATATATTACAACTAAGCATCTCCTTTCATCACAGTTGAGACCCTGCCTCCTTAGACCCACTGACTATGCCCACCCCTGATTGCTTTTTTACCCCAACTTCTAAGAGGAAGGATGTAAAGGGCATGAGATATACTTCTGCTCTGTGCGAGAGACCTACCCTTTCTGGTGCCTTTGTGCAGACCCCACTCACACCAGGACTGGAACACAACAGCTCCGAGCTCTTGCCAGAGCACTAGGCAAGCGCCTGCAGCATCAAGGCCTAGCAATCCTTTCAGCTGTGTTTTGAGGCCATGGTTGGAATGTTGTTGCAAGTTCTTTGCCCTTTCATATCTAGCTACACATGTTCAAACCAACAAAAGAGCTGTGGGGCAAAACCTCTCCCCACTCCAAAAAAACCAACTCCTCTGCAGCTGAGAGTGTCAGAGCCCAGGTCAACTGACTTGGGCTTCTGTTCGGGGCTAAAAGCAGCAGTGTAGACATTCCCATTCAGAATGAAGCCAGGGCTATGAGACCTCATTTACTGGAGAAAGCCACATCCAGGGCTAAGTCCCCCCTGGACAGGTACAGAACTGGGGCTGTCCGGATCTAAACCAGACCAATGGTGTCCCTGCTCGTATGTGCATACATAACTCATGGATGCCAATAGGGCTTGTGTGTGCACCAGAGGCCTCTATTTGTCTATTGTTTTCATACTTCAAATACTAAGGAGCAGCTCAGTCCTGTGCAGGCAAAAGGAAAATTAACCATACTAAAAGACTGAGTTCTTCAAAAGCAATTAGCCAAGTCTTTGACTGTGAGGTGCTTACAAATCCTATACAATAACAGGACACCCCCACTGATCCTGACCAATGGGGGCTTATTCAGAGGGAGGAAGGAGATGTAGCACATGTGACTTGCATCTGCTCTGACTAGTCATGTGTGAAAATGGACAGGAGCTTGTCCCTGCTTGCTGCAGAGGCAAGAAGAGACGCCAGTGTTGCCAACTCTTCTGATTTTATCACCAGTCTGGCAATAAATGGTATTTTTCCTAAAGCCCCCTACTTCTAGAGCCATGTGATTGTGTGAGAATCTCAGCTGCCTTTTTTTTAAGTTTGTCGCCCTAAGATCATAGAGAAGAGCTTGAAAAAGTGACACACATGCATCCTAACAGCTTAGAAATAATAAAAAAAAAAATTCAAAAAATAATCTCATGATATTTAAACTAATGTCATTATTTTTTTGAGGCCTGACTCACAGTTTTTGAATGCTTGGGGTTGACAATGCTGAAACACTCACAAATAATGCCTGCTTTATTGTTCTTTTGATCTAAAGTAAAGGTTATTCTGACTAGAGATAAGTGTGTGTGTCATTTGTACATGGAAAAATACCGTGGCAAAGGCAGCTGGAAAGTGAAGAGCCCTACTCTCTCTCTGCATTAGTCTGCAGAGTCAACCAGGTATTTGGGCACCTCAAAAGGCAGATAGATACCTAGAGGGATTTACAAAAGCACATAAATGAGTTAGGCACCTAACTCCCATTGCAATTTAACTAATGATGGGAAGTGGTGCATTAATCCCTTAGGCACAGTGGAAGGATCCAGCCATAGCATATCCTGTAGCTCTCCTAGACAGAGAACTACACATTTTTTAATTACAGGAACTTTTAACAAGTATTAAGGACAAAAGGCTGATAATACTGCCTGACAGTTCTCCTGAGCAAATGGCCTTTTTGTAGCACATTACTTAATACATATCAGCATGTCCTAACCACTATAGTAATCAAAGGAACTACCCTATTCACATTTTTGTTTTCTATTCAAATGAACATTTTCTGCTCATTCTAGCACATTCTTTATCAAAGTCTCCATCTAGTCTCAAATAAAGGATGCATACCTACTGTTTGTCAATGTCTGACATTTTTTTTTAAAACATGTAAGCCAAACATTAGAAAAATCAAACTGATAAGTTCAGCAAACAATCTGCCAGGAAAAAACCAACCAAACAAAAAAGACTGGTTGCTGGTCATAGTTCTAAAAACCTAATCACTTACTTGGCGATTTATTGAAGGTTAGAGCCAAAATGAAAAGACATTTGGGATTCAAAGCAAAATACATATGCAAAAGTGCATTCATCATTCTATGCACAATGTGCATTCATCATTCCGTGCATATCATTCTGACAATGGTTTGTGCACTTTTACATGTCCATTTTTGGCAGAGAGTTGGGGCACTAACCTTTCAAAACTTGGCTCTTAATGTAGATTTGAATTTGCATCTCAATGTTGAAGAATTAATCTTCATAGATTTTTAAAAAATCATATGGTAACTTTTCTTTGTTGGTGTAGCAATTGGCTGAGCAAATCAGCGCTCTATGTTCAACTCGATGGCATCTCTCGGTTTGTCGATTTGTCTGGCTGGCTGTAATGCGATAACTTTAGAATGCCATTTTGGGTCAATTCAATTTCAGGGAGTGTTCTAGGTGCCAATAATAAGCAGAACCCTACAGATTTTGGTGAGAATCAGAAAACTGAGGGAGGAAATAGGGCAAACATGGTGCCCCTATCATCTGATTAGCAGATGAACCAGCTTCAGCCACCTCTGTAATTGTCTTTAGATCAATTCTTGCATAACATGTCCCATCGCAGCTCTGCCTATCATCCCAAGAGTTTAAAAATGTTGACACCCTAATGACTTATCTCCCAGAAAGAAATAAGAATGGTGAGGTCAAGTGTGAGGAAGAGGGAACACATGGAGTAGTGTGACCAGATGTCCCATTTTTATAGGGACAGTCCCGTTTTTGGGGAGCTTTTCTTATATAGGCACCTATTACCACCTCCTCCCCACCCCCTGTCCTGTTTTTTCACAGTTGCTATCTGGTCACCCTACACATGGAGCCCTTGCCTTGCGGGGGCAGAAGCTGTGGGGGAGAGCAGGGCCGTGTGTCACAGCAGGCAGCCAGGTGAGGGGCCGGCTGGGGGGGCGCTGTAGGGGAGGCGGGCTTGCTCCCCTGGTGGGGCGTCCATCCACGCCTGTCCTGCTGCCCTGCTCCTCTGGACGCCGGGCAGCGCAGGTGCAGTCCCTTGGGTGCCCTACTGCCAGCAGCCCCTGGAAAAAGGCCAGGGCAAGGGAGCAGCAGGCCAGGGGGGCCTCAGCTCTCACGTGCTGCTGCCACAAAGCTGCCTTTGGCAGGGAACAGGAGTAGCGGCGGGGCAGCCAGCCAGGTAAGGGAACCCAGCGGCGTGACTGGGACTGTCCCAGCCCTGAGCTCCCTCCCCTACCCCCTATACAGCCCCCCAGCGCCCTGCCCTGACTCCTGCACCCCCCCCACACCCAGCCCAACTCCGCACCCCGCCCCTCTGCTCCAGCCCTCAGCCCCCTCCCACACCCGAACTCCCTCCCAGACCCCACACCCCAACCCCCAGCCTGCTCCTGCACCCGAACTCCCTCCCAGACCCCACACCCCAACCCCCAGCCTGCTCCTGCACCCGAACTCCCTCCCAGACCCCCACCCCAACCCTGAACCCCCTCCCACACCCTAACTCCCTCCCAGACCCCCACCCCAACCCTGAACCCCCTCCCGCACCCTAACTCCCTCCCAGACCCCCACCCAACCCTGAACCCCCTCCTGCACCCTAACTCCCTCCCAGACCCCCACCCCAACCCTGAACCCCCTCCCGCACCCTAACTCCCTCCCAGACCCCCACCCAACCCTGAACCCCCTCCCGCACCCTAACTCCCTCCCAGACCCCACACCCCAACCCTGAACCCCCTCCTGTACCCTAACTCCCTCCCAGACCCCCACCCCAACCCTGAACCCCCTCCTGCACCCTAACTCCCTCCCAGACCCCACACTCCAACCCTGAACCCCCTCCCGCACCCTAACTCCCTCCCAGACCCCACACCCCAACCCTGAACCCCCTCCCGCACACTAACTCCCTCCCAGACACCCTAACCCCCAGCCTCCTCCCACACCCTAACTCCCTCCCAGACCCCAACCCAGAACCCCCTCTCGCACACTAACTCCCTCCCAGACCCCACACCCTAACCTCCAGCCTCCTCCCACACCCTAACTCCCTCCCAGACCCCACACCCCAACCCTGAACCCCCTCCCGCACCCTAACTCCTGGCCAGACCCTATACCCCAATGTTTTTTTTATGTTTTTTTTATAAAGCACTCTTATCCAAAGCACTTTACAATAGTTAGCTAACGGTATAAACAATATTTGGAAAGATCATAAAGTGGTCTGCCTCGACCCTTAGCAATTTTCAAGTGGTCTGTGGAAAAAAAAGTTAGACTACCAAACCAATCAAGGTACCTCACTTTATTTTCATTTACTTCCTATTACTTATAATATAGGAGGAGGATGAAGGAAAAAAAGAATGAAAAATGGGGGCAGGAGGGAGATAAGAGAGAATGTTCTTTTTCTTGGCAGGGTCCCCAGGGGGATCCCCACAAAATGAAGCTGAGCACAGGGCCCCACTAACTCTAAATCTGCCACTGGCTTCGACCCCAGGTGGTAGGGCTCTGGCTTCAGCCCCAGGCCCCAGCAAGTCTACACCAGCCCTGGTGAACTCATTAAAACAGGATTGCAATCCACCTTGGAGTCCCAACCCACTGTTTGACAACCCCTGCAATAGGGGGCTAAGACTACAGCATGACCCATGCAAACCTGCATGGGGTATGTGACTCATGGTGTAAAATGGCCCATGGTATGAGCCAGCACCTAGCCATATGTGTGCAGGAATTGGTCATTGGATCCCTCTGAAGCATTGACCTTGTACGATGTTTGCGATGTATTTGTACGATACCTAGCATAATGGGGGGGTCCTAGATCCAAAGGTAATATATAACAACAAATCCTTTGCCTGTATTCTTAATAGCAAGAGAAACAATATTTCTTTCCTGGGGAAAATCTTTTCAAAATATATGTCTTTTCTGAATCAAATATACTCCGTATCATAAGGCCTGATCAGGGCTGGATTATGACATTCTGAGGCCCTAAACTATGTCAATTGCCATCTCCAACCTCACATTTTATCGGCAGTGAGATTATTTATTTCAATAAGTTATTAAGGGACGGTCAGAATTTTACCAGTAGCAGCTGGCCAACAAAACGCTGCCTTAGGAGGCGGATAGCAGACTTACTCGTAGAAATACTAATTTATAAATGCAATTATCGTTTTTTCCCCCTCAGCCTTGGCCTCCTGTCTGTCAATAATGAACAATTAGCGAAGGGTAAGGTATTTGTGTAGCTAGATGTGTATACTTGTCATAGTTGAATGAAAATGTCTATATTTAGAGAGGTTGCAGAGTAGCAACTGTGTTAGTTTGTAGTCGCAAAAAGAAAAGGAGGACTTGTGGCACCTTAGAGACTAACAAATTTATTTGAGCATAATGGACACAAATCAGACGTCAAGAATTATAACATTCAAAAACCAGCCGGAGAACACTTCAATCTCTTTGGTCACTCAATTACAGACCTAAAAGTTGCAATTCTTCAACAAAAAAACTTCAAAAACAGACTCCAACGAGAGACTGCTGAATTGGAATTAATTTGCAAACTGGATACAATTAATTTAGGTTTGAATAAAGACTGGGAGTGGATGGGTCATTACACAAAGTAAAACTATTTCCCCATGTTTATTCCTCCCCCCCACCCCCCACTGTTCCTCAGACGTTCTCGTCAACTGCTGAAAATGGCCCACCTTGATTATCACTACAAAAGGTCCCCCTCCCCCCACACACTCTCCTGCTGGTAATAGCTCACCTTTCCTGATCACTCTTGTTACACTGTGTACGGTAACGCCCATTGTTTCATGTTCTCTATGTATATAAATCTCCCCACTGTATTTTCCACCGAATGCATCCGATGAAGTGAGCTGTAGCTCACAAAAGCTTATGTTCAAATAAATTGTTAGTCTCTAAGGTACCACAAGTACTCCTTTTCTTTTTATATTTAGAGAGAGACTTCTTTTTCCCCATATCTCCTTTATTTAGCAACTGACTTTGATAAAATTTGAAATGGAGTCAGTTTTTTCTTTTTTAGAAGCCCCTCATATTGTGAGGCCCTAAAATGTAGTTTAGTTAGTTTATGTCTTAATCTGGTCCTGGGCCTGATCCTGAAGCATGCCTGTTGACTGAGAGTCTTCAGAACCAGGCCCTTAATCTTGCAGAGATAAAGAATAAAACATGAACAAGCATGTTAAAATAAGTTCTGACCAAATTAGCGGTGCAAAGGTGAATAATCACCCACAGGAGATGCTAAGGACTGAGGAGTCTATGGAAGCATGCAGAGTATTCCCAAATGCTTCCAGTCACTCACATCTAGGAGGTTAACTGGTTTAGAAGGAAATCTGAGTGCAGAAGCATCCATTTTAATGTGCAATTGTCATTTTCATGCATGCAAAGCAAGGATACTTTTGTTTGAAATTTACCTCCAGATGTTTAGAACAGTATGGAAATGTAGGAAATTAATGGGTTTGGGATAACCTTTAATATCTTTAAAGCAAATATGAACACTGGAACCCAAATCTCTTTTTCAGCAGTTACAAGAAATGTTGGCGCGAAGTACAGGACAGACAACAGATGATATCTGGAAGTAAATATGGACCCTGCAGGTAGAAAAGTACATATTTACTCAAGGAGAAAAGCAGTATTCTTGCTAGCACTGCACAATACTGTAAGGGAAAATTCCAAACCAATTTCATGATGCAGCAGCTAGCAGTTTTGGGTTTTTTCCTGGATTTTTTTTTTTTTGTATTTCATTTCAATGTAGCAAACAGATGTTAATCCCATTACGTTTTGAAGACCTGCTTAAAATTCTACAGCCATATACATCCCTCAGAGTGCTATCTTAGGGTCTGATTCTTCACTACTTTGCACCTTTTGCAATCACTTTCACTTGTTAACTCTTCCAATATGGCAGCATTTTACCCCCACTTTGCATGCATGTGCAGCCACAGTTTAAGCCATGGGGCTAAATGGGGATGTATATGATGACACAAAGTGCAAGGCACAGGAGAAGTAGGCCCCTCATTTTTAAACTAACAATGCTTTGCATTTTAGCTGTGCTTTCCATCAGGAACTCAAAAATTATTGAACCAGATTCTCCATCACCCTGCACAGTGATTTACACAGTGCAGAATGGGGTAAAGCTCTACCAAATCAGAATAGGGTATTAGGCAATCAGGATCATTATCTGTTTTACCTATGTAGAAACAGGCCCAGAGCAGAACAAGTGTTGCGTTCCTCCTGAGTGGGTCTGTGCCTCCTCCATTCCCATTGGCTTCAGTGGGAGGGACAATGTATGGCCCATCTCTGGAAGACCTCAGCCCTTTGCAGGACTGAATCTTATGGAACATGTCCAAGGATAGAACCCATCGATCACCAAGATCTATACTCTAATCACAAGCCAGTTTTCTTTTCACCCCATCTCCCCAGAAGTCTTCAGTGCTGTGTCGCTTTTGTATAAAAGCCTGACTGTTTTCCTGCTCGATTTGAAATACTGCTGCTCTGCCAGCTCACATTCCTCATTCTCCATAACAAGCAGCAGATGTCAATTATTTTTTCCAAATGAGTCTCTAGGAGCTCTCCTCAGGTTGGATATATCTTGTATTTGCCTTGGATAGAGCACTCAAATACCCTCTGTCAATAGATGCCTTTAGATGGGGGTTAAGGTCATTCAGCACCTGACAGGAAGTGGTCATCACCTTGCAAGGCTGGGCACGTAGAGAAAGTTCCCTTCCATGCCAAACACTTGCAACGGTGAAAGACATTTGTTTGGCAGATTTGAAGTACTTGACTGATAAGAGGAAATAGAACTATAATCCTAGTGGGAATGTGACAGGACCAGTTACAAGGGGTGGAAGCATTCTGCTTTGCCTTTACTCGGCTCCCATGGGAATCTCAATGGGATTACTGTTGATTTCAATGGAAGCAGAGTGAGGCCAACACTGAGAGCTTTTGAAAAGCCCACCCAATGAGTTGCCTTTTCCTGTTGCCTTTTCATTCACCATCTCTTTTCCTCTTCTTAGTTTTTAAGTGTTATTTAATCTTTATACTTTTGGAGCTGACATTGATAACCCCGTCCATGTTAGCTGACCTGTTGGATTCTTCCCCTGTAGTAAGATGTGCATTGCACTTATATATTCTGCATGGATCTGTCATTGATCAATGGTTCTCCATGTCCACTGAAGGTAGGACAAGAAGTAATGGGTTTACTGTGTAGCATGGGAGATTTTGGTGAGATATTAGGAAAAACTTTCCAACTGTGAGAATAGTTAAGCACTGGAATAGGCTTCCAAGGATAGTCATGGAATCCCGATCACTGGAGATGTTTAAGAACAGATTAGACAAACATCTGTTAGGAACTCAGGGATGGCCTAAGTTTACCTGGTTCTGCCTCAGAGTAAGGGGCGGAACTAAATGATCTCTAAGGGTATGGCTACACTACGAAATTAGGTCGAATTTATAGAAATCGAACTTTTAGAAAGCGATTTTATACAGTTGATTGTGTGTCCCCGCACTTAAAACCATTAAGACCATTAAGTTGGCCAAGTGCGCCCACAGTACCGAGGCTAGCGTCGACTTCCAGGGTGTTGCACTGTGGGTAGCTATCCCACAGTTCCTGCAGTCTCCGCCGACCATGGAATTCTGAGTTGAGATCCCACTGCCTGATGGGGCAAAAAACATTGTCACGGATGGTTCTGGGTATATGTCGTCAGGCCCCCATTCCCTCCCTCTCACCATGAAAGCAATGACAGCAATCATTGCGTGCCTTTTTTCATGGGTTACCCATGCAGACGCCATACCACGGCAAGCATGGAGCCTGCTCAGCTCACTGTCACCGTACGTCTCCTGGGTGCTGGCAGACGTGGGACTGCATTGCTACGCATCAGCAGCTCATTGCCTTGTGGCAGCAGATAGTGCAGTATGACTAGTAGCCATCCTCATTGTCTCTGGGTGCTCTTGGCCGGCCTTGGTCAGGTCGGTCGGGGCATTTGGGCAGACATTGGTGCTCCTGGCTGATCTCGGTGATGTCTGTCAGGGGAACCTGGGTGGACATGGGTGCTCCTGGCAGACCTCAGTAAAGTCTGTCAGGGGAGCCTGCACATAAATGGGAGTGACTCAAGTCATTCTCTTCTTCAAGTTTTGTCTAATGGAGATTCAGTCCTGCTTGGCATATTGGCAGAGGGATAGCTCAGTGGTTTGAGCACTGGCCTGCTAAACCCAGGGTTGTGAGTTCAATCCTTGAAGGGCCCATTCTGCCTCAGGCTGCTTTCCCAGCCATCTGCTGCCAGCCTACCCCTCCCTCCCTCTGTGAAAGCAATGGCCGACAATCGTTTCATGCCTTTTTCTGTGCGGGCAGCATATTGCTGTCAGCATCGTCTTCCTTCCGCTGACACTCTGCTCTCCTGCTCACGCCATACCATGGCAAGCATGGAGCCCGCTCAGATCACCGTGGCAGTTGTGACTGTTCTAAACAGCATGTGCATTATCATGCAGTATATGCAGAACCAGAACCTGCAAAAGCAGGTGAGTAGGCAACGGCAGCGCGGTGAGGAGAGTGATGAGGACATGGACACAGACTTCTCTCAAAGTACAGGCCCCGCCAATTTGGCCATCCTGGTGGCAACGGGGCAGGCTCATGCCATGGAACGCCGATTCTGGGCTTGGGAAACAAGCACAGACTGGTGGGACCGCATAATGTTGCGGGTCTAGGATGATTCCCAGTGGCTGCAAAACTTTCGCATGGGTAAGGGCACTTTCATGGAACTTTGTGACTTGCTTTTCCCTGCCCTGAAGCGCAAGAATACCAAGATGAGAGCAGCCCTCACAGTTCACAAGCGAGTGGCGAAAGCCCTCTGGAAGCTTGTAATGCCAGACAGCTACTGGTCAGTCGGGAATCAATTTGGAGTGGGCAAATCTACTGTGGGGGCTGCTGTGATGCCAGTAGCTAATGCGATCACTGAGCTGCTGCTATCAAGGGTAGTGACTCTGGGAAATGTGCAGGTCATAGTGGATGGCTTTGCTGCACTGGGATTCCCTAATTGTGATGGGACCTTAGATGGAATGCATATCCCTATCTTGGGACCGGACCACCAAGGCAGCCAGTTCATAAACTGAAAAGGGGTACTTTTCAATGGTGCTGCAAGCACTGGTGGATCACAAGGGACGTTTCACGAATATCAGTGTGGGATGGCTGGGAAAGGTACATGACGCTCGCATCTTCAGGAACTCTAGTCTGTGGGAACAGCTGCAGCAAGGGACTTTCTTCCCAGACCAGAAAATAACCATTGGGGACGTTGAAATGCCTATAGTTATCCTTGGGGACCCAGCCTATCCCTTAATGCCATGGCTCATGAAGCCATACACAGGCACCCTGGACAGTAGTAAGGAGCTATTCAACTATAGGCTGAGCAAGTGCAGAATGGTGGTAGAATGTGCACTTGGATGTTTAAAAGTGCGCTGGCACAGTTTACTGACTCGGTTAGACCTCAGCAAAACAAATATTCCCATTGTTATTACTGTTTGCCATGTGCTCCACAATATCTGTGAGAGTAAGAGGGAGACGTTTATGGTGAGGTGGGAGGTTGAGGCAAATCGCCTGGCTGCTGATTATGTGCAGCCAGACACCAAGGCAGTTAGAAGAGCACAGCAGGGCGCGCTGTGCATCAGAGAAGCTTTGAAAACCAGTTTCATGACTGGCCAGGCTATGATGTGAAAGTTCTGTTTGTTTCTTGATGAAACTCCACCCCCTTGATGAAAACCCACCATGGTTCACTCTACTTCCCTGTAAGCCAACCGCCCTCCCCTCCCCTCTTTGATCACCGCTTGCAGAGGCAATAAAGTCATTGTTGTTTCAAATTCATGCATTCTTTATTAATTATCACAAAAATGGGGGGATAACTTCCAAGGTAGCCTGGGAGGGGTGGGGAGGATGGAAGGACAAGGCCACACTGCACTTTAAAACTTAATGCCAGCTTTCTGTTGCTTGGGCAGTCCTCTGGGGTGGACTGGTTGGGTGCCCGGAGGGGGCCCCCCCCACCGCGTTCTTGGGCATCTCGGTGAGGAGGCTATGGAACTTGGGGAGGAGGGCGGTTGGTTACACAGGGGCTGTAGCGGCAGTCTGTGCTCCTGCTGCCTTTCCTGCACCTCAACCATACGCTGGAGCATAACAATTTGATCCTCCAGCAGCTTCAGCATTGCATTCTGCCTCCTCTCATCATGCCGACGCCATCTCTCCTCTCGCTCGTCCCTCCTCTCCTCTTGCTCATCCCTCCTCTCCTCTCGCTCATTTTGTGCTTACCTGGACTCTGACACTGTCTCCCTCAATGCACTGTGCTGGGCTCTTTCAGTGCTGGAGGCCTGCATGAGCTCAGAGAACATTTCATCACGAGTGTGTTTTTTTCGGCTTCTAATCTTTGATAGCCTCTGGGACGGAGATGATAGGGGGAGCATTGAAACGTTTGCAGCTGCGGGAGGGAAAAAAGGGAGATTAGTTGTTTTTTTTTTTTTTTAAAAAAGAGACATTTTAGAGAACAATGGGTAGACTCTTTCACAGTGAACCAAGCTGTAAACATTACATAGCACGTGTGGTTTCTTTATAAGGTTGTATTTTGCCTCTTATATCGAGGGCCTGCTGGTATGGTGTGAGAGATCACACACTCAGGGCTGGTGGGCAACAGAATTCGGCTTGCAGGCAGCCATGGTAAACCACAGTCTTTTGGCTTCTTTAACCTTCCTAACATGTGGGAATGGTTTCAAACAGCAGCACCCTCATTTCACATACCAAACACCCGTTGGGTTGGCCATTTAAAAGGAGGGGCTGTGGTTCAGGTTAACGTGCAGCACAAACCCAACTAAACCTTCCTCCCCAACACCCACCCCCAATTCTCTGGGATGATCACTTCACCCCTCCCTGCACCCCGTGGGTAACAGCGGGGATGATTTCTGTTCAGCCACAGGCAAACAGCCCAGCAGGAACTGCCACCTCTGAATGGCCCCTTAATAAAATTCCCCTATTTCAACCAGGTGACCATGAATGATATCACTCTTCTGAGGATAACAGAGAGATAAAGAACGGATGTTGCTTGAATGCCAGCAAACTCTGGGACCATATGCTGCCATGCTTTGTTATGCAATGATTCCAGACTATGTGCTGCTGGCCTGCTGTGATAAAGTATCCTACCATGGAGGATGGAATAAGGCTGCCCTCCCCAGAAACATATTGCAAAGGTTTTGGGAGTACATCCAGGAGAGCTTCATTGAGATGTCCCTGGAGGATTCCACTCCATCCCCATACACATTAACAGACTTTTCCAGTAGCGGTACTGGCCACAAATGCATCCCAAGTCTTCAGGGCAAATTATCATTAAACACGCTTGCTTTTAAACTGTGTATTTACAAAGGTACACTCACCAGAGCTGCCTTCTCTGCCTTCAAGGTCCGGGAGCCCGGGTTGGGAGGGTACTGTCTCCAGGGTGATCAACAGTTCCTGGTTGTCAGGGAGAATGGTTTCTCCACTTGCCTGGTGTGCGCCATCTTCCTTGTCCCCAAAATCCTCATCCCTGTTGCATGAGACTTCCCCCTTTCAGGAGTCCACATACAGGGGTCAGGCAGTGGTAGGGGCACCCCCTAGAATTGCATGCAGGTCATCATAGAAGCGGCATGTCTGGGGCTCTGACCCTGAGCGGGCATTTGCCTCTTGGGTTTTTTGGTAGGCTTGCCTAAGCTCCTTAAGTTTCACTCAGCACTGCTGCGGGTCCCTGTGATAGCCTCTGTCCTTCATGCCCTTGGAGATTTTTTCAAATATTTTGGCATTTCGTCTTTTGGAACAGAGTTCTGATAGCATGGATTCATCTCTGCATACAGCGATCAGATCCAATACCTCCTGTTTGGTCCATGCTGGAGCTCTTTTGCAATTCTGGGACTCCAAGGTCACCTCTACTGATGAGCTCACCACACTGGCCAAACAGGAAATGAAATTCAAAAGTTCACAGGGCTTTTCCTGTCTACCTGGCCAGTGTATCTGAGTTGAGAGTGTTGTCCAGAGCGGTCAGAATGGAGCACTCTGGGATAGCTCCTGGAGGCCAATACCGTCAAATTGTGTTCACACTACCCCAAATTCGACCCAGTGAGGTCGATTTCAGCGCTAATCCACTCGTCAGGGAGGAATACAGAAACTGTTTTAAGAGCCCTTAAAGTCGGAAAAAATGGTTTTGTAGCGTGGACGGGTGCAGGGCTAAGCCGATCCAACGCTGCTAAATCCGACCTAAACTCATAGTGTAGACCAGGGCTAAGTCCCTTCCAGCCCTACATTTCTATGATTATTGTTTTAGCATGTCGGCCCCTAATGTAGTCAATGGCAGAACTCCCAGTGAATTCAGTAAGCCAGGATTTCACCCTTCGAGTCTAAGACAGGTACTACAGAGTTAAAAATGAATTAATATCTAACTCCTTAATATTTGGGCATTCCAAAGCTAACATGTTAGCAAAAATAGCCTCTATTGGTGCAATGGATTGTTCTTGACAAAAAGGAACTGTCAGACAGATCTGATAACAGGATAAAGGGTCTGATCTAGCAATCAAAACTACACTTTTCCTCACTGAGAGTTTTGCTTAAGTAAAGGTCTGAGCTGAAAAGGTCAGATTCTTTGCCCCTGATCAGCAAAGAGTGGCTGGAATCTTAAGAACTGTCCCCATTTCTAACATGGTGAAGTGCTTGCATAATTCTGAGAGTCTTCTTTTCTTCCACTACCTTTAAAAAGCCTGTCTACATAGGAACACTCAGGAAAATTAATCTGAATTAAATAAAGATATGAATTTAAAGTGGATTACTCAAACTGCGTTGAATCCCTGTGTGGACACCTTTTGGAAATGGGCTAAGCTAAACCATATTAAGGCCAATTTAATTCTAAATAAGAGTATCCACACAAGGATTTAAGGGTTTAACTAATCCAATTTGAAAATTAATTTGGATTAATTGTCCCCATGTAGACAAGCCCTGAGATGTGTCTGGCTCCAGTTCAATTCCCAAAGTAGAGCACCCTTTAAAAATGTTCCAATTCCATATGTCCCCACCAAGAAAGGTCTTGGCTGCAAAGCTGTTGGTGCAGTTTAGGTTTTTCACAGGACAAACTCCCTCACACTCCTTCCCACCCCCAGAAAGCAAGACAGTGGTTGGGAAGGGGAAGCTGTCAATAAGTTACATTAAGGGCAGCTTCCTGATGTGATAGACTTAGTACAAATCCTAGCATCTCCCTCTAGGCTTACCAGAGGTTACTGTCTACAGACACTTAGGGTATGTCTACATGGCAGTTAAATACCCCCGGCGGGCTCATGTCAGTTGACTCAGGCTCGTGGGGCTCAGGCTATGGGGCGGTTTAATTGTGCTGTAGATGTTCAAGTTTGGGCTAGAGTCCGGGTGTCGCAACTGGGTTGTGGGCAGCCAGACCAAGTAGTCAGAGCCAGAGTCCACAGTCACAAGACAGGAAGAGTCAGGAATCAGCTGGGTCAGGATACCCGGAGGTCAGACGCAGGAGAGAAACTGGAGATCAGAACCACAAAGATGCCAGGAGCCATGCTGGGTCATGGTGCTAGGAAATAAGCCAGGGAAGTACAAGGAACAAAATCCAGAACAGGGTAGCCCAGTTGTTCTGGCAGCTCCCTGTTCCTGCTGCTATCTTAAGTAGGCCCATCAGGCCAATCAACTGCTCTGGGACTCTGCCACTAGGAGCGCAGGGGCAGAGTCTGAATCTGGGGCTGAGGCTCATGGGTCCCAGGGAAGCAAGCATCAGCAGGCTGCCAGATGGACAGTTGGAGTGTGGCTGCATCTATAAATCCTGCAGATCCTGGTTTGAGACCTGTGGGTCATGACACTGGGCTCTAGGATGCTCCAGCCCAAGCCAGAATGACTGCACTGCAGTTAAACAACCCCTTAGCCCAAGCCAGCTGACATGGGCCAGCCATAGGTGTTAATTGCAACGTAGACATATGCTGAGAGACCTGGTTAGAGCTTAAGCTCTGGTCATGTGTTCAGGTTGTATGCATTGATTCAAATCCAGCCACTAGAGGGAAGAAGTCTGCCATCCCTGCTCTCATGTCTGGCTGCCTGTTGTCAGACAACATTTACACCGAAGGATTCATGGCTAGTGTAGATGGCAGCAATAGAAAGTGAAGACAATCTTTGCCCAAGACTTTGGAAGCAAGGTGGATCTGGAAATCTGTTTCTTTTGGAGTCTCTCTGGAAGGGAATATTAGCCATACCAACTCTGCTATTTTTTAACTAGCATTTTCCTTTTCAAAGACTTACAAAAATCCTTAACTTTTTACCCCAAATGACATGGGTTTCTCGTGTTTTTTTTTATTTCTATAATGTTTTACAATCAGCTACTGACATATCCTCTCAACCTTAAATTTGACTTAGTTTTTCATTTTTTGTCTGTGTTAGGCTTATTGACCTCTATTCTGTAAAACATTTAGACACATGCTTAACTTTGAGCACTGAGTAGTACTGACATCATAGTGTCATTTCACTGAAGCATGAATATCAACTTTAACCAAGTAAGAAGTCCTATTGACTTCAAGTGTGCCACTCAATGTTTAACATTAAGCATGTGCTTAAGTGATTTGTTGGGTTGAGGCCCTATTCATAGGGTTGCCAGGTGTACGGTTTTCGACCGGAATGCCCAGTCGAAAAGGGACTCTGGCGGCTCCAGTCAGCACAACTGACCAGGCTGTTAAAAGTCCGGTCTGCTGTGCTGTGGGAATAAGGCAGGCTTCCTGCCTGCCGTGGCTCAGCGTGGCTCCCGGAAGCAGTGGCATGTCCCCGCTTCCGGCTCCTACACATAGGGGCAGCCAGGGACTCTGCATGCTGCTCCTGCCCTAAGCATCAGTTCTGCACTCCCATTGGTCAGGAACCGCGGCCCATGGGAGCAGTGCCTGCAGACGGGGCAGCGCACAGAGCTGCCTGGTCATGCCTTGGCGTAGGAGCCGGTTGGGGGACATACCTCAAAGAGCTCCTGGAAGCAGCGGTAAGCGCCACCCAGAGCCTGCACCCCTGACCCCCTCCAATGCCCCATCTCCCTTCTGTCCTCTGAATGTCTTGGTTCTAGCTCAGATCTCCCTCCTGTACCCCAAACCCCTCATCCCCAGCCCCACTCCAGAGCCCACTTCCCCTCACCCAGAGCCCTCACCCCCTCTCACACACCCCATACCCCAACTGCCTTCCCCCTGCCCAGAGCCCCCTCCTACACTCCAAACCCCTCATCCCTGGCACCACCCCAGAGTCTGCACCCCCAGCCGGAGCCCACACCCCCTCTCACACTCCAACCCCCTGAGCCAACCCAGTGAAAATGAGTGAGTGAGGGTGGGGAGAGTGAGCAACAGATGGAAGGGGGGATGGAGCGAGCAAGGGCAGGGCCTTGGAGACGGGGCAGGGCCGGAGGCAAGGGTGTTTGTTTTTGTGTGAATAGAAAGTTGGCAACCCTAGCTATTCAGGAAATTCCTATCAATATGTAAGGGACACATTCATCCATGAACTCGAGGATGACTTGGGAACATGAGCCATTAGTTTATGTCTTTTGCTGAGTAAGTATACATTTTTATGGTCTGATTCTTAAAAAGGCCAGATAATAGCCTGTGGAGCCTGTTTCCTCTAGATCATGGGTTATATAGAACCCAAATCACTCTTGTGATTTGGGTTCTATATAACCCATGATCTAGAGGAAACAGGCTCCACAGGCTATTATCTGGCCCTTTTAAGAACCAGACCATAAAAATGTATACTTATATTGTTATAGTATACTTATATTGTTATAGACTTTGGGGGAGGGAGGGCACCAACTCTATGGCTGGCACTTTACAAAAATAATAGACTGAGACATACCAGTGTGATAGCTGCCTTCTTGGCAGACACACCAGGGACTGCACCAGAGACCATCAGAGGTAAGACCCTAAGCTGCTGTAGTTTGAACTAAAGAGCCACGGCTCTAGAGCTGGGGACTGTAATAACACGCAACCTCTGTAGACGGGCACAGAGCAGGAAGTGTAACACGTGCCACTCAGAGGGTCACACCAGCTCAAATACAAACTATCCAGACAGCTATAGATCATGGTGTGCAAGTGGTAACTGGAATTAGGGTAAGAATCAAGTGTGTTTTGAGGAGGAATTCGAAGGCAAAGAGGTTGCTTGGTGCATGGAACCATCTGCACAAGGGGCATAGTGAAGGCATGGAAATCACAGTGGGAGACTAATACAAAGGGAGGCGAGCTAGGGCTGAATATTGTGAGCGAGAAAGAAAGAAGGATAAAAAGAGCAAGGGATAGACTGTGCAGGATCATGAAAGTCAGCATGAGAAAAAAAAATCAGGGGAAACCAGCAAACATACAGTGCTTGAAGATGGATTGATATGGTCAGAGTGACAAGAAAAGAAAATGCTTTTGGCATGAAGGATGGATTGGAGGGGAGTGCAGAGGAAAGGCAGGTCAAAGAACAGAACAATGCAGCTAGTTCAAGTAACTCCCCAGCAACAACTGTTACACTATTCATGGTAAATGGCTTCACAACACAGTTAAAATTAGTTTTAAAGTTTTACACTTACAAGCAGGAATATTCCCCAAACTGGAAAATTTTAAGCAAATATTGAAGAAAATATAAGAAAAGAGGAATATAGGAAGTACCATGTCAGAGCAGACCCAAGGTATATATTGTCTAGTGTCCTGTCTCGGACAATGGCCAGAACCAGGTGTGTCAGAGAAAGTTGCAAGAGACTTAATAGCAGACAATTATGGTATTACCAGCCCATATGGGAATTTTCTTCCTAACCATGTCTGAGAGAACGAATTTCAGTGGAGTAAGGCAGGGGATGGTAACAACTGCACAAGATCCCAGAAAGAATTAGAGGAATTAAAATCAAATCAGAGGGAGAAGACCTCATTCTCAAGGCAAAGGGAAGAAGAGTAGTGGGGACAGTAGTTGAAAAGACAAGGGTTTTAATAGCCAAAGGGATATCATATTACATTTGAAGTCTAACAGAAATTACTCCAGTGTGTCATGGAATGCTCCACTCACCACTGTGCAGGCACCTCCTCTGGGACACTTTGGGGATTAGCTCTTGAGGTCATCATCCCCATCCACAGTTTGCATGCTGTCACTCCGACTCTGGCCTGTAGCTTCTCTAGCTCTGTGGGTCCTGACCCACAGCATCCTCTTTGTGATGTAGCCCTCTGGCTAGGTCACTCAGTATTCCCCCTTCTGGGGGTCAGTCCACCAACAGTCCTAGGCAGTCTGCCATTCAGTGCCCCAATGCCATTCCCTCAGTGGCTGGTAGGGGAACCCAGACCTGCCCTCCACTCTGAGTTCCAGCCCAGGGACCCTCAGCTCAGCAGTTCTGGGCTTTACTCTCCCAGCCCTCCCTACTCCTTCCCTGGACTACTTCCTACCAACTCCTAGTTCCACTCCTTTCTCTGGGTGTACCAGCTCCAAGACTGCTCTTCCCAGGGAGTGACAGCTACCTAGCTTCCTACAGCCTTTTCCAGCTGCCTAGTTTGTAATCTACTACCTTCTGTGCCAGCCTCCTGGATTTTGTAGAAACTCCATCTGTTCCTTCACAGGTGAGCTTCCCTCTAATTAGCTGCCTCCAGCCTAACGCTCGCCTGTTTGTTGTCTGATTAGGCTCACCTGGTGCAATTCAGTTCTTGCAGGACCAGTAGGGGGAGCACTCCCCATCACACAGTGAGAGAAGCGAGGTTTAGGGTAAGAGAGTAAGAGAAGCTGAGAAGAGGACTGAGAGGAGTCAGGAGGTATTAAAGCTTGCAGGAGCTTTCTACTCCTATAACAGTTAATTGAAATTTGACAAAAAGTGGCCACCTAGCCTTCTAAACAGCACCATCACCACTGCCAGTTTGTCACAGGTTTTTACTTGAAGGTGCCATTGGATAATTAGGTTCTGACCAGTGCCTGAATGTTTTTTGTTAGCACTGGGGAGCAACTTTGTTCTGGTCCAGCTCCACCCAGCACTTCATAATAAAAAGGCAAGCATTCTTATTTCACCTGCTGGGTCTCCTCCCAGCTGTTGGAGGACCAAGTCTTGTTGGTTCCCCCAATACCAGAGCCTGAGTGGTTCTCTAGGCAGTGCCTGGAGACTTAAACTTGCTGCCCCTATTTCCCAGGTGATGTTCCCACTCCATGTGGGTGTGTCAAGGTGGTGATGCCACCAGCAGGGGGCAGAAAAGCCCTGGTACATCCCATCAGAGGAGGGACTTAGATAATGGGGGTAGGTTAAGGGGTTAAAAACTCCCAGAAGGAGGGATAGCTCAGAGTCCCATTTTGGGATGAGAGAGGAAAGCATACAGACTGGGATTGAGACTGGAGAAGATGTATTGATAGGCTGATCATGTTCATTAGAATTACACAGAGCTTGTAGCTTGGCTGTTTTAGCTTCGACCTTTTCTGTACAAATATGGAACATTTGACAAATGGGCATTTAGCACAGTCATCATGTTAATCCTAAAGAGAAAGCACTAAATTTATCCATGACTAGATTTGGCAGAATTACTTTTTTTATATGATGACAGGTTTCAGAGTAGCAGCCGTGTTAGTCTGTATTTGCAAAAAGAAAAGGAGTACTTGTGGCACCTTAGAGACTTACAAATTTATTTGAGCATAAGCTTTTGTGAGCTACAGCTCACTTCACTGAATGCATTCGATGAAGTGAACTGTAGCTCATGAAAGCTTATGCTCAAATAAATTTGTTAGTCTCTAGGGTGCCACAAGTACTCCTTTTCTTTTTTTATATAATTTCAATGTTTATTTTTCAGCATTTTATTTTTATTGATTTAAATGTTCACAGTTGCAGGAGACTTTGGGGGCGGGAGGTGTCAGACAATAGGGGGCGTCAGTTAATCATTATTTAATGACAATCGTCTCAAAAAGTTATATCTTCATAATTGTTAAAAGACAAATTGTCAAAATATACAAAGTAAACAGCCTTAAATCAAACTCTAATAAGTTTCCAAGGAGCATTTTTCTTCCTTTGCCTATCTGAAAGTTTAAATGATTATTGAGGGACATATTTTGTCAGCTGTGTGTGTACAGTGAAGTTGATGTTTATCAACATTTACTGATCAAAATCTAATTCTTTCAAGCCTATCCATGACGTGTGCTACTCTCCTACTTTTTCTACTTTGCATATGCTTAAGGCTGTTTCCACCAGTGACTTGTTTCATTCCTCCCCGCCAAAATCAAAATCCGCCCACTCTAGGTCAGACTACCACTTCACTGGAGGAAAGTTAAAGGGTGATTAACAAAGAGGTCGAGGAGTCCAGTAGAAAGTCAGTTATGTAATTGGGCTATGAATGGTTGAATTATTCATTTGTTATGATAATATTTGTTATGAGGTCAGCCCCTTTTTCCATTCATAAACTGATCCCTATTTTAAAATAACTATGGGCCAAATCCTCAGCTGGTGCAAATCACTGCATTCCCCATGGTGGAGCTTTGCTAATTTACACCATCTGACAGTATAGCTCTCTGTTATTCAAAAGTACTCACTGAATAGTTTGGACAAATATTTTTCAGCCTATGCGTCAGTCAGTCATAAAACTCTTCGCAAACCGATCACTGTTCGTCATTCCTATTGCATGGTTGGGCCCCAAATCTCTCTGACTAGTGGAATGACATTTTTTAAAATGGGAGAATTGTGAATAAGAAATAAAGCACTCCTGGGATGAATCATTTTTTGATGTGTATTAAAACTAGTGACTTGCAAACATTTTCACAACTCTCCGCCAGTTGTTCAGATCATCAGGAATAACTCAAACCCATGAAATGTAGAAGTCAAACTGCACAACTCACATCTTTTACTATTTGACCAGCTTTCCTCCTGGATGTTACCTCAGGTCATCTCCCAGAAGTTGCGGGCTGCTATTTGGTCCTACATAATGGGGAAGGGTCAATCCCATCTTCTAGACAACAGAGATACATTGTCTGAAATGGGGCTCTTTCTCCCTTGCGCCATGTACATTCTAATGTCCAGTTTCATCTTTGTTTCCATAAGTGTCCTGGAATATGAATACAAACACAGGATATGTCATTCCACATCTTTACTTTTTGTTTTTCTGAGAATTCTGGGGCCAATTAAATGTGGAAACTCAATCAATGTATCACATCAACCTGTGATATTTTTCTTTAGCCAAATAGAGAATCAGATTCACCAGCAGCTCTGACTTCTTTCTGCCCATGCAAAGCAACCATAAATACATCTTAAATGTCCAGTGTATGTCTGTCATTGGAGCAGCGCAAAGCATCCGTGCTTCCTGATGAATCTGGTACCGCATCTTTTATAAAAAAAAATTTAAAATAGTTTATTAGATAGCTGCAATTACAGATTAATTCCTGATCTTAATATTCCTAGCTAGCCAAACCATTACCTGCACACCATTAGTACAGATCACTTTTGTATAAATATTAGCTACGAATATGCATGGTTATGGGATTAGGCTAAATGATACATTAATAAGTTCCCTTGAATCCCTTTTATGTCATTTGAGAAGGTAATTTACACAAATCTTTTTCTGTCTGGGTGTTGGAAAGCTAATGAATATACCAGGTCTTCAAAACAAAAAATTCCAGATCACAAACAAATAATTTTATCAAATTCATTTTTGGCAAGGATATTTCCCATTTTGTAATCTTCAGGCCAAATGGATAGTGTCTAGTGTATGGTTAATCTTTTACAGACATGGCCTGAGAAGAGTATATTAATCAATGCTCTTTCCATCAGTCTTTCTACCATTCCTGAATAATTCATCCCCAAAAAATAAGCTGCAATCATGAAGTGGCTAGCATTTATTTCTTTTATTTTCCTCTTCAGTTTTGCTATATCCAGAGATCTGAAAAGATCTGCTAGAGATGCAGGTAAGAAAGATCTATATTAGCTACTTGCTTTCATGCTGTCTTTGCAAACTTTGTATTTTATAATTGTTTTGGTGACTGGTTGAAGTTAATTTTGCCATTTCATAACTGAACTTTAAGGGCATGATCCAAAGTCAATGGAAATTAATGAAACAATTACCACTTACTTCAGGAGCCTTAGAATCACACCCCAAAAAGGAATGCAGAAATCCCATAATCTTAGATAGGCCTGAAGCAATATCCTTCCAGATAACACCTGTAGTAATTACGTTTTATCTAATGAAAGTCTCTCTTTTACTCTCAGCGTAATTGTTCTTCACTGCTTCAAAAAAATCATAGAGAAGTGTTATCAGGGCAGAATGGCTGCCAAGTTCCACCCCAGAGGTGGATGAAGTACAGTGGTAGATGAATGATTGCTTTATGCACACACCTTGCAAAGAGCCTTGGAATGAACAATGCTGTATAATCATAAGCTACATTCACTGCAGATAGGCCAAACTGAAATCTTTTATATGACACTTCCACTCACTGAGGACAATGGTGATTTGCATACAGTGGAACAAGAATCCAACTTTACTTTTACTTTACTTTTGAGTTTGCAAAATAAAAACTCTTCCAACAGATCCCCAAACCAAAATGTATTGTCCTCATTTCATCTCTAGTTTGAATAGTACAACGGTTGTCATTGAAAGTCCACACTTGCCAATAGTTATAGGCCTGGTCTACACTAGAAAATTAGGCTGGCATAACTATGTCTCTCAGGGGTGTGAAAAATCCACATCCCTGAGTGACAGAGTTATTCCAGCTTAAGTCGCTGTGTAGACAGCGCTAGGTCAATGGAAAAATTCTTCTGTTGACTGAGCTATCACCTCTTGGGGAGGTGGATTATCTATGCAAATGAGAGAACCCAGCCTGTCGGCACAGGTAGTGTCTACACTGAAGAGTAGACATACTCAAATATATTTGTTAGTCTCTAAGGTGCCACAAGTACTCCTTTTCTTTTATACTCATAGTAGTTATTTCCTATACTTGAAATAGGAACACACTTATGCAGTTAAATACTAAATCAGAAAAATGCCTGTGGTGGGAATATTTTACTTAGGATAGATTAGCACATGTAAGAGGCCAGGGTAGCCAATGGCAAGTGAAATAGATGGGCCAGATGAGATGACATTAGAGAGAGGGAGAATACAGGATTAGCAGAAATGCAGGTTAGCAAGTGGTGAGATTTCTAAAGTGCTCAGCATTGGCCTTTCTCTGATCCCACTGAAATCAGTGGGAAAATTGCCATTGAGTTCAAGAGTTAGGTTAATGCTGAACATGTTTGAAAATCCCACCCCAAATGCTCAGAATATATTTGCTATAGGGGCATGATTCTATACATAACTAATGTAAAAAATGATCCTCATTGTTCTCTTTTCTTTTTCCACTCAGAACACAAGAGTGAGATTGTCCACCGTTTCAATGATTTAAAAGAAGAGACTTTTAAAGGAGCGTAAGTGACCATTCGAGTTATGTTCTGTAGTGATAATCATCCTCATCGTTTTACATTTTTAGTTGGCCAAAAAACCCATTAAGATGAATCAATAGAATACACGAGACATATAAACAAAGAATGTGACAGAAATTTTAGCCTTCTAAATATCCAGTTAGATAATATATGGATAAAACTTGCTTGCTGAAGCAGTCACAATCCTACATTTGGTTGATGCTCAGGGGTGAGCCACAGTATCATTGTCTGGCCTTGTGGCAACACAATACGTTGCTCCTTGCAAGATTTAGTCAGAGTCCCTCAGTGACCCGCTAGGGCCTAAGAGTAGTGTGGTAGTGTGATTCCCTCTGGATGACTGAAGGAGTCACATTTATAGATCAAAAGGATGTTTATTTGAGACAAGTCAGCTTGATCTATGTGGTTTTTAGCCATGGTGGAGATAACAGAAGATCTCATTATTTAACAATGACAATAATAATTAACTTATAGCACCTACAGGTGTGCTGGGTACAAGTTCCAGGAAACACACAGAAGAAAAGTCCGTGATCTGAGGCTCTTATGGTCTATGTCATGGTCTTGCTAGAGAAGTGTTAAGATAAACCATTCACTAGGAAGAGAAATGGACAAGGAAGGATACCGATTGTGGAAATATGATTATGTGGTTTCTCAGTTTAGGCATCTGTTTGACATTTGAATGCACAATTTTTGCTCTCAGCCATTTGCACAATTGTGCATACAAATTTGTGTACACTGGTACTGAGGCGCCTGGAACATCTGGCCCTCACTAATTTTGTTGAGCCTACAGCAAACTTCTTACCTGCCTCTTTCATTCAGTGGTTCTCTGTCTGGTTATCATAGATACCAACAAAGTCTCTGAATCCAGAAGAAGACTAGCACTTCAGGGAAGGGTTCCCCCCGCCCCCATCTACATCTTTAAAAATTCGCTTTGTGTTTCAGTGCCCTGATCACATTTGCCCAGTATCTCTACAAGTGCCCTTATGAAGAGATAGCTAAACTGGTGAAGGATGTCATGGATCTTGCACACAAGTGTGTTGCCAATGAGCAGGACCCGGAGTGTTTGAAACCAGTGGTAGGCAAAGAGTCCATTGTTATTGTGATTCTTCTCTGTTTACACTGCAAATACAGCATTATGATAAAGCACTCAGTAGCACTCTTTAATAGCAAACCACTGAAGAGTAGACATACTCAAATATATTTGTTAGTCTCTAAGGTGCCACAAGTACTCCTTATTTATTGGTATTTCATCACAAAACTTTAAGACTCTCAGGTTTTGATACTGCTAGCGAGCTACTCTCCATTGTATATATATTCTGAAACATGGTGCTTGATTCTCTTACATTTTGAGAGTGGGATTTCCAAAAGCATCTAAATGACTTATGAGCCTATGTTCCATTCATTTTCAATGGGATGCAGGGTCTTAAGTCTTTGCTCAGATTTTCAAAGACGCTTAGGTGTCTAAAATGCATATAGGTATTTAGCTTACTTAGGCATTTTAGAAAATCCCAGTAGTAGGCACCTAAGCATCTATGCATCTTCAGGTACCAAAATAACTCTGCAAATCTGGCCCTTAGGCACTTTTGAAAATGTTTAGCCTGAGTGCATTAAATTTCCACAGATGCTTGCCCAGTCAAGTCAATCCCAATTTGAAAACCCCTGAATTCTGAATGCTTTGACATTTGGAACCAGACCTGAATTTTGCAACTTGGGCTCAGCCAAATTAACATATGCTCATAGGTAGCACTATAGTTAATGTGCCAGTTTGGAACTGTATTCTAGCTGATTCTAACTGGTAATTCAACTAACAGGAATCCTATGGCTTCATCTCAAAGGCTGCCCAAATTGATATTTAACTATGGGAATAACACTTGCTTCCCAAATTCACCCACATATGCTCATTGACTTCAGTGAGGCTACCTGCATAAGGTGAGCAGGATTTGTTCTAGAGCCTACTAAGTCAAACCTCCAGTGAATCTATCCCAATAATAAAGCATTAAAATGGTAAATTAAAGTAATATAAATATAAGACCAGATTTTCAGGTGATCTCAATTGGCATAACTCTAATTAAGTCAATGGAGCTATGTCAATGTACACCAGGTGAGATTCTGACTCATGAATTCTAATTCTTTTCAGATTAGATGTATTTTATAAAAATCTAGATGACTGAAAATTTACATCAGACATTCCATGAACAACCTTAACTCTGACCCTACTCAATGTATTTTCCCCTACAGCCTACTATTGTCCTGGATGAAATCTGCAAAATAGACATGCTTGGTGAAGCATATGGTGAAATGGCCAACTGCTGTAGCAAAGCTGACCCTGAAAGAAATCAGTGTTTCCTGTCATTCAAACATTCTTCTCCAGGGTTCCTTCCTCCATATCAAAGACCCGAGCCTGAAGTAATGTGCAAGGAATTCCAAGAAAACAAAGAGTTGTTTATGGCACAGTAAGAACATTGATTTTATATTAGATATTTTTAGTCGTGGAGAAAAGCAGTATTCACCATGCTGCCTGTGCTATACTGCCACACAGGAGCACATTTTAGAAAAATTGCCTCTGGGTGTGTGTGGAAACCGCTGCACACACACATTGTGAACACTAGACTATGTGACTTATGCAGCTTTTAGAATATACAGCTGGTCAAAATTAAAAATTTTAATGAAAATTTTCACTGAATGTAGTTGCTAGACTGGATTGAATTTTTTCATTTGAGAATTTTCTTTGAAATCTTGCTTTTTGGCAAATCTTTCCCCCCTTCATTTCTGGTTTTTGAATTTCTCTTCCCGTCCTTCCCTTGTTCCTTTTCTCATTTTTTTACTGAAGAGAGACAGGGAAATGTTAAAAAGAGAGAGAAAAAATGTGCAGTCTGCTCTCCCCAAAAACCTCTTTCAAAGGGTTTTTTTGTTTATTTCCCTTTAAAAAAAAATCAGGGAATTTTGAAAGTTTTGCCCCCCAAAATAAATAAACGAATAAAGAATGTTAACAAAAATCTAAGCAGCTGAAAATGTAAGGAAATCTGCAATACAGCTGAGAACTCCATCCGGGGCATGTATCATTGGTAGTTACCTGAGCTAGAACTGATTTGTTTTAGTATAGAATTGTTTTATAAATGCTTTGTATAGACTAGAGGCTATTTGTTGCTGGTTGTAACACACATTGTTTTGCATTTTATTTTCAGTCACATTTATGAGGTCTCAAGACGGCACCCATTTCTTTATGCCCCCACAATCCTTGCTCTGGCTGTTGACATTGAGCATACAATTGAACACTGTTGCAAAGAGGCCAACACTAGCATTTGCTTGGATGGAAAGGTATTCAGATTTTCAGTGTGAAAAACCAAATATTGCTAACTATTAAAAAGTTGCCTTCTGCTCTTAACTGTACTTCTGTTTATTGAAAAATTTTAACCTTAAGGGGACACAAACAAATCTTGTTTAATAACATTTTTCAAATAATTTTATTCTGTCAATTTTTTTTACAATAATCTCTAGGAATTTTGAAATTTTGAAATTAAAATCTGTCTCTCTTCCCCCTCGTATCTGTATACACTAATCTGTTTTTTTTAAAGCAATGCACACAAATGACAGATTACTGGCATTGAATGTAGTGGTGTGTGAAAATGGCAGGGGAAATATTGATAAAAATTATGTGAAAATAGTTATAGTTATGTTCCAGGTCATCTAATTGCCTGGAAAATTTGCTTTTTGTGAAATTTTCATAAAGGGGTGGCTTCATGCAGCAAAATGTGTGTGTGTGTGTGTGTGTGTGGTGGGGGGCGGGGGGAAGCAAATCACATTTTTGCATGTTTGTGTGTGAAAGCTGATCTTCTAAAAATATCTCTCACAGAAAACTGTCTGCTCATGAACGAGTCAGTATGTTACAGACAGTCAGAGGGTTGAAAAATTTCACATTTTGAAATTTCATGATATGAGCATACATTTTTACCATCAAAAATTTTGCAAGATTTTTATTCCTTTCCCAACCCATTCTGTCAATCCGTGATCATGATTGCTCAGCTGTACTAAATATGGGCAATATACATTCCTTAGGAAAAAAAATCACACGCTTATTGCCTGGGTCTAGACTGTGATGGAGCAGCATGCAGTACAGGGGTGCAAGGGGGAGTAAGACACACCTTAGATCCAGGCATGCAGGGGTAAGCAATCACTGTACTTCCTGCCCTGAGCAGATAGGACATGAAACATTAACAGTTTTGGTTCTGCTTTCTTTTCAACTGCATGCGCTCTCATGATTTGGTACCAGTATGGATCAGTAGCAGAGTATCTCCCTTGACATACAGTTTATGGGGAAGTTACAATCTAGCCATTAACCTACTTTTAGAATGCTGTGGGCCAAATTCTGCCTTTACTAATACTCAGACCCAGTGACTATTCACTCCCAGTTATTTCAATGTGGTGGGTCAGGTGGCACAGAGAGCAGCATACAGTCCTACAACCATAGGGCTGTGTAGTCCCATTCAAATCAACTGAGCTATTTGCAGAGCAAGGTGCTTCTTACAGAGAAGGCGAGTAGTAGAATTTGGGTGCACAATACACCCACACACAAAATAAAGGGCTGGAGCTAAGGATTGCATAATGAACTCTAGGTTTGCTTGGACTTTTAGTTAATCAGGAAAGAGCCCTTTGTGTTTCTAAACTGGTGCTGCCAGCCTTTTCTTTTCTAATCCATGAAATGTGACAATGTGCTTGTTATTACTCTAGCTTTCTTTGATAAAGGAAAGAGTCCTACTTCTGAGCAAGAAGAGCACCTACATCTGTGGAATCCTGAAGAAGTTTGGAGAAAGAACTTTCCAAGCAGAGTACGTCTCTGACCCCTATTTTAGAATAAAAATCGAGTGGTTGTCATAAGACCTGAAGATACATCAGAGAAAAGCATCAGAAACAAATCAGTAACTTGTTCGCGTGTGCTGAGTTTGATGCTCCTCCTTCTAATAAATACGGAGGTGCTTTTTGCAGAAGGAATAACTAGTGCTGACTAGCCGTTCTGAAATCCAGTGTAAAGATTAGGCCAGGGAAGCGTTTTCCCAGTTATGGGCCAATTCCTTCTCTGCTTCTGTGCTAAGCTCCCATTGATTTCAGTGTATAATAGAATTGTGGGTTAATTTTAGTATTTTGACACATGCTAAGGAAGAATGATATTTTTTACATTAACGGTGAATGTTTGTGAAAGGCTAGCCACATGGGCTAAAGACAGATTTAACCATCTCTAGAATTCATTTCTCCAAACTGTTTGCTCAGCTATGGAGTTGCATAAGATGGTGTTACTTACCTCAGAATCAAAGACTTTGATGTTCTTAATCTACCTTTCTTCAAATTTTTATATATAGCCTGGAGATTTTGGTGATGGGCACTTTTGTAAATGACAAAAATCAATCAATCAATCTGGACGGGGCAGCACCAGCCTCTTTTGGGGGATGGGGGCGGGGTGGATGGCTGAGGTGGGCTAGACAGAAAATTGGAGGGGCTGCACCTCCCCTTGAGGCCCTGCCCCTCTCCGTCATCCCATCCCCTGCTCCTCCTTAGGTAAGTGCTAGCTCCACCTCCCCCCCCGCCAGAGGCCCTGCCTAGGTTGGAGGCCAGAAGCTGGAGCAGGGCAGTGCTGGGGGGAGGGGGACTAGGACAAATTTTGTAGTGCCTATAGCTCCACAACCCCCCTCCTATGCTAGTCCCTGAATCCAGAGCCTGTTTCAGAAGACAAAAGGGAGCTCCATCCACAGCAGAATTGTAGTTCAGTTGCAGATTTATAGATTTTAAGGTCAGTAGAGGGTCCTTCTAATGATCTAGTCTACCTTTGTGCATAACAGAAGAGAAAGATTACATCCAGTAATTCCTGCAAGTAGCCCAATAACTTGAAGTTGAACTAGTGCATTTGTTTTAGAAGAGCCACACACAGAGCCAATTTAAAGACTCCCAGTGATGAAATATTTCCCTCAACCCTGCGTAATTTAAAACAGGGTGGATACAATTCAATGATTAAAAAATAAATTGTATTTCATTTAAATTAAATACAAGTTTTTAAAAATAATCCTATTTAAAATTAAATTGGAAATTATGGCATCTTATGTTAAAGCCTAAATGTATTATAATCTATTAAAACATTTAGATTAAATAAAATATATATGAAACAGTACATGGCTGCTGCCAAGATTTTAAGAAAGTCAAGCCACTCACCTGGTAGTAGTTACTATATAAGACCCGGGAACCAGTTTGTTGAAAAACTTAACCAAGAAATTACAGCAGAATCCTCTTCTATGGGTGCAGTGAGAATATTGTTTTCAGTTCAGTTCACTGACTAGTCATTTAAAGTTACGAAGCCAATGGGAGTTAAAAAACAAAACCAAACAAACAGCAGAAAAGCTTGTTTTCCTCTTCCAATCTATGAACAGAAATGAGGTGTGAGAGAATGAGATATACTAGTTCTAAAATCATTAGTTTTATTTAACTAAAAAACAAGGTAAAATGCTGTTTTTGTGCATTTAACTGAATTTGAATTTCCACCCAAATAGAGCTTGACACAAATCACAAGTACAAAATTAATCAGCTTCTTGTAAATAAGAAATTTTTAACAATTAAAAATGTGAAAATTAAGATTCTGAATAAATGTAAATTTAGCTATATAATTGCTTAAATAAATATGTATAGATAAAGTGTATCCTCCTAGTTAGTCAGAAGATGACCAAGTTTAGTGTAAATGCTATATTTGGTTACAAATCAACATGTTTTAATGATTACCAGTCAATGAGACTTTCTTTAGGGGTAGAGTGGAAACCCTAAAAAAGTACAATATAAAACAAGATGAAAATCACTGATTTAATTCAAGCTCTTCTGTTTGCTGATTTAAGTCATGATTAAAATAAATTATTTAAAATTGCTTTATTTAAACCAATCCATAATGATTTAGAGTAACCTAAATTGTAATGACTTGCAAGTTTCATTTTCAATACAGAGCTTTAAATCAGACATTTTTCTGATTTTTTCCCTTTATAGTACTCTTGCTATAATTAGCCAAAAATTTCCTAAGGCTTCATTTTCAGAGATTTACAAAATTGTAAAGGATATTGCACATGTCCATATGGAGTGTTGTGCTGGTGACATGATAGAATGTACAGATGACAGGGTAAGTTACATTGCTTATGCTTAGTATTGACATATTTGAAAAAATCAGAACACTGCCTATTCACTTACAATGATACACCTATACACTCTTGGCTGGTTGGCACCTTAAAAAGTCAGAGCTGGATCCTCAGCTAGTGTAAATTGGGCCAATTTACACCAGCTCTGGATCTGTTACATTAAAAGAACAGTAAGGTTGCAAAGTCAAACATTCAAAAAAGTTAGGAAATGCCATGAATAAATTTGCCTGTGCCACCTTAATTTGGCCTGCTTGTGTATAATAATTATAATACAGTCTTTAATTATGTGACACTTACATACTATTTTTTCCATGTTAATATTTTTTAAACATAGTTTGTCATGTTGGATTGGAACTTTTCCATTCACCACAAAGACCTCTGCCACTTGAATTTATGGAGTGACTGACAGTAGTAGTAGTAGGTCATTAATCGGTTTGGGGGATGGGACACTTTGCAAGTGGGTTTCATTGATAGTTGCTGACAGCGGAGGAACGGGGAAACTCAGAGATCTTGGGTTCTACTCTGAAGAAGAGTAGAAGGAGAGGCACGTGCTCTAGTGGGCACAAACTCTCCTGACTGTTCACCCCCTCTTGCTTTCTAATGACAAAGGAAGGGACATCACCATCCCATGCTGGCCCAGGGTTGTCATGGCTCCAACCATGTTTCAGCAGACAGCAGTGCCTACAGCTGGAACTCCATTAGCTCTGGCTGCTCTTCACTAGGCAGAAAGCAGCCTAATGGAGTTTTGGGTGTAGCCTCCTGAAAAACTGTTTCCCTTCTCTAGTGAGTCTCCCATTTCCTTAACAAATTGGCAAGCTCAGCTCTGACTTTGGCCTCAAAACTGTAAAAAGAAAAGCAACTGGGAAACTAAAAATAAGTAGTTGCTTATAAAGGCCTTTTAACTGACACAGTATCATTCCTTTTGCAGGCAGAGGTTGTGAACTATATCTGCTCTAAACAAGACATCTTCTCCAGTAAAATAAAAGATTGTTGTGAGAAGCCAGTGGTGGAACGAAGTGAGTGTGTTGTTTGGGCACAGTTTGATGACACACCTGAAGGCTTGCCCTTGCTAGCTAAGAAGTACATAGAAGACAAGGAGGTGTGCAAACCCTTTACTGCAGGTCAAGATGTCTTCATGGCAGAGTACGTATAGTAAATGTCACATGTTCTTGTGTCTAGCCTTAGCTCATTATGTTTGTTTGTACACAGTGGGACTGACAGGCCAGAAATATATTTATTTGAAATGACTAAAATATAAAGGGCCAGATGTCCTGCTGGTGACATCTCTGAACTATGTCATGTTACACCACCTGAGGATCTGTCCTGCAGAGTATTGTAATCAAGTATATAATGGAGAGATTCCTTTGTCTGGTTCTTTGAGTGGCTGACCTATCGCTTATGGCGTCTTGAAATTCTATCCATTTTCCTCTATTGTAATTCCCATATTTTGCGACACGTATTTACCATCATCCTTTTGAAGATAAATTGCAAGTCATCATTGCTTCTCTTCAGTTTGTCAGTGGCATGAGATTCCTTTACAGTCAGGATTTCCATGTGCTTCATCTGTAATATCTAATTTTAAAAGTTTTTTTGTCCCTGGGCTGCAGCTTCTCCATCAGCTGCTTTGTTGACAGACTGTTCTTATAGCTTCAAAAACTGTACTCTATTAGTCAGGCTGCTGCTCCATCACCTGTGCACAGGAGAACTGTAGCCAAACTGGAAAAAAATTGTACCCATGACAAGCATGTTATCATGTTACTTGTTAGAGGCTACTATATTCTTAAACTCTAATGTTGGCAGTTTTCATGTTACAGATTTCTTTATGAATATTCGAGAAGGCATCCTGAGTTCTCTAGTCAGATGCTTTTGCGGATTGCTAAGGGCTATGAATCCATCCTGGAAGAGTGCTGCAAAAAAGAGAGTGCTTTTGAATGTTATAGTCACGCAGTAAGTTCTACTGTTCAATCACACACAACAGGAAAACATTAGAATGTTTTGGTGATGAACTCTCATGAGTTGATTGTGACCGATGGGATTCTGATGGTTAGGGATTTACTGGGGATTAATAAAGGGGATTAATTGGGATTTGCATAGATGACATAGCATTTCTGTGTTTGTCATTCATGACAAAGACCTATGGCTTTCTGGAATGAATGAATGAAGAATTAGAGTAACTCCATAAGGCATCCCGAGCCCATGTAAAATGACTGAGATCATTAAGTTAAATTCTAATGCACATGTATGCACATCAAAGAAGCAACCTCATAGAGACATCTTATATGTTAACTTCTGCAGAGGGGCTAAAGATTCAGCAAACACGGAGAATGGATAGTTCTGTCATTCCAGAAATGGTCTCTCAAATTGAGGGTTAAGGCATGTGAGTGGAACAACATATGTTGCCGTTAATTTTGTTGTTCTCTTTTTAATCCTTTGAACGATCTCCAAAGTTAAAAGCCCTGTAACTTTTATTAACACTAAATTGGTTTAATAAAGAGATAAAAAAATAAAACAAAACTCCAGACATCTTGTATGTAGTAAGTAAAGCGTTTCCGCCCCTCTCACCTCCTTCAATGGGTGGATTTGAATCCACTTTCAAAATCCTATGCTAACATAATAGGACTAATGGCAGCAATGGCAGTGGCCCCAGTGAGGATCAGGGACACATTGTACAAGGCCTTGTACAAATGTATATAAACAGTCTCTCTCCCAAAGAGCTTACCATTCAGTTAGACAGTCTAACTAGACAGAATGGAAGTGGATTCGTTAGAAGGCGACAACTTGCATAAGCTCTTTTTACAGTGCTACTGGAGTCAATTGCTGGAAGATGAAGCTATACAAATTTAAACTGAAAATAAGTTGCAAATTTTTGCAGTGAGAATAATTAACTATTGGAAGAATTTACATCCTTGGGTAATAGATGGCTAATTACTTGGAGACTTTTAAACAAGATTGGATGTCTTTCTAAAATATGCTTTAGTTCAACCACAAGTTGTTATACTCAGTGCAGGAATTACTGGGTGAAATTCTATACCTGTGATAGGCAGGACATCAAAATAAATGGTTATACTATTCTCTTTGATCCTGAAAATTTATGGCGCTATGATTTTGCAAACCTGGACAAAACTGCATTAAAACTAAAGTGGTGCACAAACACTTTTTTCCATTTAAAACCCAACTATTTGCTTCTATAGCATTTGTGAACCTTCTGTTCACTTTTCACAGATGTCTGTGTGAGCAAAAATATTTTCATAAGAATGTTCATAGACAGAAGAAGTACGATGTATACTGTCTAAATGAACATTCACACTAGGAGTGAATAATTCTGAATAATGAACAAATTCCTACAAGTCAAAGGTCATTCTCAAGAGGAAGGACGATAGAGTGGTTAGGGCAGTAGTCTGTGACTCAGGATATAAGATTCAGTTCCCTAGTCTGCCACAGACTTGGTGCATGCCCTTGGGCAAGTCACTTAGGCTGCCTGTGACTCAGGTCCCTATCTGTATATTGAGAATATTTTCCTACCGCACAGGTGTTGTGAGGACAAATACAATAATGATTGCAAGGGTCTCAGACACACTGGTGATGAGGGCCATAGGTGTACCTCAGAAATGACAGAATATTTATGAATAGAAAGGGCCTAAATGGGATAGATAGAAGTTTCTTTGTGAGTTGGGTGTATGCTCTAATGAGAGCCTTAGATAGATAACCTGGCTCTAATAATGATTATATTTACTTGCAGGAAGAGAAACTCAGGAGTCACATCCAGGAGTCTCAGGAAATAGTAAAAACTAACTGTGATCTCCTCGCCAGCTTGGGAGAACATGACTTCCAAAAAGTGTATGTTTCTTTGTTTGGAGTAGTTCCATGTTTATATAGTGAATATTCGGGATTTTATAAAGGTGAAATTCTCCAGACCCAAATGAATAAGACAAGGGTACAATTTAACCATTAGCATTTGTTCAGTTAGCAGTGCAGACGATGCCATTATTCCAATTAAGAAGAAGAGTATTTAGAAGTTATGGTATGAACAGGAATGTAGGCTTCCACAGTGCATGTAATGGTAGATTCATTGCTGCTTCTGTTACTACGGCTAAGAATGCAAAAAATTAGTTCAGCTTTGGACCGATATATTTGTATTTCATTGAACAGCCCTATCGAGGTGCTTTATTTAAAAATTTTCTTCATAGTTGAACAATCTAGTATATTTTTTATTTCAGTATCCTTGGCCGCTACACCAGGAAAATGCTTCAAGTGTCACCTGAAACATTGATTGAAATCTCAAAGAAAATGGCAGCCATTGGTAGTAATTGCTGCCAGCAAACTGAAGCTAGACACATACCTTGTTTAGAAGGACATGTGAGTACATTTCTTTCTTTACTGTAGCTTTCTTTTTGATGTGTTTTCTGTGTACTGCACCTTTATAACTCTAGGTATTCTGCCCAAATGCAGAGAGAGCAGCAATTTTGTTCTTGAAGGTTCAACATCCTGTTAAGGAGGAAGTACAAAGTATGCTCTCTAATGGAGACATTGGCCAATATCTTTTTTTTTTTTAAATAGAAGCCTAAAGTTAGGCTTCCAAATGCATAGGTGGAAATCTGCCCCATTTGAAATGGAGATGAGTTTCCCAAATGTTGGTTACCATGAAGACATTGTGAAATAGGTTTTATTTGAAAGCAGTTTAAAGATTTAGGCATTTCTGAACAAGGGTCTAGATCTGGCAGTGGGCTCATCTTGCTAGGAAGTGATGCCATTTGTGAAACTAGCAAAGAGCATCCAATGGGAGAGACCATGATTTAGAAAGGGCAACTTTTGTCTAGGACAATCACTTGTCTAAGTCTGAGAAGTTCCAGAATGATTGAATGTTTTCATTCTGTTTTCATGGGAGCTCTGCTTAACAAGAAGTGAAAGCTGCCAGCACCCCTGCCTATACTATTGAACATTAGGAACGTACATTGCTTTTATTAGCATTAAAGCTAAGAGTGCTTTGAACCTTGTTTTGTTGCTCTTCCTCTTTCTTTGTTCAGTTGAGCATGGTGATTCAGGATATGTGCGTGAGACAGGAGGCTACACCTATAAATGAAAAAGTCACACACTGCTGTGATGACTCATATGCTGACAGGAGACCGTGTTTCACCAAGATGGGAGTTGATGAAAGCTACAAGCCCCCTCAATTCACCCCTGAACTGTTCACCTTCCATGAAGATTGGTGCACTGCTCCTGCTGAAACACAGCATATAAAACAGCTAACGTAAGATGTCTGTCTGCTAATTCACAGCAGATTTTAGGATTAAGCTCTGATAGAGAAGGAGAGTCACAGTTTAACATAATTTTCCATATGCAGTGTAGTTGTAGCCATGTTGGTCCCAGGATATTAGAGAGACAAGGTGGGTGAGGTAGTATCTTTTATTGGACCAATTTCTATTAGTGAGAGAAACCAGCTTTTGGGCCACACAGAGCTCTTCTTCAGGTGTGGGAAAGGTACTTCCAGAGTCCCAGCAAAATGTAAGGTGAGTGAAACCAGACAATCACTATGCTCTCAAAACGAACTTGCACAGGAAAATGATAAAACACAAAAAACACACTATCACCTGTGGTGAACACTTTTCACAAAGCGATCACTCCTTATCTGACCTCTCAGTCCTCAGCCTCAAAGGAAACCTGCACAACACCTTCAAAAGACGAGCCTGGGAGCTTCAATTCAATACTCTGCTAGACACTAAAAATTATGGACTGGACAGAGACACTGGATTTATGGCTGATTACAACAATCTGTAACTCGCTAACCTCCTCTTTTTGTCCTATGATTGGTAAGTGTTATTGGGCCACTCTACCTTGAATAGTCCCTTGCATATTGTACATACATACATACATATTGTAACTGCTCATTTCTAAACAATCTGTTCCACCATGCATTTTGTATGATGCTGGGAGTACCTTTCCCAATCCTAAAGAAGAGCTCTGTGTGGCTTGAAAGCTTGTCTCTCACCAACAGAAGTTGGTCCAATAAAAGATATTACCTTGCCCACACCTTGTCTCTAAAATTTTCCATACACAGTGCGGAATCATTTGCTACAATAGCACTATGGTAGTCTTACCAGCGAGTCGTCAACACATTATCATTTACTAATGTGATGAATTTTATACCTAGCCAGGGCTTTGCAGCTACTATTTTCACAATTGTAGGCATTCAGTGGGCCAAATCCTCAGTTGGTGTAAGTCAACTGACTATACCAGTATACTCCACCTGAGGATCTGACCCATTGCACTGAAACTTTGAGCAATAATTTCCAATAGTCCAGTTAATTCACTTCACGGACAGCTCATGTAGCTTAGTTTTTTTGGTTTTTAAAGAGGAAGAATTTTCTATGTTTTAGGATCCAGCAGCATGTGAGACCGACTTTAGGCAGTGATAACATCAATAAGAGGACATGGTTATTCAGCATTAGCCAATACATAGCTGTGCTATGCTAAGTAAGGTGTTATTTTCTCTGAATACTAAAAAGGGTCTAAATTGGCCAGTTTCACATAGTCATCCTAGCAGAGGTTAGGTCTTAAAGAGGGACTTTGATGGTGGCTTTTTGCCAATCTGTGCAAGAAGTCTGTTCCAGACATAGGGGCAATATTGCAAAAGGGATGAAGGTGATTGTGGGAGCAGTGGACAAACAGTGTTGTGAGGCTGGAGTTGTAGGTGGAGTGGCAGAAGCAGGGCTGGTGGTTATTTAAAGTTTCCTCTGCATAGTTTTATTACATTCTACACTTAGGCTTGATCCAAAGTCCTTTGGAATCAATGGAAAAACTCCCTTAAACTTCACTGGACATCAGATCAGGCCCTTATGGAGCATATTGTAAAGCCACAACAGGCCCTGGATCTGCACAGGAATCAGGGAAATGTGATATTACAAATTGGTAACTCAAGTCACAATAACTAGTATTAATTTTACTTTGCTGCATTTTGTGTTTGTTTCAGATTGCTTGTCAACCTCATTAAACTAAAGACCACTATAACAGATGAACAGCTAAAGAAAATCTTTACAGATTTTACTGGCATGGTACAAAAGTGCTGCACAGCCGAACAACATAAAGCATGCTTTGCGGTAGAGGTATCTCACTATTTTCATGTATTGAGGGTATATTCTTGATTAAAGGCACGCATGGAGAATGTCAATATATACATTTTAATCAAATGTTCAGCAACCTAGAATGGCTCTGTGTGTGAAGAAGCAATAATTTTGCCTAGATGATATACTCTACAGCAATATATATGCATACATACGCGCGTGTGTGTGTATGCATGCATAGAGAATTTATTTAATCTAAAAGATATGTTTAAATCTGCTTGAGTTTGCATCCAACATTCCTTTGTGCTAAAGATTCTTCTAGGACATCCAAAATAGGAGCTGTAAGGATTACAAATAAAAACTGCATCTGCATAATTGCAGAGAGGTCTGAATAATAACATGGAAAGAGGAAGAGCTGGGCAAATTATGTTCTGTGGACATTCATTCCAACTTTTAAACAAGTTTCCTTTGACTAAGCCCTCCAACTCCTTTTGATTTTTGCTTTTGCTGAATATTCAAGCAGACAAGAACAGAGACTGTTAATTTTAAGCAAATATTGGAGAACAGTGTCAGAAAGCAATTTCTGGAAGTTCTAAGCTTTATGCTTATCCAGTCAGGAGACAGAAGTGTGCAATGTGACTTGTGTCCAGTCAAAAAAGTTCAGATTTCAAAATTCAAAAATCAAATATTTGGAAAAAGCTACTTGGGAGCGACCTACTAAGAATTATTCACAGAAATTGGAAAACTAATTTAAGACTCACAGACAACTCAGAGAAAGTATTAAAATTTGTCAAATATTCTTATTTTGAATTACTCAGTTGGCTCTCATGACACATACCCTCCCTTTAAAATGGTCCCCCATCCAATTTTAATAATGATTTATCCTCTAATGCTACTTCTATTATCATCCATATATTTAATATGTTCATATGAGTGTATAACTGAAATATAGAATTGGGGTATTTTAGACTAATTATGCATTTTATTTTTTTCTCATTACTCAGATATCACATAGGTGGGTACATTAAAAATACAAGGCCATATTACAGGCAGATAGGATATTAATCTTTTGGAAATAAATTTTTATATAAACATGTGTTATCACTTTGAGTTTGCAGAATAAAGTATGATCTCTTGTAGCAAGCCTCTCCCAGGCAGAGCTGCTACAGGTCTACCAGCCCTTCAGGACAAGGACCATTATAATTATCTCGTCAAACCTCCTGTGTAACACAGGCTGTAGAATTTAGCTTATAGAAGCTTCTTGTTCAAATACTATACAATTTCCTTTCTTTGATTCTCTCTTGTAAATATTTGCAATCTTTTCCCAGGATCCAAAACTGATAGCTGAAATTAAAGCCATTTTAGGAATTGTCGGAGTCTAATGCATTTCAGGTAACAGCAACAATATTTATCTGCTCAGAACAAATATGCACATAATTTAATGTCAGATATCTTCCTTGTGGTTATTTGTGTTACCGTGGTGCCTAGGAGGCCTACTAATGGACCAGTATCTCATTGTTCTAGGGTCCTGTACAAACACAGAACAAAAAGATGGTCCTGGCCCCTTATCTATGTAGTTTTTGCTCTTACAGAGAATGTGCCAAAATTTTCTTCCCAAATTCAGAAGAGGTTTCCTAATTACTCCTTTATCATCACTGAACATCTCACTAACTTTGGCTAGCCCAATCCGAAGAATAATCAACATTCTGCTGAAATTCTAGGGTTCTTAATCTAAATGACACAGGCTGACAAAGAAACCTTCATAGTAATTTTCATACATTTCACCTTTTAGACCAGGCCAAAGATCAGGCTGGGATTTTCAAAGGAACCTAAGGAGATGGTGTCTAACTCCCTTAGGCTCTTTTGAAAAACCCAAACTATGAACTGTAAATCTCATTCATGATTTTGACTTGTATTTGGACCTCTAAATCATCCCAGATAGGTTAGTTGTGATAGCCATACAACCATCATCAAGACTGCATATTGGTCAAAGGAAGAAAGAATGGATGGTTTTGGGGGTTAAGGCACTAAACTGGGATTTAGGAATTGGAAATCCAGTTTTTATTCCTAAATTGAGGGCAGGTCACAGTCTCTCCTTACCTTAATTCTTCATCTGCAAAATGGGAGAAGTTCTTACAGTACCTCACTAGGATGTTAGAAGGATAAATTAATATTTGTAAGGTGTTCAGATATTACGGCAACATGATCCATTGAGTTTTAGAAACATGGTAGACCTGTCCAACTGCATATATAGTTACAATATGATTCTCTACTAATCCCTTTGCAAGATGGCTAAATGTGGGTTGTATCTTAACCCTGTTCCATGACTGAAGATAGAACACAAATACAACTTGTGTGGATGTGATCAAGGCTCTAACTGAGTTGGGGAGCTCTGTGCTTTAACTTGGTCTTCTGGCACAGATGTAGCTGTACTCAGGACATTCCTATGCTGAGCTGACAATGGAAGTCTGACTTACAACACTGAGAAGCATTATGGTCCCAATCCTACAAGGAGTTACTCACATGCTTAACTTTGTGATGTGAGCAGTCCCAAATGATTTCATAGGGCAAGATCCTGCTCACATTTAAGTTAATGGAAAACTCTGACTTGAATGGTACAGAATCAAGCACATAGTGTGTGAAGTTAAGCATGTGAATAATTCGGAGTACAGAGGCTCTGATCCTGCAATCTTAAACTGTATTTAAAAACAAAACAAAACAAAAAAAACAATTAGATGATGTGAACAGAACTCTTAACTACCACACATGTACTTTCACAAATGGATTGTGTCACCTTTGGTTATCAGACAGACAGAATTATTGTGTGCAGTGTTGTTGTAGCCGTGTTGGTCCAGGATATTAGAGAGACAAGGTGGGTGAGGAAATATCTTTTATTGGACCGACTTCTTTGGTGAGAGAGGCAAGCTTTTGAGCTTACATAGCTCTTCAGATTTGGGAAAAGAAGAAGAGCTCTATCTAATCTCAAAAGTTTGTCTCTCTCACCAACAGAATTTGGTCCAATAAAATATTACCTCACCCACCTTGTCTGTCATATACAATTATTGGTGGTTTAGATGTACATTTTAGTTTCACCGAGTCATCCTTTTTGTTTCTCCTTCTACCCAGGTCACCAATGGAGAAAGGTGAAATTCATCTGTGCAACTTCTGTACTTTGCTTCCTGCCCCTGCGACACTGACATGTGGTTTAGAATGCTGTTTAAAAAAATACTCAATGTTTTATGAACCACAGATTCTTCAGAAACTTCTCAGCTGTTAACAATAAGTGCAAGTTTTAAACAAGTCCTCATTGTCCTAGTCTGTTGATTAATTTTGTGATACAAAAAGTTTGCAACACTCTATAGTCAAATGGTTTCATATTGTAACACTTGCATACTAGAGATGGATCCCTCTTGTCCCTTCTTTTCCATCTCTTGTAAAATTTTAGTGTAATGATCATTATAATGAATGATTGCAATATTACTTTGGGCCAGATATTGAGACCCTTACCCCAGTCAGTAACACTAACTGACTGTTCTATTGACTAAAGAGGCTGTATGTAGAATATTAGGAGTTTCAGGTCAGGAGGGACCACCAGATGATTCTAGTCCAACCATTCTAGTCTAGTTAACATGAATAAAGTTATCAGAATCTGGCCTTTTACAAAACAAACATTTTACATCAGTAAAGATGGCTCCTAATATTCCTAAACTTGGGGAAAATTTGGATAAAGATCTGGATTTGCAGCTCATATATTTCTCTCTTAAATACAGCCACAGACAGCAGATGTGGTTTTAAGTTCAGAGATGCCTCATTCAAAACATACACCATAATCAGTGCTCTTGCACTGCACAGAGGTCACAAAACTCTGTTTGACTGAAAGCCATTGAAGCTTTACATTGTTCTAGTAAACAGCTGCGGATTAGTACATTTACTAGAACACCTCTAGTACATGTTAATACTGTCACATGTTTTCCCATCTGGTTTAGGCTGATGTCTCTTTTGGAGACCCTCAACTCAGACATGTAATATGGGCAATACTACCTGCCTGTAAAACTGACACTGGCTGAAGTTCAGAAGCCCTGGTTCTTCACCTGATTAGGCTGCAAAGGACATGCCCAGGAGAGCAGTGAGATGTTCAGTCAGATGATATTTGGAGACAAAGGCAGAACTGGTTGAAAATGTAAAAAGCAGATTCATGAATGAAAGCCTTGAGTCCAGGTCACTATTATTCATGGCTTCATGTGATTCTGTATTTAAGACTATGTATACAACCACAAGGTAGTCACGAAACAGTGTTGCTGAATCCTGAAAGTTCCATGAGTTTGAGCACAAATCATTATTCCTCCAAAGGTTTGTACCAGAAGTAAATTATTCACTCTTTGCTGGTCACGGTTTGTTGTTCCCAGTTTAAGAAGTTTCAGCAGATGAATTCACACTGCAAACAGTTAACGGTCTAAGTGAACAGTTAGCTGACCACCCATAGGCTGACAATTGTTGATTTAGACTACTATTCGGTGCATGCCAAATATGTTCACAAAAGTCAGGATCCATTCATGAATGAGCCACAAACTGAAAGAAAAGCTACATTCACAATGGATATTATTTTTAGAGGTAATCCTGCCAGCTCCACACAGGGGAATTATTTAGATTTGGATGATCTTCAATGTGGAATTATAAGGGCTAATATGGGTGGTACAGGGGGCAGGGGAGTGGGGTCAAACAGGCAGAGAGGACAGAAGGATGGAAGATTCTCATTTCTACATGTACATGCCCATACATTTCCCTGTGCAGTGGCCCAGAATGCCCAAAGAGGGCTTTAGATCACAGCAAATGAGACTGGCTTGAAGACGGGCAGCACTTGCATTAGCTATTACTAGTGTGTATGCATTTATGAGGCGCTTGTCACTCACCAATAGATGCTGTTTTACAAAGATCTACAAAATGATACAATACCACAACACCGGCTGAAATTCTGCTGCTGTGCTGTAGCCCTTCTAGGTGTGTTCTAGGCCCAATTCTTGAGCCCTATTGATTTTAATTTGTGTGGAGCATTTCCCCAAAACCTCTCTGAGGTAGGGTCCCCATGATAAACCGTCTGCTTGTTCTTCAAATTTTCTCAGTGTTCACCAGCTGGTGATCATTCTGTCCCTTGCACCCTTTGCTGTGGGTCTCACAGTGACCATGTATTTCTCCAATTGCCTAGACTATGACTTTTCTTCTGTTCTGCCCTCTCTTGGGTCAGAAAACAGGAGCACATACCAGATCTGGTTGAGCTGTGCTTGGCACAGAACCAAATGTGGGGCAAGGTGGTTTTATGTGGCCCCTGGGTTGGCTGAGTGGACTCTCAGCTTCTGTAAACTGCATTGCATTGAAGGTCCTGTTTCAAAAGCTGTAGTCATTTCCTCCAAATGTCACTGTGGCCAATGCTTATGATGTTATCCCACATCTCGCAATATTTGGTGGTGGAGTTCGAGCACCAGCTCGGGCAGACAAATGGTTTCATGAAAACCTCAGCTTTTATTTAAAAAAAACAAAACAAAAAAACCCACAAAGCTTCTAGCCCTCATAATTGCAAACCTAACCTGAAACCATGGCATGAGAGCACCCTGAAGGTTCGAAACCCAGGATGCAATTAACCCCTCCCCCCACAATATATTAAGCCAGTTTCATGATTTTTGAGAGCCAGGCCTATGATTTTTGAAGGCTTGGGTTAGCAGTAATGCATACAGAAGGGCCAGTGCAAGGTAATGGAGGTTTCAGTCAGTTTTGCTGCTGCATAACAATTCATTTCAGCACTCTTGGTGGTACACAAATCTGCCTGAAAGCCACCATTATTTGTCAAGACTAACAGAGAAAAGCATATCCCCAAAATTAGACCTAAGCTAAAGAAATAAGAACTCCTTGATCTGAAGTGTCTCAAGCTTGGGCTCTGGTGAATTAAAGGGAGCACTTTTAAAGGCCTTCAACTGAGAGAAAACAGGCTGCTCAGGATAGTATTTCACACTAGGAACCACCAGCAAGAGCCTCCCAGCTCCTCTTCTCTGCATGGCAACATAGGGTAAGAAGCAAGCTCTCAAATAGCCAGGTCAAAGGTTACTTATAGCCTTAAAGGAAATCACCAACAACTTGGATTGCATCTGGAAGTGAACAGCAAGCCAGAACGGAGAAGAGCACGGGTGTTACCTGCTCACTGCAGTTCACTTCGCTCAGAAGCACACAGCTACATTCAGTAACAGAATGGGGGAGATTCTCAGCTGGCTGAGCTCTATTAACTTCAGTGTGTGCTCAACAAACCACAGCACATGGTTAGTATTGCCTAGACTAGAGGATGAGGAGCACGCAGCAGCATCAAATCAGAGCATTCACACAGCAGTTAAAGCAGCACATGGTTATGGAGCAAGAATTTAGTAGGGGGTACATAGTTGGCACTGTCATAAAAACAGAAGCAGGCACTGCCCCAGGAAGGCAGAGAGAACTCACTCAGAAGAAACATGAGATTTCTGCATGTTTTAAACATTGACCATGGCTCCTATTTACTCAAAGGCAGCTTTGCACTCCTCTGGCAGTGTAAATGGTCTCGCAGTGAGTGTAGAAGTAATTTACACCCGTTTTAGGGCTTCTTTTTTTGCTATCGGAATGGTATAAAGGGGGCCTCAGTGTAAATGGGAACCAGGAGCATTCTTTTCATTATGGGCAATGAGCACAGAGGAGTCAGCTTTGGCAGGAAAGCTGGTCCAGCTCCAGCACTATTATTAACAGCATGAGAAACCAGCTCAGTCCCTGAATGCTCAGGCCTCTCGAGACATCTAAGACACATAAGGTACTGACCTCAACTAAACCAAAATAAGCCTCACTTAAACTGAAGTAACAGCATCCTCACAGGGGTGAGGTTTGGTGTGACTTTCTCATGGAGATGAGGCCAAAGCCTCAGTGAAGTGTATTTAGCCGTTTCTGTCTTTCAGCAGCCACCACGTTGCTGACAGAACGTGGAGCCTTCATACACTGTGGAGCGTTTGCAGTCTATGTATGGGTGACAAGATTTTGCACAGCACTTAGTGAGGAATTAAAATGGGAGACAATGGGATTGCACTGGTATTACTGAGGATGTAATTTAGCTTGCAGAATCTTTACTAATGTTTGGTTCACCACATATACACAGAGAGTTAGAAACAAAACAAATTCTCTTTGTGAAAGTTTGCAATGAAACGCTACTTTGTTTGTAAGAGTTCAGAACCCTGACACACACAACAACCAAGTACAGACAGAGGCATAGCAGACTACTATCTAAAGGCAGGTCTATACTTAAAGCGGTGCAGCTGTGAAGGCACTGCTACGCCAAAAGGAGAGCTTCTCCCATTGGTGTAATTAATCCTCCGCTGCAAGAGTCAGTAGCTATGTGAACAGGAGAAACTGTCCCATCAACATAGCACTGTCTATATCAGGGGTTAGGTCAGTATAACTGCATTACTCAGTTTGCAGTGTAAACCTGGCCTCTGGCAAAGAGGCACACCTCAACTCACCTTGCTCCAGGCTAGTTCTTTTGCAGAAGACACAGATTGCACACTTCCCTTAGGGAAGTCCCCTAGCCTGCATGCAGGACAAGGGTAACCCCTTAAAGCTTGAAATGATAGCTTGTAATATTAACACAGTTTTCAAACACCCCACAATTAATAGCAACCGTAAGAGACTCACCATCCTGGAGAGCCCCCTAGGCACAGTGTGGCATTGCAGCCACTCTGCCTCAGCTTCCCCATCATGTTGTTTGGTCTACTCCCACTGTAGAGACGGCTTAGGGTTGACAACTTTCCAATTTTTCAAAACTGGACACTACAGGTACCCCTGTTGCTCCCCCCCACATGTCGGTCGCTCTCTCCACACCCCGGGACAAACCTGCCACCTGCAGAGCCAGGCTGGGAGAAGCTGACGTGGAGCCTGCCAGCCTAACTGGGGCATGGCGGGGCAGAAGTGCGGCTGTCCCCAGAGCAAGGGGCCATCAGGACCCTGGGAGGCTGAGAAGGCAGGACAGGCAGTTGTGGGTGGCAAGCCCGGCCGCTGGCTCCATGCCTCAAATGCCACGCGCTGTCAGGATCCCTCTCTCCTGCAGCGCTGGTACCTAACTCTTCAGCAGAGCTGGGAGCCAGTTCCTCAGATTAAACTTCTGCCCATCCACTGAGCTCCGCCTGCAGCAGTTGCTCTTCCTGCCCTCCTGGCAATGGAGGCCGATTGCTGGTAACCAGACTGCACAGGTCCCCTTTCGACCAGACTTTCCAGTCAAAAACCAGACACGTGGCAACCCTAGGCTTGACCCTCCAGCCAAGTTACTTTAAAGCCTTCAGTCCATTCCAGGGTAACAGAGTCCCTTAGTCCAAGTCCAAAAACAATATCGAAACAAGAGACTCTTCAGCCCCACCAGGCTCAGCCTTCAGCCTCCTTCCTTACAGGCAGGGTCCCAGTAGCAATGGCCTGCCAGCTCTTGGGTTCCAATCAACCCAACCATCTAGGCCAGCTCTAGCTTCCTACCAAGGGCCTCTGGCAGGCTATAGCCCTCAGACAATTCCTAGCCTGAGTCCAGCTTCCTGTCCCACACGAGGAGCCTGTCCACTCTCCTCCCGAGCCAGCCTGAATGCTGGGCTTTCCTCCTCTTAGGCCAGCTCCCCCTATGGTGGTAATCCTTAGGGCTTTCTTGTCTCAGGGCTAGACACAGAAGACTTCCCCCCCTCACCCAGTCCACCCTCTCCAGGGGATTCTGGCCACCTTCCTCCATAGCTTTCTCTTCCTCCTTTTGAGTCACACACCTGCCCAGCTGTGGTAGGATAGAGCTGAATGAACAGGGCTGACTGGCCCCAGGCCCTCGAAGCAGCAGGCCACCCTGTTGCAATGCTGATTCATGAGCGGGTAAGAGCCCAGCTTGAGTTTGCAGGGCTCGCAGCTAGGGAAAAACCACAATTGACATCCTTTACTTGGGAAACTGAGCAAATCTGTTCTGGAGACACAGATGCTAAACCTTGACCCCTGTGAGGTCATTTCATAATCCCCCTTTGGAGTAGATACACCGTCTCCCTCTTTTGCTGTTCCCCTTTGAACCAGCACTGCAGGGAGGTGCAGACAAAATCCCTGGGTTTCTGTGGCAGAGCTGCTGCCCGAACACCCCTCCCCTCTTAGCTGGTTGTGGCACTGCAGCACCCTTGCCTCAGTTTCCTACCATGATCACTTGGCCAGCTCCAGCCATAAGAGCACTCTGGCCCTCTGTCCAGATCACTGCAGAGCCCTGCCCCTTCTAGGGCCACAGTGTCTTTTACCAGAGTCCAAAAGAAACACATACAAACCCAAACCTTTGGACTGGCTAGGCTCAGCTGGCCGCCACCTCATCACAGGCTTGCCTCTACCGCTCTAGACTGTCCTCAGACAGGCTTTTGTACCTCAGTCAACAAACCCCACCCCTCACGCAGGGGCTCCATTCAGGGTTCCAGCTAACCCCCGGAGAAGCCTGTCTGCTTTTCTCTCCCTCTCAGCTTTCTTTCAGGCTGCTTCCCAGAGAGCAAAAACTCTCCATCTTCTGTTCTCTGGGTCTCCCTCACCCATAAAGAGGGCGGGGGAAAGAGGAGCACCCCTACAGGTGGGCTTTATTTCTAATTCGGCCAGGCCAACCCTCTAGGTGTACCCTAGCTGATTTAATGGGCCTCTGGGCCCATATTTGCCATTGCACAGTGTGCGTTGGATATGCAACCCATCAAGGCCTATCTCCCTGCTCCTCACCGCTTCTCCTGTAAACAACCGCATGATTTACACAGGAGCCATTTCACATTGTTAGTGCAATAATAGAGCGTTTGGCTATGTATTCACAAGTATTCACAACTCTGTGCAGGACAGCAGCTTGTACTCTCCGCCAGTGCTAGAAAGCGTGGGAGGAGGGCACACTGCTGGCTAAATGTTGACTCTGAGTTTAAACTCAGCCACTGATTGGCTCAAATTTCCTCGGAAGACATAGGGAGATGCCTGTAACCTCTAGCCCTTCGTCCACACATGTGCACCGGCCAAAATGCATAGGCTCTGCATTGTCATTTTAACGTTTAGTTGCCTGAATAAAGGCTGATATTTGGGACATGAGGAAAATGCATGTCAGTTTTACCACCCTTTCAGGGGTGCTATCAACTTGAAATCTAGGCAGTTTTTTAAAAAATGTAACCCTGTCCTGGATCCCTCTCACCAATTTTGGTGTTTTATAGTAACATTTTCCTGTTTATTTTTTAAAAAATGCTCTCTCAGGTTGCTGTATGGAAGACTGACACAAACAGGGCAACATGCCTAGTGACTGACCCTACAGGGGGAAACAGTGATGCTGACGATATACAAAGTGCTGTCAGATGCACAAAGTCAGCACCCTGACTCAATAGAGGACAATATTTTTCTCTCTAATCCCATTCATTTAGTGCTTACTTTTGCTTCAAGGCCTTATTCTTGCTTTCAAGAGCCTGCCAAACTCTGACCCTCCCTATTTATCTGCCCCTGTCTCTTTCTGCATCAATTCTTATCCACTCTGCTCCATCAATGCCAGTCTTGATGTGCTGTTTGTTCACTTTTCCCACAACCAGCTCTATGCCTACTTACTTCCATGTGGCCATGCTTCCGGTGCTGGGCCACAAATAGAACCGCTCAGAAATTTTTGAACAGAATGATTTTTCCGTCAGAAAATGCTTATTTGTGGCTAGTGAGTTTCTTTGTCTAAATGTGTTGATTTTGAGCAATTTTGGGGGGAAAAAGGCAAAAAACAAACAAACCCCAAAGCATTTTCATAAGGTGAAAATGTTCTATTTTGAAATTTTTGGAATGGAATATTTTAAGTTTTTTGTTTCAAAGTTGTTTAGGAATTTATAGTATGCATTTTAACTGTAAAAATGGAAATAAAATGTTTCAATTTTATTAAAACCAAAGATTTAGATTGACCTCTCCCAATTTAATTTATTTTTTAATTTTGTTTTGTGGGAAATGTCAATGTTTTTGTTTTCGCTAAGGTTTGGAATGGCATTTTTTTTTTCTTCAAATTTCCTGTGAAGAAGAAATTTTGTTTTCTGACCACATCTATCAACAGGGTGAATATTATTCCCTCCTCTGTCTGAGGCCTAGTCGACACTTAAAACTTAGGTTGATATAGCTATTAACTCAGGGGTGCTAAAAAAATCCACACTCCCCTGACCACTGTAGCTATGCCAACCTAATCTCGAGTGGATACGCAGATGAAACACTATTGCTGTTCACCTAGCTACCATTGCTCTGGGAGGTGGAGTTCCTACAGAGACAGAACAACCCTTTCCCGTCTCTGCAGTCTGTGTTTATGTTACAGGGTTATGTATGGTATGCTGCTATAGCTCTGTAGTGTAGTCATACCCTTAGGCTCCAATTCAATAAAGCACTTATGTATGTGCTTAAGTCCCTACCTATCCTGCAAAACTCTAGTACCACTGACTTTAAGAGGACTTAAGTGCATGCCTAAATTTAAGCATGTATGTTTTGTTGAACTGAGGCCTAAATTAACTGATTTATTATTTTATTCTGCTTTATGTAGGAGTAGTTTAATCCACTCATTTTCTTAGGAGAGGTATCTCTCAAGTAGCACAGACAAAATATTCATATGAAAAAGTTTTATTGAAATAGGCTCAGTTTTGGGGTTGCAAAACAGAAGAGACTTTTAATAAATTCAGATTTGTTTGATGAGTGTGTGTGTGACTGTGTGTGTGTTTTCATTAAGATGCCTGAAAAGATTATCTGGCAGATTTTCACATTGCTTTTTTCAAAGCTTAAGCTGGGTTGGTTGAGTCTGATTGATCATCTAAGTCACATGAAGAAAAGGAGTACTTGTGGCACCTTAGAGACTAACAAATTTATTAGAGCATAAGCTTTCGTGAGCTACAGCTCACTTCATCGGATGGTATTTATTATGTACATGCACATGTCTCTGTGTATAGATTGCATTATAAACGTGCATGTGACTGTCCACCTATTGTTTTAACGATGGCTGTCAGGGAGTGTGTCTTCATGTGAAGTTTAAAATTTGCTACCTTGAGCTAGAAATGGATTTAACAGGCCAAGCTGCAAAAGGCTTGCAGGCTCCTTTAAGTTTTGGGAAAAGTGAAATCATGGGGACTAAAAAAACCCCAACCCCACTCCCCCCGGCCAAATAAACTACATAAAATGAAGTATTGAAAAAAATGTAAGAAGTTTCATGCAAATTGTATCATCAGTTTCATTGAACCCTATATTTTCTTTCCAAGCTGTCCCCCGACCCCACAAACCTAACATTGTGAGCACTGATGCTGTTCAAGAGCTGTTGATTTCCCCAGGAAGGCCACTCCCTGTCTTACCCATCTCTTGCAATGTGTTATTTCCAAAACACTCCAGAATTTGTAATTCACTTTCCATCCAAGCAATTAAAAAAGTGTTGCATTAGCACTAATCAGTAATCATTTCTGCAGTAATCTCGTGATGTTTAAGGGCCATTTCACATGTTCTCAGGACATTGCAGTTAACACATTTGACAAAGTAAGTATTTAAAAGCCAAATCCTCATGTGGCATGAGCTGGTATACCAGGGGTGGCCAACCTGAGCCTGAGAGGGAGCCAGAATTTACCACTGTACATTGCCAAAGAGCCACAGTAATACATCAGCAGCCCCCCTATTAGCTCTTTCCGCTCCCAGTGCCTCCCACCCACTGCAGCCCCGCCGATCAGTGCCCTCCCCACTCCGCACACCTCCTGAACAGCTGTTTTGTGGCATGCAGGAGGCTCTGGGAGGGAGGGGGAGGAGCGAGGGCACTGCAGACTCAGGGGAGGAGGCGAGAAGGGGTGGAGTGGGGGTAGGACCTGTGGCAGATCCAGGGGTTGAGCAGTGAGCACCCCTCGGCACATTGGAAAGTTGGCACCTGTAGCTCCAGCCCCCGAGTTGGTATACAAGGAGCCCTATATTAACCTCTGAAGAGCTGTATGGAGCCACAGGTTGGCCACCCAGTGGTATACTTTCACTGAAGTCAACAGTGCTATGCTGATTTACACCAATTGAAGATCTGTCCCCAACAGTTTAACGTGTCAGTTAAACTGTCTGACGTACTTCCAAGCTCATTGCATGAAATGACATATTCCTTTATTCCAGACAGTACAGATAAGGACTGTAGGTATGTTCCTCTGCCCCTCACTGAAAGATAGCATTGACTGTGGATAGGCAGATTTCCATTCAGACAGCATGAAGCAGCTTAAAAAATGCCTGAGGCATACAGGACTTTTCCTTACTGCTGACTAGGAGGAAAAGGAGAGCAGAGGAGTTTAATTGACGTCTTGTAAAGCAGACAGCAAACCAGGTGGTTTAACAGCATTCATTTCTCGAATACTTATAATGACACATCTTACTCAAATTGCATTCACAGTGACTCCCCAAGAGTCTGAATTAGGGACTTAGACTTTCTACAGCAGGTTCTGACCTCATTTACTCATTAGATGCTACAGGATCGTGCAGGTATTGCTCCAACAAAATAATCATTGACCCTTTACTTTTATGGATTATTGGAATAGTAATAACAATACTTAGTTTACATATAGTTTTTCATCCTCAAATTACTTTACAAGGAAGGGTAAGTATCATTACCTCTCTTTTATAGATGGGAAACTGATAGAGAGGTCAAAGTCACACAGCAAACTAATACTACAGCAAGGAACAGAACCCAGCTCTTCTAACCCCCAGGTGAGGACTTTAGCCATTGACACCATCAGCCTATGCCCATGGAACATGACAATTTAATTGCAGAGATTCATTCGTTTCATTAATTCTCCTGTTCATGGAGAATAGAGTGCACACTTTGGATCATCTGTTTCCAGAGAGCCTCGTCTCCTGCCAATGTTGCAGCCTGCTCTTTTTAAGGCTGAGGCATGAGAGGTCAGAGGTCATGACACCTCCAGCATGTCCGAGGCCGTCCACGAGGTCTACTCCATCCAGCTTTTGTTAGACAAATGCACAAAGGTAGTGGGCTGGTATGGTCTCCAGCATATGGAGCAGGTGGACAAGCCACCTGAGCCAACATGAAGTCACTTGGGAAGACATTGGAGGCTGGTTGGTCCAATGCCTGACATCCTCATTCATTACATCATGACACCACCATATGCCTTCAATACATCATTGCTATTTCATGTCAAAAGCATCCAGCAGGTGCATTTGTGCCTCTGTGGAGCCACACAGCACAGAAGCCGTTGCTGCTTGGTAGATACATGTCATAGTCCGAGTTGACCTGTGGCATTAATACAACAGAGGCTTCCAAAGAGTGAGCATAACATGCATAGCAATGCTGATTAAATGTTTCATAGAACTGTAGGACTGGAAGGGACCTTGAGAAGTCTTCTAGTCCAGTCAACTGCACTCGAGGCAGGACTAAGTATTAGCTAGACCATCCCTGATGGGTGTTTGTTTAGATAATACTTAGTGTCACCTTACTTCATGGCAGCAAGACAATCTCCTTGCTTGGTGACATTGGAGCCAAGATACTCAAATGAGTTGACAAATTCAACTTCTTGCCCATTGACTGTGATGGGTGGGGGTTGAGGTCCATCAGCCACAAAAATAGCTGTGATGGGATATATAAATGGAGTTTATTTTACATTACCTAGATGGGGCTTCTTCCGTGTTACTGTCATTGCTACCAAAGTCTTATAGGGATGGACTCTACAAAATTGCTACCAAAGTCTTACAGGGATGGACTCTATAAGCAACTGAGCACTCCTTAGAGGAGTGAGGCACTTCCTACTCTGACTTCAGCCCTGATTCAGGAAAGTACTTCAGTGAATGCTTAAAGTCAAGCATGTACTTAAGTCCCATGCAAGTCAATGGGACTTAAGTACTTGTTTTAAGTTAAGCATGTGCTTAAGGGCTGTACTGCCTACAGATGCTTTCCTGAATCAGGGCCTTTGGTAGGGGCTGAGGAGTGCTCAGCATCTTGAAGAATGCAATCTGTATTGCTTCAGGAAATTCCACAGTGCTAAAAAGACATTGTGGGAGGAGGGGAGTTGAAAGTGGCTTGATGTATAACACAGGAGAACTAATTCCCTCTCCTGCCTGCCTCTTGGTTTTAATTTAGAATCATAGAATATCAGAGTTGGAAGGGACCTCAGGAGATCATCTAGTCCAACCCCCTGCTCAAAGCAGGACCAATCCCCAATTTTTTTTTGCCCCAGATCCCTAAATGGCCCCCTCAAGGATTGAACTTGCAACCCTGGGTTTAGCAGGCCAATGCTCAAACCACTGAGCTATCCCTCCCCCCTGATTTGTTAGAAAATTGTGATGTCTAGTAACAGCGGTAGAGAGGGCAGAACCAAGATCAATTATGCTGCTTAGACTAAGGATGAGAAATAAGAGATCATCATAAGCAGCTCTTTACACATGGCAAATGGGGTTTAAGCTTATAGCCCTTGCACAAAAATAGTGACCATTTTAATTGTGTAAGTGTGACACATGTGAACACCTTTCATCCACAGACCCAAGCATGTGTACTGTGTGGGATATTGCTCCCTGACTTACTCAAACTGCTTTCCCAAAGATTTCAGATGTCCTTGAAACCATGCAGCTGAACTGGGTTACTGAAACATTTTGGTTAAACTTGTTTGTTCTGCATGCAGAGTTCATTTCACCCGTCTATGAAATACAATCACCTCTCTGCTTTGAAAGTGGCTGTCTTTAAGCAGTACAGAGCAATGCTGCACTAGAGTGTAAGAAAGTGAAATATACCTTCTCCTAATTACAGAAAGAGTAACTAATTACTCAAACCCAGGTTGTCAAAATTAAACCCCCTTACACTTGCAAAGAGGGCCATGGGATTTTTGTAGCACACGGAGTTCTGTTGTCTGGTCAGTGCACTTTTAAATGCCAGAAAGTTTGCGTGCCGGCCTCCCATGAGGCAGGGATGTAAGGGATCCAAGAGGACTACAGAGTCAGCAACATAATCAGCTCTCTTTCTGATGGAGATTTATATTTCTTCTTTCTTTGTAACCTGTTTCCTGTAACCATAACTTCAAGACATCTACACCAAGAGTGTGTGCTTTATATATGGAGAGCATTATACCCAGGACCTGAGTTATACATCTCAGGCCTGATACCACTGCCTTGTACCTGTGTAGTCATCTGTGCCTGTGCAAAGCAAGCGTAAACCCTGCCCATGGCAGAAGGGAGGGGAGAATTCTGGGCTGGGGGCATTTTGCATAGGTATAAATGACAATACAATATGCAGGGCAGTGGAAAACTGGGTCTCTCACCTGAAAGAGATCACTGTCAGAGCCAAGTTTCCTTGCACGTCATGCTGCAGCGCTGGTTCAGGAGCGATGCAGAGGAAAGAGTGCTACTCCCTAAATCACATCAATCACCCATGTAATACACATTCCTCTAGAGGGATTTTCCAGTCTGTACAGCAAGGGAGCCAATACTGGGAGAAGAGAGGGGTGTAAATCCCAGACAGACTCATTTTATTCGTCAGAGGCAAGATAGGACTTAATCTGTCTTCTCCTTTATTTGGAGGGTATCCGTCGGTTGGATCTGCCCTTAGGAGTGTTCTTCAGCACAGGTGCTTCTATGGTTGACAAGTTTAACAGGCACCTATATCATGCACTGTTCTGTACAACTTCATTAGTGCTCATCTAAATCATTCAAACCCCTCACTTGAAAGGAACTTAAAAGGAATGTCTCGTGCCCCACTCTCTACACTAAAAAGAAAAGGAGTACTTGTGGCACCTTAAAGACTAACAAATTTATTAGAGCATAAGCTTTCGTGAGCTACAGCTCACTTCATCAGATGCATTAGGTGCCACAAGTACTCCTTTTCTTTTTGTGAATACAGACTAACACGGCTGCTACTCTGAAACTCTCTACACTGGAATTAGTGCTTGGGGAAGGTGCCCAACTGAGAGTCCCGGAGTCAAATCCTGGCAGGAGCATAAGCAGCATTAAAGTGCGTGTGACAGGCTGATGGACAGCCTTCCTCAGCCCTTCCATGCATCCTTGCCTAATAAGAATAGGAACAATCTACCCAGTGTACAACTCCCCTGCTCACTGTCTGGTGGCTGACCAGCTACCCTTCACCTCTGGTATTCTCCTGGTTGCCTCAGATCTGGGCTGGGGGAACTCATGCTGTGTGCAGGAATCCCCGGGATGGACCGGCTTGGTTCATAGTCTGTCTATGGATCCTAGGGAGCAAACACAAGAGAGAAAGAAACCATCAGTGTGATGAGGAAATGACAAGTAAAGCTACAAAACAGGCCCAGGAGTGGCTGGGACTGAAGGGGAACGGTGTAGGCTAGTCTGCTATCTCATCACAAGAAGCAGTTTGAAGGTGTTGTTCATAGGACTGGATGCACAGATCCTCAGCCAGGGTACAACAAAATGGAAACAACCACTGAACTAATGCACTGAAATTAGCATTCTAGTGCCTTCTCGGGGCTGGGTGTAACATGAGTGAAATCACACTGTATCCCAAGAGCTGGGAATTCAGAGAAGGCAAGACATGGCCTGCCGTCCGTGATTATTTCTTCTGGATGAGAAAACTGTTCTCTGACCTGCTGCTGTGGGTCTGACAAAAGACTGAATTTGAGCAAATGTAGAATAGTCCGTGGCTTCCAGACCGGTGTGTCCCTTCCTCCCCCTCCCCCCCACACTGAGCTATCTATTCTTTTCAAGGCCCATTGGGTAATGCTGTGCTTCTCTGAGTTGAATCTTCCTACTCTTGCATGATTCGCCCTTGTGTTACAGTTCCTCTGCATTAACAGAGATGCCCCCAGGTTATTTTTTCCGTATGTTTCCTGTGCATGCTTCCACTGGTTATCCACACCTGGCCTGTGCTTCCCCTGTCATGTGTGTGCTCAGAGGGCTCAGTGCTCTTAAGATGTATATTTTAAACTGGTTCCCTTTTTGCCATGGGATTTTTCTATTTGCTGCTTCTTGCGCCATGCTTCCACTGTTTCTTATGGGGTGACTTCCATTTTGAGTAACTGAGGCTGATGCAGCAGTTCGTACCCCCTCTTGTAGAGTTACGTCAGGCATTAATGTAGCATTTCTGAAACTTCTTTGTTTAAAATCCCCGCTACCACGTGGTCTCCTATGCATTCTTCTTGACGGATACCAAAAGCTACAGTGCTCTGGTTGGTCATATAGAGGCCCTTACAATGGCTTCCAGGTTTTCTGCGGATCTCTTTGGGTAAAAAAAAATACACCCATTTGTTCATTCCAAAAATTAGTGCAATGAAATGATCAATCATTTTAAGTTAGCCTCCTTCCCGAGTAAAGAACAATGGTTTATAAATACTTTCAGCTCAAGTTAATGAGCTGTTACTTCACTCCTGTGCATGAAGCTTCTTTGAGCTTCAGCATCTATTGACGTTCCCAGTCCTCGTTAGCCATTCTGTGGGCTTCTCAGATGGAAAGGTTTGGGGAGGGCTGGATTTTGGTGTGTTCCCCCTTTTCTTTTTTATATTGGTTCAGTATCAGTCAGCTTCTGATATCATGTCTGATTTCTCCTAGCATGGAACGAGAAATTTCATTAGAAGAATTCAAAACAATCCTGAAAGCTACGCTATCTCTGCTTCTTACAGCTTTGCTTTTTAGATGCAGAGCTCCTACTCCAGCCCTTCCTCTCTGGTTTCTTGTTACAATTTCAAAACTACACTATGTGTCTCCTAATACTTTATTTATTAATGGTGACCACTTGTAGCATGAATAAATGAAACAGAAGTCACTAAAATAAAAGGATTTTTTTTTGTATTTCCCTTCCATTCTGCAGCCTTCAGATTAGGTTTGTTTCAAGTTCTGGGAGAAGGTTAGAGACTTTTTTTCAAGTTTTTGAATATGTTCTAGTGTGAATGGATAACTCTGGAGATCGAGTATTTTACATGGTACCTTACGCCAAATTTTCCACCACTGTGGCACTGTAGCTGGGGTAAGAGCTTACTCAGCAATCTAGAAAGCAAGAGTCACAAGTCTACTTCTGAACTCGGGGTCTTTCACTTGACAGGGCACCACCTATGCACCGCTAGCAGAACAGTTCACCTTTGAACATATACAGACTCTTCCACCCCCACCAGCATATCAGCTACAGGATAAAGAGCACAGTAATGAAAAAACAGTTTGTTTAAACATCTTGTTTGTAGTGCGATAAGGTAATTTACAAAAGTCTATTTGTCTAAATTCTGAAAGACTAATGAATTTACAAGGCCTTTTTGTGACAAGATGCCCAGTTAAACATAATGAGCAAATAATTTTATCTCTTTAATTATTAGCAGGAATATTCCAAAAGTTTCACATCACATACGACAGCAAAAGGGTTTTTTCATTAACCAGACATTACTTGAGAAGAGTATAAAAGAAACATCTCTCTCCTCTGTCTTTCTACCTTTAACATACATTCCAGCGCCCCCCCCCCCCAAAATCTGACACCATGAAGTGGGGAACATTCATTTCTTTTATTTTCTTGGTAAGCTTTACCGAATCAAAAACCCTGCCCAGAAGATATCGGGATGTAGGTAAGGATATTTCTTGTACATTAACTATAAGCTTTCATAGAATGTCAACACACAACTTGGTGTGGTCATTTAGGGATTTCATATGGTCATTGTCCATTCTAAAACAAAAAAATAATATAAAAAGTTAACAGTTATAATTGATTCATGTGAATAGTACATCACAATTATATAATGGCTCTGACTATACAGGAACAAGATCAAAAGCACACATTGGGTCTGACTTCTCAAAACAGGCTACTACATTTCAAATACAATGACCATGATTACCTACTGCATTTGTGAATATGGTTTCGAACACATTGAAGGTTCTAAGCCAGACACTGCAAGTACACAGTCTCTTTTCAAGCCAAATCATGCTCACCTTTTTCATGAAAATCACTGGGAGCTAGTGGGAGATTTGCATGGGTAAGGTAAACAGGATTTGGACTTTATATGTAATGCTCAGTTTGATACCCCTGTCAGTAAGATTCTTAGTTCTATTAGCGCTATCTAGCATTTTTTAAAATATGTTTTGAAGAACAAACTGGGTAAATATTTCGGGCCCAATTCCGCCACGCTTGCTTAAGTTGATTAGTATCTTATTCCGTGAGCAGTGCAATTAGTTTTAGTGAGTAAAGGTGGCAGAATCTAGCCCTTAATATTTAAAATCTAGAAGATATTTTCTGTGCCACCTTTTTCCAGTTTCACGTGATCATTCTCTGGTTTGTGGCTTATTAATGCTTTGAGTATCCATGTAATATATGGGACAGTATAATATTTACTTAGAGGTGTACAATATGCAGGATGGTTTTAAACACACACAGCTTCATGATACTTATGTTGATTGTACTTTTATCTTGGGAGCTACTTACTTTATAGAATGCAGAGGCAAGTCCTCTGTAATTAAAAGTGCCTACTAAGAATCTTGGAAGATGCCTAGAAAAATGAGGCAGTCTTGAGATACCTGGTTGAAAGTCTGGTTTCCACAAATGCCCATGGGCAAATAGTTAGATTTTCATCACAGACTTCTTTCTGGCTACTTTCTCAGATAATCGCTACTCTCGCTCTTGTGCGATTGAACAACTGTCTTCCATATGTCCAAGATTGGGCCCATTAGGAAAGAGAAAAAAAATTGCATGCTATCTTTAGCTGCGAAGACCCATTTTGTTTCACTGGGCCAAATTCACCCTGGGTGTTTGAGGGTGTACACCATTAACTTCAAAAGGCGTTTTAGCCACTCATGTAGTGCTGATTTTAGCTAATTAACTTTAAATACATAATTCCCCATTTTAACTCAAACTGGCCAGTGATCAAAGATCCCTTTAAATAACTAAGCAAGGTTTTAAGATACTCTGAGGTACTAAGTACTTGGCCCGCCATTAGCAAAGTATCAGAGCACTTAATTGTTAGCATATTTATTCTCATCATAACAACCATGTACGGTGGGGAAGCACTATTGTCCCCATTACCCAGATGGGGAACAGAAGCAGAGGGAGGCTAAGAGACCTGTCCAAGGTCATACGGGAAATCTGTGACAGAGCGGAGATGTGATGCTGGCTCCGGGTAGCACCTTAACTATTCAACTATCTTTCTTTATGGATCAAAAAATGCTTCATAAAATACAAGTGTATGAAACATTTGGTGACTCAAAGACCAAATTATCTTCTTTTTCAGACGAAGAACACACCATTGGCCATTGTTTTACAGAGCTACACGAGGAGAATTTTAAAGGCGTGTAAGTGTGATTGATAAAAATCCCACTGAAAGTGTGCAGCCAATGAGCCTTACAGTGTATTTTTATCCAATTTGGAAATGAAAGAGAACGAATGAGCCAGATGCTGAAAAAAAATACATTTAAAAAATTGGCAGCATAGAAGCTGATCTTCAGAGCAACAAAATAAGTCAGAGCAAATATCAAAGAAAGTGAGACCAATGAGATGACTTGGCCTTTGCCCCCACCTATGAGGAAGCGGGGCAATAAGATCCGTCTCTTACAGCTCTATGCAGATTACTCTGGCACCTGCATATCCACAGCCAAGGTCAATGGGCCCTGGGCACCTGTTAGTCTTCAGGTAGAGCCAGCAGGAAGGGAGTGGGAGTGGGGAGAAGCAGAGAATGGGCAGAACCTTAGTTGCATCCTTCCCCCAAGTGAAGTGCTGGAATGCTTCAGTGAGCTGGCACAGGGAGGGTCTATACACCAGTCGCAGATTGCTGTCCCTCTAGAGAAGGAGGAGCATGGGAGAAATTAGGACACAGAGGGCTGGTGATGAAGTACAGTGCCCCCTGTGACAGTGCAGCTCATACACCACCCTTGGCTCAGGGCTCAGCCTAACAGCACAATCTAGTCCCAAGTAGTAGCTACCCATTATCCCCACCAGTTCCTGAACTCAGCTCCAGGAGATACTTCAAATAGCAATGATAAAAGGAACTAGAGTTTTAAAAGAAAAGACTATTTCTGGCTAATAGGAAACATGGCAGCTAGAGACAAGCCAAGATCAAAACTACAGGGAAGTTAGGTTTTGTCAAGTTCAACAAGAATAAGGTTTTTGGAAGGCACATTACATTGTTTCCAAAGATGGCATGGACATCCATGAAACTGTGCAGAATCCTGCCAATATTTCTTCCCTGCCCTCCCTGTAGTCCATTGACTTTTACAGCCTTTCTGCAATAATACTTGGAGGAAAGAGAACTGCCAGCTGGAGACTGCTCTCTGCAATGCAGATCTCTGCTGCCTACACAGCATAGGGACGGGGGGAAGTTCAAGCTCTGACAAGCTCTTGTTTCTTCCAAGCAGTGCAGATATTTACAGATTCCTTATGAAGTGCAGTTGATGCTTTATGGAAAAAAACCCCAAACCGTTGAAAATTCTTCTCTTTGAAAGCTTGATGAACAGTCAAACATTTTCACCTTCTCTGTGTTTCTCAATGTTTATAACTTAAGGGCATTTTCATAATAGCAGGATCCATGTCTGAAAGTTCATCAGCAGTTATCATAGTTAAGTAGGATTAGATGGTTAACTAGGATGGTTCTTACTCAGAGTTAAGCTGACAGCCAAATCTGGAGTCAAGAAAGCATACCCATCCCTCCATGATATATTGGTAGAGCTCTCAGGGTTTTTTGCCTTGCCTGGGAACAATGAGTATGGATCATTGGTAAGGCTGATGTGAGGGTCTTTCACACTATCAGTTTTCTGTAACGGCAAGAGTCTTGGTGGAATTTGATTGTCTCCTAACTTCTAATTTTATATTTTATATAGCAGAGGATTTTCATTTCAGAAGGTGGGGGGGGGGGGGGGGGAGGCGGGAGCAGAACTGACAAAAAGTAGGAGCAAGGTATCATACAAATAACCCTAATGATCAGAGGGAGAAATACTAAATATGATATACAACTAATATGACTTAAGAGGCTGATTTGCCATGCTAATGGACACATGGGGGAATGGAAGTCTTTATTGCAATGCATTAGCTCTATCATGGCTACAGAAAGGCAAATTCATTTAAACTGCCTTAGTGGTTCAGCACTGAGCTTCTTTGGCCATTGTCCTGTAGGTTTGAGATGGATCTTCATAGAACAGCAGGCTTGGAAGGGACCTCAGGAGGTCATCTAATCCAATCCCCTGCTCAAAGCAGGACCAATCCCCAATTTATTTATTGCCCCAGATCCCTAAATGGCCCCCTCAAGGATTGAACTCATAACCCTGGGTTTATCAGGCCAATGTTCAAACCACTGAGCCATCCCTCTCCCTCTCCGCCATCATCATACTTTATCACTACACAATGGAAAAACATGACTGTAAGTCTGATTCTACACTGACTTTCCCACCACGGTTCAGTAGGTCAGGAAACATTGTCTTTAGTTGCATTTCAGGTTCTATGTTAGACCTGTCCTCCAGCCGTGCCAATACAACCAGCTCCTAAGAGGAAGTCTTTGATCTCTGGATCAGATGTAGCACTCACGCAGCTTGAAGAAATCCAATTTGCTTTTTGGTAGCTAGCTATGTGTGTAACCGTATTATCTTATTGCAGTGCCATGGTCATGTTTGCTCAGAATGTACAGGAAAGCACTTATGAAGAAGCAGCTAAAATGGTAAAAGATGTCACAGACCTTGCACAAAAATGTGTCGCCAGTAAGGAAGACGCAGCATGTCTGAAACCGCTGGTAAGCAAAGATAGGATTGGTATCGTGGCCAAGACAATGTCATTGTATTTCTATCATGACCAAGATTTTCAAAAGCAACTAGTGATTTTCAGGGCTTTAATTTTGGATGTCCAACTTGGGGTGCCTCAAAGGAGCTTGATTTTCAGAGGATGAGTGCTCAACACTTTCTGAAAATAGGGCTCACTTTAGGGCATCTCAAGTAAGGCACTGAAAAACTGAAGTCCTCCATTAGTCACTTTTGAAAAATCCTGGTCTGTATCTTTAAAAAAAATCTGTTTAGACAGAAATTGGGCATCTAAGGTCAATGTAACTAAATTTAGTAGCAACTGGTGCCACTCATTACCAGCAAGGAAGGAGCCTTAATTTGTTTTTAGCAATTGACTCAAAACAGTCTCACTTTCTGTCAGATATGGGGTCTGAACAAAAATACTGCATCCAAATATCCTTGAAATTTTGTTTCAGTATCCAAATCTGGATTGGATTTGTGCACATGCCTCCTATTTGTTATAATGGGCTGAACCAAAATCCTGGATCCGAGCATCTCAGCTCTGTGGGGAGCTTGAGATCTGGATCTGAATTTTGCTCTTTGAACTTATTTTGTAAGTAGGGAAGAGGATGCTTTTCATCAGACAGTTTCAATTCTAATCAGAGATGCACAAGACACATGGCTTTGTATCTTGTCATACTTGATATTACAATATGGAGATGGACAAACCATCTTGGTTTGGGTAAAGATTTGAAGATTATCTGAACATCAGTGGGAGCTGCTGGTTGCTCATTATGTTTGAAAATCATCCCACTTGTTTAGTTGCCTAAATGTGGATTTAGGAGCCTAAAGTTAGGCATCAATTTTGATAAATCCTGGCCTACAAGTTTAGGGCCCAATCCAATTCCCATTGCAGTCAAAGTAGAAAGGAATAAAAAAGGAAAACAATAATCAGTTTGTGTTAGTCAGGGCTCTGTCAATGGTTCGTGGTCTTAAATATTCTTTCCACAAAAGGAAAGACAGTGCAGCTACCGACAAACAGAAATGTTTCTTCTTTCCACAGACTATCATTTTCCTGAATGAAATCTGCCATGAGCAAGGCCTTCCTGAGAAATATGGGTTAGCTGCTTGTTGTGCTAAAGCTGACCCTGAAAGAAATGAATGTTTTCTATCCCATAAAAATTCTACACCAGGATTCATTCCTCCTTTTAAAAAACCAGACCCTGAAGAGGGATGCAAACAGTACCAAGAGAATCGAGCAGCACTTCTGGGCTTGTAAGTAAACTAATTTTATATTAGAATCGAATGAGTTACATGCACTGGTTCTCAGCTCTGTAAACTGACTGCTAGGCGCTTCCTTGTGGGCAGGCATGCCACAGCTACTCTCTCCTCTCTGGGGATGCTTGCCCTGCGATGATTTCTCTGCCAGTGACTTGGCCCTCTGGCTGAGTCACCATCTGAAGTCCAACCTTTCTGGAGTCACATTTGTGCAAACTAGAAGTTAGGGTTGCCAACTGTCTAATCGCACAAACCTAAACACCCTTGCCCCTAGGCCCCACCGCCCACTCACTCCATCCCCCCTCCCTCCATTGCTCGCTCTCCCTCACCCTCACCCACTTTCACCAGGCTGGGGCAAGGGGTTGGGGTGCAGGAGGGGGTAAGGGGTGCAGGCTCCAGCCAGGCAGCGCTTACCTTGGGCGGCTCCCGAAATTGACGGCACATCCCCCTGACAGCGGCTCCTAGTGGGGGGTGGGCTGCCCCTGCCTGCAGTCACCGCCCCTACAGCTCCCATAGGCCACAATTCCCAGCCAATAGAAGCTGCAGAGCTGGCGTTCGGGGCAGGGGCAGCGTGCAGCAACCCCCTGCCTAAAATCTCCCGGTTTGGCTTCAGTAGCCTCTGGGAGATAGAGCCTGATTCCGGGAGACTCCCAGCAAAACCAGGAGGGTTGGCAACTCTACTAGAAGCCCCAGAAACATCTTAACAGAAAAAAAGAATCTTTCTGCCTTATCTGAAGCTATGTCTTTATGGCTCAGCCTGCAGCCCTCCCACTCGATAATCCTTGTAAGGGGCTTGTATGTCCCCTTCCCTGGGGACAGTAGGGGAACCTAATCCCACCATTTATTCTGGGTTCTGGTCCAGCGACTCTGTACTGAACAGCTAGTCTGCTCCTTCACTTACACTGAAACTTCTCTGGCCCCCTCCCTACCCACTCTCTCCAATTCCCCTTACTTCTCTCCCCTGCTTAGTCAGGTTCTCCCCTGGCCACCCTGCTTTCCTCACACTCTTCCTGCTTGGATCTTCCCAGCAGGTTCCTTTGCATGCCTGAATTTCTTTCCTTTATATGAACCTGCATTCAGCTCTTTCCCCAGGTGGCGTTATCACTACTTAAGCCTAACACATACCTTTTCCCCCTCAGGTGCTGGCAGATAACTAATGACATCTCAGCTCCTCCCCCCACCCCCATTATCCTATTCAAGACCTTTTTACGTCTCAACTCTCCAAAATGGGGTCTTCTACCCCCCTTTGCTCCAAAAGGGCCATTATACCCCAGAACAAACATCAATTACTGTTCTATTATGAACCCTGTTCTATGACCTGCTAACTGTGGTCATCTTTCATGGCACTTAATCCTGCAAGGTGCCAACCACACTGGTTTCATTAAGCAACGTATTTGGGCTTAACTTTAAGCATATGAGAAGTTCCCTTGAAGTCATAGATGCTTAAAGTTAAGCATGTGCTTCAGTAATGTGTTGCAGGATCTGGCCTAGAGCACTCAGCATCTTGCAGAATTGAGCCCTTAAATTTTAGTAAAATCTTAGCGCCCCTTCGCAACAGAATTCCTTCATGTTAAATCCCATTGCATTTTACTGTTCCCTGTTATAATGGCAGGAAAATAGCATTGACTGGGGTGGCTGTTATAATAGGCTTTACTGTATATTTATTAATTATAAAGCAGCATAAGTGCATATGACACTTTACAACCCACCCAAACCATCTGGACTCTGCCCTGGGAGCTTATGCACAAAGTTAATTCAAGGTACCTTTCCATTTTAGATACATCTATGAACTTGCCAGAAGGCATCCTTTCCTCTATTCCCCAACAATTCTTGGTGGTGCTGGTCATTATGAGGAGATGATGAAAGCTTGCTGCCAAGCTGATGACAAGACTACATGCTTCAATGAAAAGGTATTCTATTTTAATATGTACAGTTACTTCAGGTTTTGATTAGTGGTCTCCTATAGCTAGAGAAATACTTGAAGCAGAGCTGAAGGTCAGCTTTTTTCATTTTAGTCAACTCAACCCTTAATTAGGCCCCGATTCCAGCAAACACCTCCATTCAGGACAGGACTTAAGCGTGTGCATACGGCTTTCCTGAATTGGGGCCTTTGACTCTTAAGAAAAATGGTCTGATTTTCAGAGGTGCTAAGCCCTGGCAGCTCCTACTGCCTTCAAGGTAACAACAAAAAGTTTATTTTCAAAGAGAGGACACCATTTTAGAATTGGTGACTGAGATTTTCAAAGCAGTGTAGGGGATTTAGACACAACTTCCCCTAACATTAATGGAATTTCTGTATCTAAGTCACCCAGAATGCTTGAAAATCTCAGTCAACGTTCTGTTATTATAATTCCTCTTTCCTGTTATTCTAAACGAACAAAGTATCTTCTCTTTTCTCTCTCTTTATCTCTGCCTGTTTGTGTAGCACTGATGTGGCCCTTCTCACTATTAAATCTCAGGTAGATGTACTTATTTTATCAGACAGATATTGGTGCAGTAGGATGGGATAATGCTAATTGTATTATTAGAATAGCTGCATTTGACTGGCTTGGGACCTGATACTGCGTTGTGCTGAGAACCTTCACCTTTCGCTAACATCTTTGGCAGCAGTATCGCATAGTTGAGTACTTTAAGAGGCTCTCAGCACTTTGCAAAATGAAGCTCTTAAGGAGGCATTTGTACTATATCTCGTCACATCAGATTATCCATAACTGCACAGTTTAAAAACACAGAGTAGTGTTTAATAAAAGGGTTTCTAATGGGCAGGATTTCACAAAACGCTAACTAAATAAGGGTCTGGTGATCCAGCCACGTGAATGAAAACTATGTGATCCAGCTTCCTTTTGCTTTGTTGGACATTTTATAGCTAAGCTAAGGGAAAAGGCCCTTTTGTGTTTCTGTTAAAATTCTCTATTTCTGATTCTGCTTTCTTCATTCATTTGGCCAATACATTTTTTTTTAAAATGGTTGACCTCATCTTTATAACAGGCACCATCTGTGATGAAGCCTGTGAAAGAAAGTGGCTTGATACAGGAACAAACATGTGAGGTCCTGAAGAAGTTTGGAGAAAGAACCTTAAAGGCTCTGTAAGTCTGTAGCTTGTTTATTCAATGTACAACATTTTGGTTACTTGGAAAAAAGACCCCTTCCCCCACAAAACACCTGCCAGAAGCCTACTGTTCATCTTTAGAAGCAAAAATGAACTGAAGGGACTGTGAAAGAGGTGTTCAAAGAACACAAGGCAGGGCCCTGAGATGTTAAAAAAAATATGCCAGGTCTCCAGACTGTAGCTCTTCTCCTTGGCAACCACTCTCAAGTGGTCTCTGGCGGAGACAGAAATAAGGATGGTTTAGCACCCGGGTGTTTCTTGGCTGGCTAGAGCTGGTGCAAGGGGGTTCAATTTGCATCTGCCTGTGCCAGTGAGGATGGATGGGCTTCAGGGATGATTCCCCTGCAAGACACCATGTAGCATTGTGCAGCCTTGTGATGGAGGCTTAAACAAGCAGCACTCAGAAGAGGTGCATTTCCAATAGCATCAGAGCTTGAATGAACGTAACCCAGAAGTGGCTCCCTCCCTGCACACACTATGGTCCTTTCTAGGAAGTGGAGGACACACCACTCTATAATTTTAAACTTACTTCAATGACAGGGGCCTCTCATGAGCGCCTCCTGTCAGCAGGTGCAGACCTGCACTCACGCTCTCCCTTTTCACGGTGCCCCCATTGGCTGTTGCCTCATCAGGTAGGTCTTCAGTGTCTCAGCCACACAGTTAATATGCATTGAACTAACAAACCCCTTCCAAGGTAACGAAGTCCAACAAATGGTTGGCTCTCTCCAAGGTCTCCAGCCCCATCTTTGGGCAATCCAGGTCTTTATCCAGGTGTCTGGGCTCTGTCCTCTGCCCTTTCTGGGCTAGCTTTAAGGGCATGGCATAGAGCAGTGCCCTAGGGCTTCTTCTCTGGAGACTAAGTCCTGCCCTTCACTTGGGCCTCTAAACAAGCCTTGTCCCCTTCTTGGCGCTTAGGCTACCCAGCCCCCTCACTACTCAGGGTCTCAACCCACGGACCCTATAAATAGCAGCCATGTGCTGCTTCCTGTAATAGTTACTGCTGCTGCTATTCCCTGGGTCACTTCTCACATAGCCCCTTCACCTTCACCCTAACCCTTACCTCAGGACTGAAGTTCTTCCTCATGGAATGCCAGCAGCACCAAACCCATCTTCTGAGTCTTGCTTGAGCTCCAGCAACAAGCACCATCCTTGCTTCTCTGGTCCCCAATAAGGAAAGGAGTGGGTCCGCCCCCGCAGCTCGTTTTTTGGCTCAGCCTGCTAAGCTCTGATTGGCTGCTTCCCTGCAACCTTTTTAGGCAGGCCTGAAGGACCCACCTTTATTGCTCCTTTTCTGGGGCAGGGTGCGGTAGCAACGTGAGGCCTCTAGCAGGGGGCCTGGTATACCCCATCACACCACAGTTGCCAGTGGAATGAAGCTCTAAAGCTGTAGGCTGTATAGGGGATGTAATAAACAGGCACATCCTGCTAAGACTAATATTAATATTCCCCTCTCCCCAGCCAGTGCTGATGTGGCTGTGTTGGCTGGCTCAGGGCCCATCCGTGGAGTCACCTTGCATCACCGTATCTACCCTCCTTGTGGACTTTCCTGCAACTGTGTACCAGGATGGTTGAAGGGCTGAACCTAAGCTCTAAGTGTTTCTTTGCAGAATTATTTAAATTCCCTAAATTCCATCTGCAAGCAGGGGAAAACATTATCCTCTCAGATATGACTATATCTTGTCATTCCATTTTCTTACCTTTCTTGCCATGGGCAACTTTAGGGATTACCAAAGAGAAAGGAAGGGGACTGCCATAAAATGGAAGTCCACAGAGCTTTAGTGGTTGCAGGCCCCACTTAAATTAGTTAGATCACAATAAATCATTTTTGTGCACATTCATTTGATGGAGGCTGATATGTGTAAAGAGCAGGGACTTAATGTTACTGCTTTGCACTCTGAGCAGTAAGTATGTGTTAATTTGAGTCCATTTTATAACAGAACTTACAGCTCAGATTCGCAGCAAACTTTATGTGTTGCACAAAAACACCTGAACACACAGTTACCATGATTGTGCACTCAACCACCCCAACTTTTACATGCAGATGGCCTGTGGGATGTGTAATTGGGAATACAAATTAGGCATGCAAATGCACATATAAGTGTAGTGTAATTTTCTTAAAACCTTACCTTTTAGGAGGAAACCAGCTTTAAAATAATGGCCAAATTCTGCTCTCACTTATACCAGCCCAGACCTTTGGAGACTGCTGGCGTGACTTAAGAATGCAGCCCAACTAGTTCTAAATAGCCACTGTAGTGTTTCTGAGGTCATTCTGTACCAGTTATAGGCCTGATTCACCAATGTGTAACTTCAGCTTTATACTCACGAACAACATCATTGTCTTTTTCTCAAAGAGGCCTAAGGGAATTAAGTGACCAGCTCTTATTGAAGTTCAGTGGGAGTTGGGGGCCAAATTTCCTTACCACTGACTTCAACTGCAGTTTTATCATTAACTTCAGTGGTAGCAGAGGCAGGCCACTGCTGAGTGCTTTTGAAAATCCCATAATAAACTGCTAGAGACCATATTATTGCATTCTAAGTGTTAAACAATACTTGTATTTATTCTTTCTAGGAAACTTGTTCAAGTCAGCCAAAAATTTCCAAAGGCTGATTTTGCTACTGTTAACAAACTTGTAATGGATGTTGTTCACATGCACACGGAGTGTTGTCACGGTGACATGATGGATTGTATACACGAGAGGGTAAAAGAATAACTTATTTATTACTTCTATGTTTAAAAAAGTAGGTTTGATAGTGGGTTTTCTTTCTTCTAGTTTTGTTCCTTTTTGCTGATCTTTTGTGCATTTGTTAATTGTTCTCCAGATTAGGAGTTTAAAGCCTGAAGGATTTATACATAGATGAGAATTTTTCATCCTGCTAAATTATCCCATGTGACTCTGTTTGCAGTGAAATAGGCAGAAAGCATAAGGCACAAGGATGAGTTTGTGGCTAAGGCACTAGACTGGGATTCAGGAAAACTGTGTTCAGTTCCTGGCTCTGCCACAGATTTCTTGTGTAACCTTGGGCAAATCACTTAATCTCTCTGTCCCACATCTTCAAAGGTAGTTAGGTGACTAAATCCCATGGAAGTCAGGCACCTAAATACCTTCAAGGCATCTTCTACTTGCATGTTGCAATTCTTTCTCCCACCCTTCGTCTGTCTTGCCTATTTAGATTTAAGAGTTTCAGGGCTGAGACTGCCTCTTACTATGGGTATGTACAGTGCTTAGTACAATGGGAGGCAGTGTTGCATAGTGGATAAAGCAGTGGCCTAAGCCTAGGGTTCTATTCCGACTTCTGCTGCTGACTCATTGTCTGCCCTTGGGCAATTCAATTCACCTCTCTGTGTTTCAGTTTCCCCATCTGTAAAACAACCCCATGCCCTCCACAGAAAAAACACCTTGAGCTGTACAGATGAAAAACACTGTGAAACAGCTAGGAGGTAGATATTAATGGGAGATATTATTATCTCACCTGGGGACTTCTCTACACTCTACTGTATTAAAAGTCATAATTGAAGGAGGGGTTTCCCACTGCAAAACAATCAGAACACCCAGATAGTAGTACCAATGGTTTTAAATTTCTTTACAGGTAAAGCTGACAGAGTATGCCTGTTCCCACAAAGATACCATATCAACGAAACTCAACGACTGCTGTGGAAAGTCAGAGGTGGAACGAAGCGAATGCATAGTTCGGTTGGAAAATGATGACAGACCTGCAGACTTGTCTCCCACAGTCAGGGAGTTCATAGAAGACAAAGATGTGTGTGAGCACTTTGCCAAGGAACAAGATGCCTTCCTGGCCAAGTAATACAGCTCTCAATCTACTCTGACTGTCATTTAAGCGTTCCAATTGTTCAGGCCCAGCGTTCCAATTTAGAAGCCAAAGCTTTGCTTGCAAAACTCCGACTTGTGAGCTAAGCCTGTATGTGGGAATGCGGTCAGTGGAGAAGCCCATATCTTGACCCATTAAGTCTGGTTTAGGTATTGAGTAGGTTTATTGCAAAGAAACAACAACAAAAAAATAGTTTGCCTAAGTTTCAAGGGGTTTTTATTTCAAATATTGGCCTTTATTTGTATTTGCCTTTACATTTGTCATGGGTTTTTATTAATGCACCTGTAAGCCTTTTACATGACTAAATCAATGAAAGATCTGCTCTTCTCATAGTTCTATAATTCCATCATCCACTGAAATACTATGTTATTTTTTAAAAAAGAAAAGGAGTACTTGTGCTACTCTGAAATATGTTATTTTGGGCTCTGAAGGGGGCTTAATGGAATATTTAAAAACATTAGCACAAATATAAACACAGAGCTATTTGGTTTTACTGAGGTTTACCTGAATACTGCTAATTCCATCGGTTTTTTTAGCGAAAGGAAAAAACCAGAACCTTCAATGCTGCTGAATTTTAGAATGGGATGGGAGCAAATGTGGAACTTCTGATTTCATAAGTTTTCCATTATTTGGGTTGATAGATCATGACCAAGGACAGGGTGAAAATCTTAAATTTCCAGTGCTGTCCATTCCAATCCCAGATTCCAATGCTAGCCCTGATTCAGCCATAAACTTGCCTAAACCAAACCCAGATCTTTATCTAAACATGTCTGCTTTAGTCCGATTCTGGCTCTGATTCGACTCCCATTGCAATCAATAGCAAAAATTTCCATTGGCTTTAATGGAAGCATGATCACATCCCAGATGTACACCCAGAAGCTGTTTAGGTCAAATGAAATACAATGCTTTTGTTTATGAATGTGAAAGCCAACATCTTCTGGGCCAGATTCTGGGTTAGTATAAGCCGATTACTTCACTTGAATTACACCATATCCGAGGACTTGGTTCCTTGTTGGAAAGAATTTCACAAGCATTTAGATGTGATGTAAATGGATAAAGCTAAGCTATGCATTTTAAAATGTCTTATAGTTAGAACGGGAAGAATTGTTTTTGACAAAAAGATTTTTGATGAAAAATATCTTTTTCCATTTTCCTCAACATTTTTCAGTTTTTCATATTCTCTCCCCCCACCCCGAAAAAACAGAAACAAAAACAAAAAACCCTGAAAAGCCATTGTTGGGGATTTCAAAATCCAAAGCGGGTTAGTTATTTTAATTTTTGATAAAAATTTGAACAATTCATCAAAAAAATTAGCCAGTGTTGAAGAATCTTCATTTTCTAAATGTTTCATTGGAAATAGAAGCCATTCCCCAACCAGTTCTAGTAACAACCAGATTAACTTCGTGACCAGGAGGTGCTCAACACCTAGCAGGATCAGGACTAATAGCTCTGCACACCAAAATGAATAAATAAATAAATAAATAAATAAGCTAAGCTTTACCATAAACCCTGCAAATAAATCAAATCTGCATGTATGGTCAGTGGCCACATCCAAATTGTACATTAATCTTGTGCTAAAATAGGGCCACATTTTTCATTAATGGCCTCTAACTTCAAATAAACTAAAAAAGAAAAAAAAATCATAATCTTCAACCATATAGCCTAAAAGGTTCCTGAGAAGAAAAACATCTATCATCAAAGCTTATTATCTTTATGATTTAAACAATCCAAGCTGACTATAATAAGCGCATGTCGGATGAGCCAAATGGCAGGAGTTGTTCAGCGAGATGTGCTCTATCTAGTTCAGCTACAAGTCGCTGGGCTAGCCTCACCAGATGGAATGCTATGGCCTGTGTTCTGCAGGGGGGTCAGGCTACATTATAGTAATGGGCCCATCTAGCCTTAAAATCTATGAATCTTTGAAGGGGCCCTAATTTCTAATGCTGACTTCGTTCATGTATTGCAGATTTGCCTATGAATACTCAAGACGCCATCCTGAATTCTCCCATCTCATGCTTTTAAGAGTTGGTAAAGGCTACCAGGAATTACTGGAAAATTGCTGCAAAACCAGTAACCCTCCCGAGTGCTACAGCAAAGGGGTGGGTGCCACTGTACTTCATGTAATAACCGGGAGGCCTGAGCGGAGTTCACAAACTGTCATGGTCTGATGCTGATTGAGGCATGAGTTGGAAGCATTTCCGCTCTCCTGGTCTGGAACTGCACCCCAGAGTTTCCTAGAGGGAGAGAACAGTTGTAATAAGGCTTTATGCTCTCCAGTCTTCGGGAAGGCAAATGGAGTCTTCTCGCCCTTCCGTTATTTGAACCATGTGGGGTGTGCTGGGGAATGAACATCCCTGTGCAGGAGATGGGGGGGGGGGGAATAGCATCTGCTTATTCAGTGGCAGCTGGAGCAACTGGAAGCTCTCCTGTGCTCTCCCAGGGCACTGATCCTAGAATTATCTAGCTGTTCAAACCGGAGTGGGTAGCTGGGAGGGACTTCTGCCCATTCGGGACACGTAAGCCCCTCTCTTGGAAAACAGGAAGTAGGGGAGGACAGCAGCAGAGCCCTCTCTGCACATACACACACTTGTTTTTAAGGGCGCACTCTAAGTCCCACATCATTGATTTCTCTGCCCCTTCCTTGCACCTCCATGCAGATGGCTCCCAGGGAGCTACTACTGCTGGAGTGCTGCACTATCTGTGATCTTCACATGGTAGAGAGAGAGAGAGAGGTGCCAAGAAAGGGAGATCTCAGGTCTGTGAAATCGTTGAGCCCTTTGGGGGCTCCAACCAATGAGCTTCTTAGCATCCCTAATGTACCCCTTATGCAGTGCTTGATTGTCCTCAACATTGGTCAGCAAGGCCTGGAGCTCCCCTTTGTGGTAGTTAGGGTCCCCCATGACCCATAGGGATGTGGCCCTGAATAATTATCAACTCAGTTACTTAAGAGATGTAGAGGCTTATGGTCCATTCACGAGTTATGTTCAGATAGTTGAGGCTTCAGACAGCGGAGGGAAATTTTAATGCAATCAGCAGAGATATAATTATATGTCAGATAACAGGAAGTTGTGGATAATCAAAGTTGCATTGTGATGCAGTAGTATTCTGCATTGCACAGTAACCACTTTAACAATATAGTTACACTGTTTTTCAGGAAGAAATGCTCAAAAAACAAGTCCAGGAAAGCCAGGAAGTGCTAACGGCAAACTGCAACCTCTACAAGACAGTGGGAGAATACTTCCTTCAAAACGCGTATGTTTTAGGTTTTGTTTTTTTAGTTTCCTAATGAGCATCCAACCCTTGTTTACCAGTTTTAAATAACAGGGGGCCATATCCTGAGCTGGTGTAAATCAGCGTGCCTCCATTGACATCAGTAGAGCTATGCTGATTTACACCAGCCTCAGGTCTGGTGTAAACAACTTTAGGTGTTGTCAAGGTAACATTCTATCTCATGAATTAGGTCCATATTTCTACTCATAAAGTGGGAAGATAATAAATACATTGTTAAACTGCCTCGTCTTCTGTGTATAATACAGGTCAGGTTTGCTGGTCATTGAGATGTGCAGTTTCAGTCTGGCTGAATTCTGAACCCTGAGCTCTGACTTAAAAGCCTTACTATGGCTCAAAGTGAGTTGCTTTGCCCTTTCTCATAGTCTCCTGTTCTCTCTCTGCGTGCTGTAATATGCCCCATTAGTGAGTATTAACAAAAAATCTAGCTGTGCAGGAGAGGGACCAAAGCTTGGATAGACTGAACCACCACCTCATCCCAAGTGACAGTCCCACCATGTCAGGGTTGACGAACATTAGGGCACAGGAAGCGTGGACAAACCTACAACGCTGCTGGCGTTGGCCCTAATTCAGCATGGTTCTTAAGCACAGGACTAACTTTAAGCACGGGAAAAAGACCGAGGCGTCCTTGTAGCACCTTAGAGACTAACAAATTTATTTGAGCATAAGCTTTCATGCGCTAAAACCCACTTCATCAGATGCATGCAGTGGAAAATACAGTAGGAAGATATATATATATACACACAGAGAGAACATGAAAAAATGGGGGTTGCCATACCCACTATAACAAGAGTGATCAGTTAAGGTGAGCTATTATCAGCAGGAGAGAAAAAAACAAAACAAAAATCTTTTGTAGTGATAATCAGGATTGCCCCTTTCAAACAGTTGACAAGAAGGTGTGAGTAACAGTAGGGGAAAAAATAAGCATGGGGAAATAGTTTTACTTTGTGTAATGACCCATCCACTCCCAGTCTTTATTCAAGCCTAATTTAATGGTGTCCAGTTTGCAAATTAATTCCAATTCAGCAGTTTCTCGATGGAGTCTGTTTTTTAAGTTTTTTTGTTGTAGTATTGCCACTTTTAGGTCTGTAATCAAGTGACCAGGGAGATTGAAGTGTTCTCCAACTGGTTTTTGAATGTTATAATTCTTGACGTCTGATTTGTGTCCATTTATTCTTTTACGTAGAGACTGTCTGGTTTGGCCAATGTACATGGCAGAGGGGCATTGCTGGCACATATCACATTGATAGATGTGCAGGTGAACGAGCCTCTGATTGTGTGGCTGATGTGATTAAGTCCTATGATGGCGTCCCCTGAATAGATATGTGGACAGAGTTGGCAACAGGCTTCTTTGCAAGGATAGGTTCCTGGGTTAGTGTTTTTGTTGTGTGGTGTATGGTTGCTGGTGAGTATTTGCTTCAGGTTGGGGGGCTGTCTGTAAGCAAGGACTGGCCTGTCTCCCAAGATCTGTGAGAGTGAGGGATTGTCCTTCAGGATAGGTTGTAGATCCTTGATGATGCGCTGGAGAGGTTTTAGTTGGGGGCTGAAGGTGATGGCTAGTGGCGTTCTGTTATTTTCTTTGTTGGGCCTGTCCTGTAGTAGGTGACTTCTGGGTACTTTTCTAGCTCATCTTAACTGATCACTCTTGTTATAATGGGTATGGCAACACCCATTTTCTCATGTTCTCTGTGTATAGATATATATCTTCCTTCTGTATTTTCCATTGCATGCATCCGATGAAGTGGGTTTTAGCCCACAAAAGCTTATGCTCAAATAAATTTGTTAGTCTCTAAGGTGCCACAAGGACTCCTCGTTCTTTTTGCTGATACAGACTAACATGGCTACTGCTCTGAAACCTGTCTTTAAGCATGGGAGTACTCCGAATGAAGTCACTCGTACGATGCGTGTGCTTAGTGTTAGGCATCTTCTTAAGTGCCTTGCTGAACTGAGCCCTTCTTCTCTGAAGAGAAGTACAGGATATGCTGCGCTTTCAGTCTGGTCCCTCTCAAATCAATACATTTGCTTTTAAAAAGGCCTTTGGAACAGGAGAAATGTCCCAGCAAACCTGGCTTGACCCTCAACCTGTTCACCTTTCACTCCATAGTCAGTGTTTGTTTTGCCATACTTGCTAATGATAACGTTGTATATGAAGAAGAGTGGGTTCTTTTCCAGCCAAAGTTCTGCCCTATGGCAGCCTCCCATGAAGTCACATAGGGCTCAGTCTTGCAAACAGATGAGATCCCTTGACTCCCATTGAAGGCAATGGTAGAGCGGTGGTATTTGTCAAGTTTCAGAATCAGGCCCATTATGTTGAATTTGTGACATCACCTTCATTTTTATTCCAATATCTGATGTAACAGAAGAAACTGGGTCGTGAGTGAGAGAACTCTCAGGCAAACACAAAGGACCTGATTCTTATTGCTTACACCCCTGTAAATGGAAAGCAACTAGTTTTTAAAACATTGGGCTAGATCCTCAGCTAGCATGAATGGTTGGAGTTCCACCTACTGAGGATTTGGCTCATCAATTATTAACCTGCTGAACCACCTGTAATTGAGAGGTTGTTGTTTCAGTCTCCTTGTCCGCTATACTAAGAAGATGCCTCAGCTGTCATCCAAAGAGCTGCTCCACTTCACAAAGGAAATGGCAGCAGTTGGTACCATGTGCTGCCATCTAAGTGAGGACAAAATATTTCCTTGTGCTGAGGGATATGTGAGTATGTTTCTTTCCTTATCTCAGTCCTGTTTGTTCCTGGAGATCTTGCTGTCTCCCCACTATTCCCAATCTCCCACTGCCCAGAGGGTCTAGAGAGAAGCTCTAACTCATAACGCCTATGAGGTAGCAAAATGCACAACTGGTCACTGACTTGGCCTTGTGGTGTAGGGACAGATCGTGAAGTGGTGTAAACAGACATCTTACCATTGAACTCAATTGATTTATGTTGAGGATCCAGCCTATAGTTTTGCAAACAAAACCGTCAGGCTACAGTGAAGCCTGTCTTTTGCTGAGTCAGGGCATTAGTTACACCTACTGGAATTCTGATTGTGTTCCCATTACAGTCAGTAGCACGTGTCTCCTGCATATCTTGGGAGCAGAACCAGGCTGTGAGCGGATATGGCCTGGCTATGACATTGCGCCCTTGGGATGATTAACTTTATATCATTTTTCCATCACTGATACATCTATCTCATGGGCCAAATTATTTAAAGGGCCACAAACTGGCCTGCACGTGTACTTTAGCATATGCAGTTTTTGCAGTGTCACATGTACATACACCTGCAAATCCCTGTTGGTGCAAACAAATCAAGTGCACATGTAAATTCCATAATTTGTGTGCACAGATGACAGCGCATAAAATTGCATAGGCATGGAGGCCGCTGTTTGAAAATCTGGCCCCATTTTGTGTTGATGGCACTCAGCTTTCAATAGGAATGTGGGCTGGTGCTCTTTGAAGGAATTTGCTTTAAATTATAAAGGTTTTCATTTATAAGGTTGAAACCCTCATGAAATTGCCAAGGATAGCATGTGTCTGTTATTTTTTTTCAAATGCCAATGTAAAAAACAGTTCTCTCTCTCCATACAGGTTGACCTTATTCTTGGCCAAATATGTAGAAGACACTATGCCAGTTCTATAAACCCTAATGTCTGTAAGTGCTGTAGTAACTCCTATGCTCTCAGAAGGGTGTGCATTAGCAACTTGGGAATCGATGAGAAGTATGTGCCCATACCATTGACTCCTGATCTGTTCACCTTCCATGAAGACTTGTGTGCAACTCAAGAGACAGAGCTACAGAAAAAGAAGCAGGAGTAAGATATGCCTGTTTATTCTATTTGCCCCAGCTTCTGTATCACCATCCTGCTACTATTCACCCTCTTCTTGTCTACCCAGCTTTCTCTCTAGCACCTACTGTTTCCTCTTCCTCCTTCACATCCCTTGTTAAAAACTTGTTCTTCCAGAAATATTTACTTATTTCTTCTCCTCACCAATTCTCCATATTTCCACCCCTGCTTCCTGAAGTTTTGTTCAGTTTTTTGTTTGGTCTTCGTTTCCCTGTCTGCTTTCCATTGTAAGCAACTAATTTTCAAATTTAGGTGTCTACATTGCTATTTAGGCACCACAGGTAAAATCAGTGGGACTCAGGCTCCTAAATCACATAGGTGCTACTGAAAATTTTATCGTTCTGGTGTAAAATTTTAAAGCTGACCATAGTTTTATTTTTGGATGCCTAACAGGAGAGGCTGGAAAGAGGTCTGATTTTTTTCAAAAGAAGGGGGTTCGGCATGTTCTGAAAATCAAGCCCCTTTAAGATGTCTCAAGATGAGCACTCAAAAACTGAGCGACCTAATATTAACTACATTTTGAAATGTTAGGGCTCTAAATGCTCATATCTGGACCCCTAAATCAGCACATAAGTTCCTAAATGGGCATTTATTTACCGAAATATGGATTTAGGACACTAACATTAACACAACCAACTTTATAAATAGGGCTGTTTATGGTGCTTACATGGCCCTGTAACTGTAGTATCTTAACACCTCACAATCTCTGAGGTCTCTAGCCCAAGACACCTGTGAGGTGGAGCAGTATTATTCCCATTTTACACAGGGGGAACTGAGGCACAGAGGGTATGTCTACACAGCATTTTGGAACAAGCCTCCGAGCCAGGCTTGCCCTACGGCTCTAAACATAGCTGAATAGACAATGCTTGGTAGTTGTGGCTTGGCCTGGAGTTCAGGCTCTGAAGCCCACCTACTCCCTAGTCTTCAGAGCCCAAGCTGCAACTTCAAAGCACTCTCTATACAACTATTTATAGACCACTAGTGTGAGCCATGCTAACCCCGTCTGTCGACATGGGCTGGGAGGCTTGCTCCCACACCCCATCTGGCATCATCTATACATGGCATTTTGGAAGCTAAGTGACTTGCCCAAGGTCACACAGGAAATCAACAGCGGAACAGGCAACTAAACCTGGCTCTCCCAACTTCCAATGAGTGCCACTGGGCCATCCCCTGGCCCTCAAAAGTGGAAGAACCCAAATATTTCTCTCTGCTCAGTGGCTCTGTGACACACCTTAGAATTAATGAGACCTGGAGTCTTAGTGTGCCATCTCTTCTTTCCACAGAGAGCAACTAAGGAGCTGCATCTCCTCCTGTTGCTGGAAATGGACACCTGGGCAACTAACTTTCTTCCCTGAGAGCTGTGTTTGTGTGGGGACAGTGCACACATATGGACCATGCCACCCATATGGGCACCATCTGGTGCCTGTAGCTAGTTGGTCTAGCATGTCAGTCAGGCTGCTGGTCTGCCCTCCCCCGAAACTATTCATGTCATACACCCAAACAGGCAGAACTCAGAGGTCCTGGTGCAGGGAGGGGCTCTTCTCTTCCTTGGAGTCGCTAAAGTTACAGGTGGCTACAAAAACATTTTCACGATTGCATACACACTCGGGGCCAATCAACCTTGCAAGCAAAGGTTACTACTTTTTACTGAGAAATGGTGCAGAGATTTCCACCTACCTGCCCGTTCGTCCATGGGGCAGTGACCAGGCCCCGTGAAATTACACAAAGGAAAGGAGGCGATAACGTAACTTTGAAATAAGGATTTGTAGATTTGAGGGCATAGAAGCTTTTTGGTGGCAATTCATGTGCGATATATCTTTAAGCTAAGTAGGCATTGCTGTGGTTTGTTCTCCTTTCAGACTGCTCATCAGGGTCATCAAATATAAGCCTACCATTACAGATGAACAACTGAAGACTATCATTACATCTTTTCTGGGCATGAAAGAAAAGTGCTGCAAAGCAGAAGACCACGAGGCGTGCTTTAGAGAAGAGGTAGCTCCTTTTTTTTCCCATGCATCTTTAATCAAAAAGGAAGCCAGGCCTGGGAGGTGTAACTGTCTGCATTTTAAATACAACTATGACTAGGCAGAATGGTTCCATTTAGGTTTTTAAACAAGGAACCATATTGCCTGCATCTAAATATATAGACTCCAAAATGCCAAAGAATGTAAGTTTGCCTAAGATACATCTAGTATTAACCTTTTGCTCATGTTCAGAAGTTTACACTTACAGAACACACCCTGTATTAATAGTGTCAAGGGCCTGAAGGCCTATAGGACACTTCACTGATGTAGTCCTGAGGGCAGGTTCTCAAATCTAATCTAACAGTTTCTCCTGAAGGGTAATTTCTAATTTAAATTTCTCTCCTCAAGCCCAGCTCTTAGAAAGGGAGGAGTAGTATATTCTCAAAGTTAGGTGAAAGCAGTTGTTTCCTAGATTTTTAGTGACTGAATTCCTCAATTTCTTTCACCTAGCTCCATTTCTCTCCCTGTCTCCCCATTCTTTTCCATACTGGTTTAGATTCATTTCACTGTTAAATCAGACAACCACCTCCTTTTGCTTCTCTCTCCTTCCCACCCTATTTCTGTGCATCTTTTTCTTAGAGGGCACTCTCCCCTTTTTTTTGGATATTCCTTAGCTGGAATTTAGTTACCAATCCCCTTTCCACTGCTTGAGCCAGAATGGAATCCAACTCTCTCCCCCAAAGCTGTAGTTGCTTTGCAAGGTTCTAAGGGGTAAAATGCAGTAAACACTCATTTCAGTCAATAAAAGGAAGACTTTGAGACTCTGAATCCACACAACAAGCAGATCTAAAGAGGGAGAGGGGCCACTGTTTCCAGTCCCATTTCTGAGCGGAACTGTACTTTAAATACTTTTCTAACAACCGCAGCATCTTTCAGTAAAAATCTCAGTTCAAGAGTAGCAGCCTTAACTGTGTTAAATACAGTGAGATTTTCTTTTCCTTTTGGGTTCTACTGAAGTATTTCAGAGTTGAGCCAAGTGAATATGGGGATTGTGTGAAATTTCTTGGAGATAATGTTGCAACTTTATGTATATACAGCATGTACAACTGTATGTTTCTAAATGACAGGAAATGCTCCTAAAACTAGGATGCTTATATTGTCTGTCTAAATATACATTCTCTTCCAGGATTCTCATACCGATAAATCTCTGTCTTTTTTTCTCCTAGGGTCCAAAACTGGTAGCAAAAAGTCAGGCTTTAGTGTCACAATAAAACACCACAGGTAACCACAGTGGGAACTATGTTCTGAATTACACAAAGTAGTAACAGCATTTTAATAGTGAGACGGTCTATTCCCATTTTCCATGAAGGGTGCTTTGGAACTTATGAATTGCCATGGTGGAAAAGACTAAGGAGCAGATTCTCCGCTGCTGTAATTTGCCATAGCTCTGTTGAAGTCAGTGGAGCTGTGACAATTCACACCAAGTGAGGCTCTACCCCTAATAATTAATCCGCTATCTAGTCTCCTACAGTGACCGATGCTACCTGCCTCAAAGATAGGTATAAACTCCCCATAATGCATCTGGCCAGCTGTGGAACACTAAGCCCAGACACAACGTTGCATCAATTGAACTAAAGGTGTGCTTTTTAGAATCAATTTAATTCAGCTGGTGCAAAAGGCCATGTGGACACTCTTTAAATTGATAGACACCTGGCTTACATCAATTTAGCTCAGAATGATTAGGGACAGAGAAAATGAGCTGAAGTAAGCTACTCAGACCCAAATTAAGAGTGTCCAAACAGTGTTTTCTACTAAACTGAGTAGAAAAACGATTTAAATTAAACTGGTGCAACTTCTATGTTTAGACAAGGCCCCGGTATCATGGAAGTAAGGCTTTTTCTTGTTCCAGGTTTATTCTGTGCAGCATAAGAATTGAAAGCCTTTATAATTTTTAGCTAAGCTAATGTAACTGTAGATTCCATTGATTCATAGTATGTAAGGGTCAGCCCTTAGCCCCTGTTAAATACCCTGTATGTCACTGCATAATAATCATCATCATAGATTAACTTAGCATTTTAATAGCACTTTGTTGAAAGTACAGTACAGACATTCACTACTTGAACTTGCTAATGCACATGATGCTATAACAGCACAAGGGGAACTAGAAAACTGCCTTAAGGCACCCGAAGAGTGTCTTGTTGGGCATCCCTGAACAGATGTAGAGAAAGGCTGGTATAAAGGCAGATGAAAGACATGTTGGACGCAGAGTTGGAACGAGCTACAATCTGGCAAATCCCTGCAGCAGAGTGGCTCCCTGGAAACCTCCCTGAGGTTGCTGTAACTTGTAATAGGGGCTGTTTTGGCATTCCTGTTTATCCATATAAATGAACAGAGGGTACCAAATGCCATCAAATACCAAAAGACAAATATCTCTAAAAGAAGATCCTTCCTCACAAAGGTTTGCAAACAGATATACCTAAATGTTCAGATTTAATGTGGCTCATTTAAAGTGATTTATCACTACCAAAAATAGAAAGTCACTTTCTTGTTTACCACTGTAAGTAACTCTTTTCTCATTTTTCATAGCTCACCTGTGAAGAAGATGGAGATAAAGTTCATCTCTGCCCTGTTTACTGTATTTGCTTGCTTTCTTATTAGTTGTCACTGTCATAGTCCTCAGATTTAAAGAAACAAAGGCAATTCTGCTCTTACTTTCATCTCACATTGCTGCCTTTCATTCAATAATGAATAAAGCTTTGAATAAACTCTTCCCTTGTCCTGGCCATTTGATTCATCACATTGGACAATCACTCTAAAACAATTTTCTACAGAATCATTGCCATGTTTGCAAATGGCTGCTACCATTACAAACTGGTAATTTTGTTTCTTTAACAGTTCAGGTCATGGAGACACTGCAGAAAATCTATCCAGGTCCATGCCAGGCTTCATAGGTATTTTTATAATGCCCAAAAGTGTTAGACACTATACAAACTGGGAAGACAGGTCTTTTCCCTGAATAATTTACAACCTACATATACACAACATACAGACAAAGGAAGGGGGAAGGGATTCAATCAGACGACACCACGCTTAAAAGATGTACTTGACTTTCAATCTCATCAGTCAGTGGCACTTACTCTTAAAATGAAAGCGTGCGTTTCATTTCTTTACTGAATCACAGCCAATTTTTTTCTTTTCTGGTTTCTTATATTTTTGAAGTCTTCGCCGTATATCTTAGTCTTGTTTTTTTAGAACACTTACCTCTTTTACTTTTCATTTGTATTTCACAGATTGACGAGTTTGACAGAGTAGAAATAAAACAGACATAAAAGTAACTATGTTTTTAAAGGCTCATTGCCAAGCAGGAACAGCACATTAAAGCTAAGTACTGCAATTTCTGAAAATGATACATGTGCCCCAACATACAGGAATGTCACTTGATAGGGTCATTCTGAGGAGCTGCATTTCTACAGCCTTTTCCCCCACATCAGCCCTGACAAAAATGAAAGCATGGGTTGCAAGGCTGTATCTGCTCATGATCTTGCAGCACCAAATGGACGATAAATTTGACACTTGGAACAATATGCACAATGAGAGGATGACCAAGGTCCATGTAGATAGACTAGTTTTCCCCTTAATTGAGGCATTTACTTTAAATGTAATAAGGATAATTGGATATGAGCCTGTTTTCCTCCATGATAACCTTTGTAAGGACTAACTTTTACTCTCAATTTATCCACTGGAATGGGATTATTTTATCTGAAAACAGATTTATTAGATTTAAAGTACCTTAAATCTAGCCACTTACATTCCAGTGGGACCAATTTTGCAGCTTTTATGTACATGCAAAACTCCCCTCTACTTAGGCCTGATTTGGTTAAACAATGAAAGCCAATGGATTTAAGCACTTACTTAAAGTTAAGCAAATGCTAAAGTGCTTTGCTAAATTAAGAACTGTGTGCATGTAGGTGTTGCGGGACCAGACCTGATATGTTCCCAGCCATTTTCCATATGGCCTGTACATTGATGAGCTTTTACATCTCAGCAAGGTCATTGAGTTATTCATATTTTAATATGTCAACATTTTCATACTCTGTATTCATAAATAACTATTCAACAATTACTAGGCTGAATTCCATAGGCCATTCTACATAAAACTCAGAATTTTTTCAAACATATAATGCACTGGATACATTGCAAACCATTGAGAGAGACCAGAGTTACAAAAAATACCTTTTTGTATTAAGATTAAAACAATAAAATAAATTGTATAATTGCTAATCAGTCAGAAGGCTTGTACTCCAGTTATATTAATATAATAATACCTAAATATGTTGTAGTACCATCTACCCAGTGCCAAAGGTTACACTATGTCTTCAAGCGAACTGAAAACGCAATGTGAAACTCAGCTAAAACTAACTTGTGCTTGGTTTTGGGTGGAAACCACACAATCATTTAATTTACTTGGTTTTGACCCAAAACCATAAACTGGTCCAGACTTTATTGAAAAGTGGCCTACCCTTTACAAGCCTAAACCTTTTGGCTCAAATTTCCCATTTTTTAAGGCTTGGCAATGAAACTTTTCAAATACTGCAGCTGCATTTGACTTAAGGAATGGACAGTTCTAGCTTTGAGATATTTAATGCTAAGTATTTTGACTGCTGAATAGTTTTAGCCAAAAAATAAGCACCTTAATAAAAAGTGCACAGGTAGAGTTACAAGAAGCTGTACATTAAAATAAACTAGTTGCTGATAACAAATAATAATTCCCATTAACACAGGTGCTTTTCATTTTTGACACCATCCAAGTTACAATATCTCAGGCAAGAATAAAGTTGTTATTTATATTTGTGTAATTTATTCCACTATGTTCTACAGCAGCATATTTTGCATTATGGTAAAGCAACCCCTCAATGTTTGTCCTATATAATTTATCCTGTATAAGTACATGACAGCTCAGCATGGGACATAGAAACCACAAGACAAAAGGCAAACACAGCATGACAACAGGGGGCAGTGAGTTATTCATATGAATTATATGGGCTTTATTTACAACTTGGCAAGTTTGGTCTTAGCAAAATGCTTGGGATGTGTGATCCAAGTGAACGATATTAAGGAAGAGACTGATACAGACTCTGCGCTGTGGTCCCACAGTGCCTGAGCCCTCCATCCTCAGGGACATGGTTGAATTATGCTAGTGTGCCCCAGCAGTACTCACTGGAATCGTACTGCCTGCACCTATTTTTGCCTGCTGAACAGAGCCCCCCTTAGCCTCTAAACAAGAAGAAGGAATAAGGAAATAGGAAAGTAATCTGTTTCTTAGCCAAAAGAAAATACCTCTATGGGGTCTTGAAGAAACTGATCAATTGTAATAATGTTTAGAGAGAGCTCATTACACAGTGACTTAAAAAGGAGTTTCAAGTGCAAAATTAATCTCTTATTTTTAATCAATTGATTAAATACAAAGCATGAGGGGAAGTGTCTTTTTCAGATCTTATTATTCAAGCTAAAACACTAAAGGTCTGATTTACAAAGGTAAGGGACTTAGGCGCCTTCCTTCCATTGACTTTCAATGGGATTTAGCTACCTCACCTGCTTACGTGCCTAAATACCTTTGAAAATTTGGCCCTAGATTCATTAAATGAGCACCCCCAGACTCAGAATAAATAATCTCTCTCAAACAAAGACAGCTGATGACTATTTTCTGTACGATTCTTACTTCATCTGGGGGATTACGATATTTATCTGTCTTCACAATGCTCTGGCTAGTGGGGTGCAAGTGGACAGGTTTCAAAGTTGTGCCCTTTTAATTGGCTTTTCTCCTTTCTGAAGTTTCTAGTTACACGAGTTTTCAGAATGTGCAGTACCCATATAGAGAACAATACGTTTTTTATCAGCTCTTCTTAATTCCCATTCAGATTGCAGTGGAGTTTCTTTTCAATCCCAGATGCAAAGTCGCCAGCAACACACCCGACCCCACTTGACAGGCTCATGTGCTATAGATGTCACATTCTCAGTATTTCCAAGGATATAAAATTAAGTCTCCTTTGGCTTACAGGAAGTGTTTCATCAGCTGCAGGCTGTGACATTATACGGTAGTCTCCGTTTTTATTACTGTTTTACTGTCAAGGTGCTGACGTATGATATCCTTCTCCCTAACGTATCTGCGGTAAAGAGAGACAGAGAGAGCAATCATTTCAAAACATACCGAACTATGCAGAAATTCAGCCCAAATGTTCAGTTAAATATTTGAATGGGTCAGAAATTTTTCATCAGAAAAAAATTCTGATGGAAAATGGCAACTTTGTTGTTAGAAAACGCCTGAATTTTTCTGGATTCCCTGTCCTGTTTATTTTGGCCAGATCATCAGCTGGTTTAAACTGACATACCTCTGTTGATTTCAGTGACAAGTCCTTTACATGTTTAGGCTATGTCTACACCACACAGCTTTTGGTGACATGACTGTGTCGCTACATCTGTGTCGCTAGAAGTCGCGCAGTGTAGATGCTGTTTGCTGGCTCTCCTGCTGACAAAAAAATTTCACCCCCAACGAGCAGCATTTGCGTTGTCAGCAGGAGAGCGCTCCTGCCAACAAAGCACTGTGCATGCTGGCACCTGTCGTTGGCAAAAGGGGGTTTTAAACACCTCTGAAAGACAAACATTTTGTCGTTCAATTGCCAATGTAGACCTAGCCTTAGCTATTGATCTGCATTTCTAAAGTGCCCATGACTGTGGTCTGTCCTTGGCTGGCATCAGGAAAGTTTATGTCAGCTAGCTGAAGAGCATTTTTAAGGGGTGTTGAGTTATAGATCTATCCAGATCAGGGTTACTATAGTCTCTGAACACATCACAACCATTAATACAGTGATTCTCAGATCTCAGTGGGTCAGGAGCCAAATTAGTGATCAACATTACCCAAAAGAGCCACAGTCATGTGAATTCGTTGGTTCATTTACTATAGTACTATTCATATTTAAACTGTATAACAGGGGAAATATTTAGTTTATGTATATACATGTATTATTCTCACAGCAAAATGACTGACCAAGTATTATTTTTTTATCAACTACAATTGGTTAACAACATAGTAAAAGCATCCTGACTAGTTAATAATTAAATCACACAGTGTTTTAATACCATATTCTGCAAAGAGTCAGAGGAGGCACATTAAAGAGCCATTTGCAGCTCCCAAGCCTCAGTCTGAGTATCTCTGCTTTAATACATTTATGCTCATAAGGGCAGCACTATAATCCTCCTTTTACAACTGGAGAACTGAGGGGGTGGGTGAGTAGGGAACTGAACCTGGGTCTCCTGAATGCCAAGCTAGCACCTTCACCACTGACCCTCCCTTCTTCTCATTAGCAAATCATTGCTAAGTGCTATGCAAATACTACAGGATTTGTTCTGGCATTTACAGCCACAGCCCCAGAGTTAGGGTGTGGGTGTGATGCAGATGTGCTCCTGCCCAGCAGCAGTCCCTGGAGGCATTCTGATGGATTTAGCAAGAATATCTCTGGGAGCACTGAGGCTGTGCATTCCAAATGGGAGCTGCAACATCATTTAAAGGGTGCAGTGTGCACGCTCTGCGGGCCAGTGTGCCCAGTGCGGCTGTCAGTGGAAGACATCCACAGGTCTTGCACACTGGGATGGGAATCAGTGAAACTGTGGCTGCTACTTGGCAGGTGTGCCAAAGGGATGAGACAGGCTACTTGCACATTCTCTCTATTTTTGTTCACCTGTGCAGAGCTAGCCACAATATAGCACCAGGCTGTATCTAGGTGCTACTCTGTAGCACCTACCAACGACTCTGAATGCAGTGTATTTTCTCAGACTGCAAACAAATAAAGCAAACCTACCTCGTTTACTCCTACTTACTTTGCAATTGTCTGTTGAATCTCCCGTTCTTCTTCTTCTTCTAGTTTGTGCAGAAAGGATTCCAGAAGAGGAACATGAAATTTAAGGTACTGAGCAACCTATTGTGGGGACCACAAGAAATGCACATCAGTGAGGTGTGTTAAATGGGAAGAGTATTGGGAAATATGCAGAACAAGAAGGATCACATACATCACTGGTAACTTCTTCTGCATTCTTGTCCATGAGAAAAAATTGGACAATCTTTTCTGAGGGACCCTGTAAAAGTCTCTCCAGCAGCGGAGTGTCTGTGTTCTTGAGCCTTTTCTTTTCTGGGAATGAAAACAAATGAATTGATGTGCATGTTCATTTTGTGGCACAACAAACAGCAGCAGTAACTAATATCTAACTCAAATAGTATGGCCAATTCTTTGCTTAGACATACTACTTTCATACTTTGGACATACACTGCTCTTATTTAACACACACAACTGTTATTAACATAAATGGGAGTGCCATATGCAGATCAATGGGAGCATATGGTCCTACGGATATCAGGACAAAATTTCCAAACCAGGGACCTAAATTAGGGCCCTAAACTTATATTTAGACATCTAAATAGAAACCAGGAGTTTCTATTTGGGTGATGAAATATGGATTTAGGAGCCTAATTTCAGGCCCACTGGTTTGGAAATTTTAGCCTTAGTTTCTCTTTAATAAAATCCCAGTGAATAATTCTGAAAACCAGTAATATAAACTGGACAACTGAGAGTCAGGATTATCTTCCTTATTCTGAAAGCCAATGTAAAATATGACAGGAATAAAAATTGTAGACCTGATATACAGACAGCCACCATTTGAAAGGGATTTGGGCTATTGCTGCCTCATGTAAGTATTTTATCACCCTTTGAGAACAATATACTATGGGTTTCAAATAGAATCTACTCCAACAAACTTAACAGGTACCCTCTACTCCAAAGTGTTCAGTGGGATTTCACAGATTGTAAATTAGAGCAGCATTTTATCTAAAATTAGGTTCTTAAGCCTATTTTTGCTTTTCCTAATATAACAAAGTTAACTTGACACACATTAGACATACAAAGTATATGATGAATAAATTAAGTTCCATTTTCCACTGAGAAACTGCACCAGGTCTTCACAAATGGTTTTAGACCAACGCAATCCCCAATTGGCAGAGCACAGGTAAGACTCCAATGCCTGTCCCTTTTGTGTGAGATATGAGCCTCCTCCAAAGCCCACTGGAAGTCTAATCAGCCGTGGAGCCACAGAGAAACAAACTGTTTTATTTACCTCCTGATGCATGGATGATATAAAGTGCAAATTCTTGTGGACTGTTTTCAATCTGACAAAGAAAAACCAAACTTGACTCAATGCACTGAACGGCAGATTTCACATCAACTACATTTCCCCATCATTAAACTGTCAATAGATATAAGAGATGCACCTGAAATTTGTGGTCTTAAATCACAATGGGCTTTCAGTACTGATAGTAGATAGAAAAATTAGTAGGGGTGGCACCCTTAAACATTCTGGACTTAGGGTGACCAGAGAGCAAGTGTGAAAAATTGGGACAGGGGGTGAGGGGTAATAGGAGCCCATATAAAAAAAAGCTCCAAATATCGCAACTGTCCCTATAAAATTGGGACATCTCGTTACCCTATCTGGACTTTGGATAAGGTTTCACACTAAGGTACCATTTTCCTTCCCTTTGTCCCCAGCTACCATGTAATTAATATAACTACCATTGTACTTTCCAGAAGAGTAATGGATCACCACAGTAGATCATCTCACAAAAAAGTAATGGATCACTACTCCCTTGTTTCCCTGGAAACGCTATATTACTCCATACAAATATTTTTGTGACAATCAGATTTACCAGCTGTACAGATACCGCAGTAGAGAATTTGGATTTATTACCACCTATTTGTCTGAACAACACTACGAAATTCTCAGTCCTTTTTACATCAAACTCACGATTTAGTCTCTATTGGGTGTCTTCAGAAACTGTAGTTCCATTAGTTATGGGTATTATTCATAAAAGTCCACATTCTCCTTTTAGCATTTTATTTCACATGTTCCACTGCATTTCACTGACTTCACCCTTAAGGGTGCTGTACAGCAGCAAGATCAGATTAGAAAAATCTAACGCACTATATAAAAGCTAGGCACTATTACTGTTGTTGTTATTAATTATCTCCAGTATAAAGTGATTCTGAAATGGCAAGAACTGCAGATAGGTGATTATTTTCAATAATTTAAAACTGTTCTTTTGGCAATTTTTTATGTAACATTCGAGTATAAGAGAAGCTCTGGGCATCGGGCTAGTGGCACATGTTAGTTATAAAAACGTATGAGAGTTTTGACTGAAGACAGTAGGGCAAATGCATCACTTCCAAAGGAAGGATTATTCTAATCACCCTAGAATAAAAAAGATCATTGCAGCCTGTTTTTAATAGCCTTTCTGCTCCTGTAATGTTCCTTGGCTGCATACATCCAGATGCCATGTTTTATCAGTGAGGTTTGAACATGGGACCTTCCTCACTGAAACACAGGTCTTGCCACTTGAGCTGAAGGAAAACTTCTTTTGCTGTAAGCAGTGGAACCTGGCGTCCGTTGTTGGGTTTTGTTTTTTTTTTTGTTTTTTTTTGCAGGTGAGGCACAAATCACAAAATATTTATTTCCACCCCGCACAATGTAATAGCTATTAAAAGCTTACCTTGTTTATATGGAAACAGCAGCAAGCAGACCAGACAGCTGGAGTTGCTACTGTTGGCTCCTCATGAACGGGGCCTGCCCCGTGGGGGCTGAGGCTGGGAAGGCACAGGGTGTAAGTCCCATCCCTGCCTTCTGCAAACCCCCTGCAGCCTGGGTTTAACTGCTACAATCCTGCTATGACTGCACAAACAGTGGTTACCACAGCAACACCCTTATAAAGTGACTCCTGGGTGGTAGATTGCCATGGTAACAAGGCAGATCCAGGAGGCACTATTAGTTATACCAAGAATTGAGCCTCTTTTGCTACTGGACAGAGTGAATTGTGACATTTAAATCAAATCAGTTTGTCCTTGACTGATAAACATACAGATTTAAGTAAAAAAGTTTTCAAAATACATTTTGTAGCCTGACTGGCGTGGTCTAATGAACTGCCACTAACTATAAGCAAATCATATTTGTGAGGGCCTGCACTAGAGGGAGACATGGTCATGTGCAGTAAGCAACAGATTAGCTTTCCTTACTGTAAACGTGGTTACAATGAAGTCATTCGCTAGGAAAAGCTGAAGATATAGTACAGCTTTCCTTCCTGTAAATGTAGTTATAATGAAGTCATTCTCTAGTTCCTCCTGCTCTGGAAACTAGAGTAACAGCAGCATCAAACACTTGTCACTAGTCTCAAAACACATATGAAGCCTTAGGAAAATAAAACCTACCTTCATCCTTAAAAGCGGCAATAGCACACTTTGTTTGCTATACTTTCTGTTTGTGGCAAGTCTCCTTAATATTTCTGTCCTTAGATACAGTCAGCAACAGAAGGCATCTCTATATTCTGGTTATCTTTTCCAGAATTCAATTTGTGTGTGTGAGCGTACACAAAGAGAATTACCTTAAATTTCCGCAGTAGTTGCTCAATTACCTCTCCTGTTTTCATGTTACTGTTTATTCTTATTTTAGTTTCTGATCCAAAGGCTGGAGTGAAAACAGATGTCTAAAAACCAAGAGCAACAACAAAATGTGACATTAATACCTATTTGATGAAAACACACTTGTGTAAAATCGATCTGGGACAATATGATGCATGATGTCATGCAACTTGTGTATATTATTCTTTCTTTGCTTGAAATTGTCTGCTCCTTGAAATCTACTTTGCGTATTTTAAAAGCATGGTAAATATTCCCAATTTTTTTCAGTGTGACATATTTCTGTGAACAGACTTATGCAATGTGTGGTTCTTGTGGTTTTTTTTCCTAGCTTCTTATAAAGGAAGGAAGAAAGAATATAATGAGAATTAATTAGAATATTATGAAGATATTCTGAGCTACTATAGTTATACCTATGACAGCATTTCTACTGCAAAATCCTATGTTATAGTTTTATTTCTTAACACTAAAAACAATAGGCCAAAATTCTGATATCAGTTATATCACTGGGGGTATTCCACTGATTTTAATGAAGCTAGTCTGCATTTTCCCCAGCAGATCTGAGTGCTGAATTTGGCTCAGGTTTCAGAGGAGTAGCCATGTTAGTCTGTATCAGCAAAAAGAATGAGGGGTACTTAGCCCTGGTCTACACGGGGGAGGCGGGGGGTACCTAAGATATGCAACTTCAGCTACGCGAATAGAACAGCTGAAGTCAGCTTATATTAAGTCGACTTACCTGGCCATGAGGATGGCAGCAAGTAGATCGCTGCTGCTCCCCCGTCGACTCCGCTTCTGCCTCTCGTGAGCTGGAGCTCTGGAGTCGACGGGGAGCACGTTTGGGGATCGATTTATCACATCTAGACGAGATGCGATAAATCAATCCCTGATAGATCGATCAATACCCACTAATCCGGCAGGTAGTGAAGACCTGCCCTTAAAGACTAACAAATTTATTTGGGCATAACCTTTCGTGGGCTAAAACCCACTTCATCAGATGCATGCAGTGGAAAATACAGTAGGAAGATATATATACACAGAACATGAAAAAGTGGGTGTTGCCATACCAACTGTAACAAGACCAATCAAATATGGTGGGCTATTATCAGCAGGTTAAAAAAAACTTTTCTAGTGATAATCAGGATGGCCCATTTTCAACAGTTGACAAGAAGATGCGAGTAACAATAGGGGGAAAATTAGCATGGGGAAATAGTTTTTACTTTGTGTAATGTCCCATCCACTCCCAGTCTTTATTCAAGCCTAATTTAATGGTGTCCAGTTTGCAAATTAATTCCAATTCTGAAGTTTCTCACTAGAGTCTGTTTTTGAAGTTTTTGTTGTTGGAGAATTGTGACTTTTAGGTCTGAAACTGAGTGACCAGGGAGGTTGAAGTGTAGTAGCTTAGTTCAGTAGGGCCAAAGACTATGGTTATAACCTTGTTGTATGTAAAGATTGTCACAGTGTGCCTGGCCCTGGGGAATGAAATAGGTCCATAGCCCGTGGGCCAGAGCAGGGGCTCCCAATATGGCCAATTAAAAGGGCAGGGAAGCACCTGGGACTATAACAGATCAGGGCAGCTGGACAAAAGAGACCAGGATGAGAGCAAGACCTGGTGAGTTGGAGACACCCAGTGAGAGAGACACTGGGTGAATCAGAGCAGCCGAGTGAGGTCAGGAAAAGGGAAAGCTGACAGTTGCCAGAACCAGAAGATGTTTCCTGGGAGAAAGATGCCTGAAGGAAGGAAATCAGCAAGACGGGTTTATCGGCTAACCTCCCCAAGCCAGAGTGCCAGGGCTGGAGAGGAGTGAAAGACAAGGGGGGCACCGGAGGGGATTACCCACTGATGTCTCCAGGTTGGAGAGCTAGACCTGGGGAAAAGTGAGAGGACCCGGGAGAGCGAGGGACACTCCCCTGGTAAAGATGATCTCCCAGCAGAGGGGCTGTGGGGATCCTGCTGGGAAGTGCAGGGTTGAGCTCCAGCTGGAAGGGCTGGGCTAGCCATCCTGGCAGAAGAGGGCCAATGAGGAGCCTAGGTGTGGCGGAAGAGGAAGACACCGGACTGTGCTATGGAAGGACTTCCAGCAGAGAGATTGACGGGACACTTGCTGGGGAGAGCACGGGTGAAAGGACTAGGTATGGGGGATATGGGAAATGGACTGCTCTTGGGATTTTTGTTGAGGAATCAATGAACTGTGTTTTGGTAAGAAACTGGCCCCAAACAGGGGTATTATTTAATCAAGTGAGCCTGAAGTGGATTTATTGGGGACTCTGAAAGAGAAAATTGAAGCAAATGTACCTGTCATGTCACAGCCTATGATAATAGACCTTAAATTAATGTCTGGTAAAAAAATTAATGAGGTGAAAAACAAGAGTAAAACGTTAAAAAACCCAAACATTTTAAGGTTGTATACAACAATTACAATTGGTGAGACGATGCTGAATTACTGCATGTTGGAATAAGTCCCATGACTGCCGTTGACCTTGTAAAACTGGGAGATGCATCTCAGAGGGCTATCCCAGTAAGCAAACACATCTGGGAAAGATTCTGGTCAGCTCATGTGGGCAGGGTGGTACCAGTACAAGGAGTGACCATTGTATAGGTACTGTCCAGAATTGCAGTAAAGATGCATAGTCCCCTGCTCTCTACGCTGGCTTCCCAGAGGCTACTGAGTCAGGTTCAAAGTCTTGGCCCTTTGCTTCAAGGCGCTCAATGGTTTGGGCCTAGGATAGTTAAAGCTCTGGGGGTGAAGGCGACAGTCTGCTTCTCAGGCACAATGGAACCATTTGCCATAAGGCTAACGCTTGCCTCTGCAGGAAACAGAGCTTGCCTGGGGGCTGATCCAAGGCTGCCAAACAAAATCCCACAGGAATGAAGGACCATCCCAAACCTCTCTTCCAAGGGCAAGGCACACTTCTGTGGCCTGCCTTCTCTGACAAACACAGACCAGGGAATACAGCATCCCCAGCAGTATTAGGTGCCAGGAGCAGGGCAAGGAGGGATGGGGGGTGGGCAGAGCCATGACTCCATGCCCCCTTTTTACCAGCCAGTCGAGCTCGCCAGACACAGAGCAGGGAGGACACTGCTCCCTCCTTAAGCACGGTGCAGCAGACATGGCCAAGCGCACTGTGTGGGAGCTCTCTGGAGGCTTGGGCTGCTGGGTTCTCATGCCACACTTCATCTGATGATGGTTAGGGCAGAATCAAGCCTTAAACAAATTGTTGCATTTCACCTCATCAATTCTCTGCTGCATTCACAATAACTTTTAGCACAGGAGAGCATTCACACCTCGTAGTTGTAGAAATGCCCATTAATGGAGAACCTGAGCGTTTCCGTGTCTTTTCTTGCTATTGTGAGGGAATTTTCCCTTTTCCTCATTTGTGCAGCATCACTCATGGTTCTGGTTCTGGGAGGGGTCAGGGAGTTGAGCTCTTGCACACTCCTGGGCTTCAGGGTGCTGCTCTCATAAGAGGAGCAACCTGGACAAAATAAAACAAAATCAGCACAGTGTAGAGCTACTTCACCTCCCTTTTAGTACAGCCCAGTGCTGCTTGCAGCATCATTTCTATCGCTGTTTGCCAATAGGTGATGCTGGTATGAAGGTATAATGGTTTGTAGTGTTCATACAGCAGTCATAGAGTTATTGGCTGTTTGAACTGGCCACCAGTAACAGTATGTTATTCCATTGAGTCTTTGGGGATAATCTCCATAGAGACAGCATAATTCAGTATTATGGGCTGATTGCTATATAGATAATGAGCAGATGTATTGCCATCACTACTATTTATTATAGTGTATTCATAGGGTCTAAATATCCCAAGATGTCTCGTATTACTCCTCCCCACAGACAGGCCTACATTTCATCATCAATTGTTCCTGCGCAGCCACATCAGAGGACTTTCTGATGAATATATAAAGAACACTGACACTGACCTTTCTCATGGTTTGGGGGTTCTTCTGAAGAACTTGGTGTCTCTTCGTTAATTTGATGGAGATTATGAACTTCTCCCCAGCGCATCATCCCCCTGAAACAGGGATCAAGCATATATTTACAGGTTTATATTCTTTTTTTAATTGGGTGAATTTAGTTTAGGCTCCAGCCAAACATCATGTAACAGATGGCCGTTCCTGTTCAGAACTGTAAACATCATGTTAGAGTCTTTCATTTGATTGTATAAAGTAGGCAACTTTAGCACATCACAATATCATGTTTTACTAAACATGAATTGTGGGACCAAGGGCACCACAAGTTGCGGCTCCTAGACACTGTGATAATATAATTAAAACAATAATAAGAGACTTGTCCGAGGTCACACAGGAAATCTGTGGCCCAACTGGGACCAACTGGGCCCAGTGGGAACCTAGCTCTCCTAAGTGCCATGAAGTACCTTAACCACAAGCCCCAACTTTCTCTCTATAAATAATTCCTTTATTCATTAAATTATTTGACAAATAGTCTTTGACCAACTACAGCACTGATCAAGTACTGCAGTAAACAACATGCATGAAAATATATTCAACAAATAACGTCAAACATGTCAGAAACTATCTTTGAAGAATAATCTGATCATATCATCAAGTGGATGGTTCATACTTAAGGCTGTGTTTTAGTTATAGGTATTTTTAGTTAAAGTCATGGACAGGTCACAGTCAGTAAACAAAACTTCATGGCCATGACTTGTCCATGACTTTTACTATATACTCCTAACTAAAATTTCAGCCACAGAGCTTCAGGTGCTCTGCGGAAGCAATCCGGGGCTGCTGGGGGGTGGCCTGGGAGCCCTGCTGGTGCTGGGTGGGATGGGGGTGGCAGGCAGCGGTGCATGGCCCAGGACCTGCACTGGTCCTGTTGGGGGAGGGGGGGAAGAGGGTTGGCAGGGCTTGCAGGCTCCCCACCTGGCTCCATGTGTCCCTGCAGCTCCTAGGGGAGGGGTGACCAGGGGACCTGTGTGTGCTGCTCCTGACATAAGTGCTGGCTCCGCAGCTCCCATTGGCTGGGAACCGCAGCCAATGGAAGCTTCGGGGGTGGCACCTACAGGCATGGGCAGCGCACGGAGCCCTTTTGCCCCTCTGCCTAGGAGCTCCAGGGACATGCCGGTGGGTGGTAAGTGCCGCACTGCACCCTATCCCCTGCCCCAGCCCTGAGCCCCCTCCCACACCCAAACAGCTGCAGCTGGCCCAGGGCAGCCACTTGAACCAGCACCGGCTGCTGCAGAAGTCATGGAAAGCCACAGAATCCATGACTTCCATGACCTTGGTGTTTTATCTAAAAAAAAAAAAAAAAAAATCCTGTTTTGGATTTCAGCTCAGACTTTGAGGGCCCATTGTGATCACCTAGTCTGACCTCCTGCACATTGCAGGCCACAGAACCTCACCTATCCATACCAGTAATAGACCCCTAACCTCTGGCTGAGTTACTGAAGTCCTCAAATCATGATTTAAAGACTTCAAGTTACAGAGAATCCATTATTGCACTAGGTTAAACCTGCAAGTGACCCATGCCCCATACTATAGAGGAAGGCAAAAAAACAAAAAACAAAACAAAACAGGGTCTCTGCCAATCTGATCTGGGGAAAAATTCCTTCTTTACCCCAAATATGGTGACGAGTTGAACCCTGAGCATGTGGGCAAGACCCACCAGCCAGGCACCTGGGAAAGAATTCTCTGTAGTAACTCAGAACCCTCTCCATTTAGTGCTCCATCTCCGGCTGTTAGGAATATCTGCTGCTAGAAGTCACAGATGGGCCATATGGCATTGTAGGCAGTGTCATCAGGAAAATTATCGAAATCAGGTTGCTCAGCTGTATTTGAGAATTATACCCTGGAGGCAGGGACAGAATCTCTGTGATTTCATCACCCTGAAACCTGTGGGACATTAGTGGGTTAAATTAATGCTGATTCAGTTGGCTTTCTCCCAAAGTGGCCTTTCAGGGGTTGAGGATGGAGGAGGATTCCCTAGCAGCAACGCTGCTGCTTAGGGTTCAGGAGGAAGCACACAACTTTCACTTGTCTCAGGGGATCTGCTGGTGAGAGGGGAGGAAAGCAAATGTGCCATTCCCCGACCATAACTGCAGAATGCTGTGGGAATTCAGTTCACACGCGCAGAGTTCCCTGTCTCAGGTATGCAAGTAGCCCATATAGGAGATTGGGCTTTTTTGTCATTGATTTTTGGAACTACTTTTAAATCCCACTTTAAAGCCTGGATTCATTGCAAAGAAGTGTCTGCTTTCTGCATTGCAGAAGCTGTCACAAGGCCAAACAAGCAAGAAATGAAACCTTGTACAGGCTTCCACCATGCAAAAGAAAGGCAGAGCCTTTATAGAATCTGGTGTGCAAATGTCATCTTTCTTTTATCTTCACAGTTGGACTGTGGGAATCAATCTGCATGAGGCTTACAAAAGTTAATATATTACCTTTTACTAGGGAACGAACCCATACGCTCTGGTGACTTCAGAGTCACAAAAGGGGGAATTTGCTTCTCATCTTGGATTTTTAACCAGATGGGACAACGTACTCCCCAAAAAATAGCCAGGATTCCTTCGATAACTGGTTTGCTGCCTTCTGGCTGAAAAAAAATCAGGAATGCAGTGTTATGATGGGCCTAGCGAACCAGGTTCCATGTGAAGCTGCAGGAAACAATTGTAACTAAGAGCCATGTCCTGCCTGTCAGATGGTGAAGCCAACAGGAAAAGTGCATTTTATTGAAGGTATTAACAAGGGGTAGCCTCTGGTTAGCACAAGCCTGGCACAGACCCTGGGTACATACTTGACTCACTATCCCGCTCTGAAACACCTGATGCACTGTCTTCACTGCTTCTCTTACCCACCCCAAGCTTGGATTCAAGCTAGCTCGGGTAGGAGAGCCCAGGTACAGCTTTACTGTGTTGATATAGACAACCCTGGCACCCTAGCTCACAGACTGAGGAACCAAGTCTGGGCTGGTGTGTCCCCAAAAAGTGTCTACTTAAATCCTGGCCTGAATTTTGCAATCATAGAGTGGATTGCGGGACCACACTGCAGGGCTACGTTGTAAATTAAGGGGAAAGGGCCCACTCCAATATTCACTGATATTTGTGGGCCTTGCATCAGGCCAAAATCCTGTTGTCCTTGCGTAGCACCCTTACTGTGACAAAATTCTTAATGACTTAGTGGAGTTTTGAGTGAGTACAGATTGAGAAGCCCATGCTCCCCCTTTGCAGATTATTTTCCCAGGGTTATTTCTCTGAGGGTCCCATGTGTTCTCATGGGGGCAGAAGAGTGGAGGCTCTCCACTGTGGAAGAGGATGAATGAATCAGACCTCGAAACCAGGGGATCTTGGGGGACACACCAGAAACAAGACCCATTCACTCAAAGGTTCCTTGCCTCCACATCAGCCCCTGGCCCCTATGGCCCATGCCAGGATTGTGCTACCAAGATCTACCCTGACTGCTGCTGTCCCCAGAGGCGCCTAGTGGGGGTTTCCCTGTGTTGAGGAGGATGCTGAAAAAGTTACAGCAAACTTGAGCATCAGTGACCATGCAATTTCCTCCCTTGGGTTGGGGGAGGTACAGCGTGTCCTGGCACAACTCTACCTCCCTCAGCTGATGATTCTGGATCCTTGTCGAGCTCTCCAAGTACGACTCCCTGGCATCTAAGGAGTGGGGTGGCAGGGAGCTCCTGCTGCTGAGTCAATAACTCCTCCCCTTTTTATGACTTACCTAACCTTGATCTGTAACTTTCAGTGCTCCACCACTCTTGAAGAATGGGACTGTAGAATTTGGCTGTCATGCTTGCTTTTTTATATTGTAAAGACTTATGTTATAACTGAAGAAGCACACTCCATCTTGTACATTAATGTGCCACTAATGCACTCCTAAGGTATTTGAAATCCCATATTCCACAGTTCACCTGCAGTATGTACCAATAGCTCATTAGCACCCCCTCTTGCTGTGCTTTTCAAATAGACAGTTTCTGTTTGCTTACATTCCTTACCTGATTATAGGAGAGTTGCAGATTCTCTTGGTCAGCATAAAAATAGTTATACGTCTTCAGTAAAGAGTTAAGTTGATCCCTAGAAGAAGAGATCACAATGAAACTATTAAAAATCTCTTTAGTACCATACAATCCAGATGTCAAGGTCAATATTTTCAAATATTGTTAGACTTCTAAATCCATATTTAGATTTCAGGAGTACTCAGCTTCTACAATTGCACCGGCGTCAGTGCTAATTGTGGGGCAATCAGCACCTCTGAAAAATCAGGCCATGAATTCTGGTGGCAGCCAATTTTAAAACACCCAAGTTTGAAATGTTGGCCAAATACAGTAATTTAATGGGAACGGACACTTTACAATAACAATATAAAACAAGTATACTATACAATAACAAAACGTCTTCTTCAGTACATAAAACAGGACTGGGAACAACTGATTCCAAAACTTGTCTTCAGAACTCTGGGTTTGCTGCAGTTAGAAGTGCTTGCTTGGTAATTGGAACACTAAAATTGGGGGATTTGCTAGTTCATGAGAAAATAAGACATTTTGAAGACTGTCTAGTCTAGAGCCTGGAACAGGTCCTAGTTAAAATATTGCTTATAAATCAATACAAATAGTTTCTCAAACCATTCGAAGGGAAGATGGAAGTTGGGCATTTAAGGATACATCTATATTTGAGTTGCGATTTGTGATTCCCAGCTTGCGGAGACATACCCATGCCAGCTCTGCTTGAGCTAGTGCCTAAAAATAGCAGTGCATCTGTGGCAGTGCTGGTGGCCGGTCGGGCCAGCTGCCCCAAGTACAATCCTGCCTGCCCCCCGGGGTCTGATTTGGGCAGCTAGAGTAAGTCACCATCCATGCCGCCACTGACACACTATTAGTTTTAGGCACTAGCTCAAGCAGAGATAGTGCAGGTACATCTATGAAAGCTGGGAATCACACCTGATAACTCAAAATATAGATGTACCCTAAGTGTTCTTTGTGCCTTTGAAAATCTTCCCCTTAAGCATTTTATATGTTGGTGTTGCAGTAGAGACACTCAAATTACAGTTGAGAGGACACTTCTATTCTAAAGCTTCAGTATTGTAATGTTAAGCTTGAAAGTTGAATCATGCAAGAGTCTGGAAATTCATAAAAAGAAAAGGAGTACTTGTGGCACCTTAGAGACTAACAAATTTATTTGAGCATAAGCTTTTGTGAACTACAGCTCACTTCATCGGATGCATTAGCTCATGAAAGCTTATGCTCAAATAAATGTGTTAGTCTCTAAGGTGCCACAAGTACTCCTTTTCTTTTTGCAAATACAGACTAACACGGCTGCTACTCTGAAACCTGGAAATTCATAGCTAGTGTTCCTCGAACAACTGGAACTCTGCCTTCTTCGCACATCTATCTTTCAGCAGGGTCCTTTATTAGATGATCTCAAAGTACTGGACAACGTCATGTGGCAAATAATACAAAGGAACAACATTATCCACACAATCCTACATGCACAAAATTATGATTGCAGACATATTTTGTGTTTATGAAAGGAAGACCTTATTGCAATGCATACATACAAGGAGACAGATATAAGATTCCTAAAGGACTCTTTACTCTGAATTGCTTTATTTCTGTGTGATTAAAATAACAATGTTACAATAACAATTTGTCTCATTTTTTATTTAGCTAGGTTGATGTGAAACATGAAAAATTCAGTTCAGAATAGTTGAAGCTGGAGGATAGATCTCAGCTTCATATACAGAAAGAAATCACCTTTATGAGATAGCAATTCAATGCTTCTCTGTTTTTGCTTCTTTTGCTCAGATTTTTAAAGCTACCACAAAACACTTTGGACCACATTTTGAAAGTCTTACACACGCTGGATAATTTGTAATCTCACTGAAATCAGTGGAGCTACTCACAGAGCAAAGTGCTCCCTAGTGTGAGAGGGGCTGTCAGAATCAGGCCCTTTGTCTCATCTGATTGAAGAACAAAACAATGAGTTTCATTTCTCACAGCTTGGACTCACGACTTCCAGTTGGAAGTTCTCTAACCTATTTATTTGGCAAAGGGGTTGGAGCTTTAAAGACCCAGCAACTCAGATTTGATACTTAGGAAGTTTGTTAAGTAGAGCTTCAATTAGTGTCCACCATTCCCAGGTAACACTCAGAATTCACAGCCATGACCCTTTTCTAAGACCATGATCCACAGAATAGCATTGGTTTCAAAATGTAAGGCAGATTGATACTACTGAACAGGTACACCAGAAAATAGGTGAGGCATGACCAGAAAAGGAAGAATATTGGAAATAAAGCTTACATAGTCCATTCAGTCTAGGAAATGTATAAACTTTGCACTGCTTCTAGATATCAATCTTAACACCACCTCTAACTTTCCAAATGGAAAGGAGTAGAGCCAGGAGGCCTGTGAAACTCTGGGTGACAATATTCAGGGTAAAGAAGACCAGTGTAAAATGTTAAGTTTCTCCTTATTTGGGATGGTGCTATAGAATCTCATTCATGATATTCAAAAACAAAAAGGTAGAGAATGCAATATATAAAATCTCCCCACTGTATTTTCCACTGCATGCATCCGATGAAGAGAGCTGTAGCTCACAAAAGCTTATGCTCAAATAAATTTGTTAGTCTCTAAGGTGCCACAAGTACTCCTTTTCTTTTTGTGGATACAGACTAACACGGCTACTACTCTGAAACAATGCAATAGCTTGGGCTTTTACCATATGAAAAGGGACTCTAAGTTAAAAGTTAAAAAACACATGTAGGTGGCAGTCATCTCCCCTAGCTCCAATACTGAAGGAGCAGATGTGCAGAGTTTAACATATACTAACAGTGAACAGGGCTGCTATACACACAAGCCACTGTATGATATGAGAGAAGGGTATATTAATCAGTTACACATTATAGATTTGTGGCGGTTTGTTAGTGATTACCACACATCCTGTTGGAGGCATATTTCCCTCTGGAATATTGACCAGCATTTTTCTATCAATTTCTTTAAAAGGATCGTGTAACAGGGTGCTGGCCAGAAGGTCCTGAGCCAGCCCACTGTTAGACCAGCTCCAATTAAGAAGCATTAATTGGGGCTGGCTCAGTATGTCACACCCAATTGATAGAAGGGAAGCACCTGTGGGCCTCATTAGCCAGGGGTCTATATAGGGCTGTCAGGAAGGAAGTGAAAGGGGTGGGGGAGAGAAAGGAAGGAGCGAGCTATGGGCTGGATATCCCTGCTTGCTGGAGAAGCTAGCTGTCCCCCTCCTAGGTTGCTAGTTTGGAGCCATCTGTAAACAGAAGGTGATGGGAGCTGACACTGTAAATAAAAGGCACTCGTGATTGCACCCAGAAGAGGTCTCATGCTGATTTGTGGGTACAGGGGTCCCTTAGTATGAGGGCAATCAAAGGCCCTGTGACAGATAGGCTGATAGTCAAGATTGTTTTAGGTTTCATAGTAGCAGTCGTGTTAGTCTCTAAGGTGCTACAAGTACTCTTGTTCTTTTTGCGGATACAGACTAACATTTATTTGAGCATAAGCTTTCGTGGGCTACAGCCCACTTCATCAGATGCATAGAAAGGAACATATAGTAAGAGGATATATATACATACAGAAAATATGAAAAGGTGGAAGTTGCCAGACAAACTCTAAGAGGCTAGTTAATTAAGATGAGCTATTATCAGGAGGACAAAAAAAACTTTTGTAGTGATAATCAAGATGGCCCATTTCAGACAGTTGACAAGAGGTGTGGTGATACGTAACGTGGGGAAATAGATTCAATTAGTGTAATGACCCAGCCACTCCCAGTCTATATTCAAGCCTGAGTTAATGGTTTCTAGTTTGCAAATCAATTCAAGTTCAGAAGTTTCTTGTTGGAGTCTGTTTTTGAAGTTTTTCTGTTGCAAAATTGCCACCTTTAAGTCTGTTACTGAGTGACCAGAGAGATTGAAGTGTTCTCATACTGGTTTTTGAATGTTATGATTCCTGATGTCAGATTTGTGTCCATTTATTCTTTTGCGTAGAGACTGTACATGGCCAATGTACATGGCAGAGGGGCATTGCTGGCACATATCACATTGGTAGATGTGCAGGTGAACGAGCCCCTGATGGCGTGGCTGATGTGATTAGATCCTATGATGGTGTTTTAGGTTATTTTAGTTTGACTCAGTACCAGCAATAATAGTGCTGGAGAGTAATTTGCACTTTGTACCCAGATTCTATTAATGAGTAGTTAAGCAAGCAGGAAAATTGTGCCTTAAATAAATACTATGGTTAATTTTATTTACTTTGAAGAAGTTCTCTTTGGTGAGAGGAATATTAATGGGGGTTTGGTAACTGTATGTTTATTCTGCCTTAATTTGATGGAGGTATTAAATAACTACACGAGGTATCTTACTTTTCTTTTGCTTTCAGAGTTACAGAAAGATGTATCCACTCCACGTTCAGGGGGAATGGGAATGAGAATGAAGATAGCTGCCCTTCCAATATTTCCTGGACAAAGACAATAAACCACAGACCTAAAATAGCATTCCAATCAGTAACTAGCACAGAGTTTCCTTCACTGACATCTTGCAATGAAAATCTGAGGGAAAGCAGACTGAACACCCCTGGTCCTGCTGCTTGATGTTATTTATAGGTAGCTGGCATTTAAAAATGGCAGGAGGAGGAAATAAGTGTTTAAATCCCATTGTGTCAGGATTTAAACAGACTCACAACCTAGAAAAAAGGAAAATACTCTAAGCCAGAATGGGGAAGGTTCCAATAACACGTGCAGACCCTTTCTGGTAAATGTTCCTTTCTTCTTGAGTGCACATCTGACAAGTTGTGTCTTATCACAAGTACCACAGACAGGCATGCCCTTTTGACATACTAGGCCCTTGAGATGGAGGGTGAGTATGATGGTGGAGGTTTTACACAAGTTTACCATAATTTGTTTAAGACTAGAGCTGTGCAAAACATTTGCAATGAAAACCCAAACCCAGGGAAACTCACTAGGTTTCAGGCTATATTATATATTTGAAATTCAAACCATCCATTGAATGATTCACTAAACATGACTAGCAAATTTGAGGAGGATTTTGAACAAGCATGGCAGAATATATGAATCAGGAGAAAGCTGGTAGTTTCAGCTGATGATTGCTTTTGGATTGTGGGTTTGATAAAACCTGAAACTGAAAGCAAAACCAGAGGTACAAACCCATGCAAATCACTGCCAGAGGGTCTAATCCGTTAAGCACAATAAATATTAATAAAAACCTGTCTGTGAGCAAAGCAAACACACAGCATCTGCAAACTCACCCAAGTAAACAAAAGGTATGTACACATTTGTTGAAAACACACTGCACACATCTACTCTTAGAGCTATTATTTAATTAATCCCTTTGCCAATAATGATTTACAGAGGGAGTGGAAAATTACAAGAATATATTTATAGTAGTGTCAGGAAAAAGTGACGTTTAAATCATGTACAGGATCATACAGAGCAACAGATTACTGTGTAAATATTAGAACTGGCCCTTAGTTGACCAGGAACCTAAAGAAGAATCATATGCAATATTTACATATTGTTAAGGCCTTGCGGTGTACAATCCTTCACAAGCAAGTAGAATGATTAGTGTTAGGAGTTAACTGTATTGATCGAGGACACTGTATGGTCCCGAATAAGTGATCATAAGTAAATAAGTGAATAGCAAAGCCTGATGTGAAAGACTAAGGGCCTGATTTTGAACAGTGTCTCAAACCAGCTTCCCATTTTCCTCCAGCAACTATTACTTGGATGTTCCTCCAAAGTGATTTGTGCCTGCAAGTACCAGAAAGCATGCATAAATGATTAACATATTGATGGATAGTAGAACAGATCAGAGGATCACAAGTTTGTTTTGGGGCAACTTTTAAGGTTTTGACATTTGTTTTTGTTCTGCATTGATGTGAAAATGAAGCTTTTCCAACATTTTCATGAAAACTGAATTCTGGCGAAATGTCCATTTTCAGATCGAAAACTGAGATTTTCACTTTGGAAAGGGAGTGGGGGTTGTCTGTGTCCAAAACCTGAGCTTTTCAGTTCAGGGGGTAGAGGGAGAGAGAGAAACTCTCTTCCTGACCCGCTTTTAGGACACATGCCTGGGATGTGGGAGACCCAGATCCAAGTCCCTGCTCTGCCTCATTCACAGCAGACAGCCCCAAAGAGCTTACACCTGAAGACGAGAAGCAACAAAAGTTGGTATAACTGAAAGCAAAGATGGTGGACAAAGGAGGATGAGGGTGAGAGTGATAGCAACATATGGTGGTGTAGACTACCTATATACAAAATTTGCAGTCCTTTACTTTAAAAAGGTATTAAATAATACATGTTTGGGTTCTGAAAGACAGGAGTACTTTCCCTTCTGTCTGTTCCTTCACACTGTCTTACCACAAGTAAAGTAGGAAGTTTCTCTGAGGTTTCTGCCAAATGTAACAGTGTTCCTGTCTCTGCAGCCTTCGCCACTCTTCTGTCTGTTTTCAAACCTCATTTTCTTCCTCTGTTAGTATTTAATCGTATTACCCATCTCTGCACATGCAAAGCGTTAGGTAATACAGTCTCTCTGAAAGATACTAAATAAAATACCATTGTATTGTACTTTCCTAAGAAGGATAGGTCTGAAGTGACTCCTGAAGGTAATCTCTTCTTTGGTGGTGCTCGCTTTATTCAGTACTAGATTCAGGCATTACGGCCCACTAAAGTCAATAGGACTCTTTCCATTGACTTCAGTTGGCTCTGGAATAGGACCTTATTGTATGGATCAACAGCCCTGTTGACCAAAGTGATCCCCCCAAAAATAATTTTTCCAGCAGCTCCACCAACTGGAGAGCAATTATGGGGCCAAAAGGTTTTGGCTAATCCAAGCCACTATTATCTGGCATTTGTCCTTGCCTTTAATCATAGTGAGAATGTTGAAAACACTTCCCTGTATTGAATTGGATTTGCTTGTCATTCATCCTTTGTGTCCTATCAGCCAGGAAAAAATAGTGAGGGAGTATCCACTCGCAAGATGTTTGAGTCATCCCAGAACAAAATAATAAATAGAAAGCTTAAAATACAAAGAGAAGTGAAACAAACCATGACAGATATGACATTTTCCTGCAATATCCCTGGGAGACCTTATCGAATTAAGTTTAAGTATAGTTAGGGTCCATTGCATTAAATTAATGGTTTAGGTATTACTGTGGGCCAGGATTGAACGTAACCTCTCTCTAGGGGGGGAAGGGGGATATGAACCCTGGAAAGTGTTATAAACTTCAAGGGACTATACTGACCAACAGGCCACACAAGAATGGACTTTTGGGACAAAACAGCATCAAGTGGTTTTCCAGAGGAATTTTTTGAAGCTATGCCATGAGGAAGAGACTGTTGTCTGCTGATTAACTGTTCCCAGTGTTTCATTATCAAAGGCCAAAACTGTGTAAAGGAAAGACTTATCTATTCCTGGGGGTGGAGGAAGGAGGTGCCAGTTCTGCACTAAACTGTTGTGAAATTGTAATAACAGAAAAAACCTTTTCTCAGGTTTTAAGGACTGACTCCTACCAGAGCCCTTTCTGAAATTGGGAATGATCTCCAGTAAGCTTTTTAGCATGTGTGCAGGTGCTTTTATTGTTTTTAAACATCTTCTCTGCAATGCTTTCACCTTAATAATAAATGTGCTTGCTTAGAAAGGGCTATGGGGTAACTTGTGACTGCTGGCAATTACAGCTGCTCATAGCCTTCGGCGAGTTAGCAAAGCACAGACTCTGGTCTGTTTGCAGGAGATAACAATGTAGGCAAGGTACCGTGCAGCCTGAAAACCTCTGATCATGAGGGTGACACACACAGGTCTCTACCCAAATGAGGTGAGGGCTGAGGAGTCAGGAATGGGTGCCTTCAAGAGCCACAGAGGGGGAATATTGCCCTGAACCATGACAGAAACAAGCTAGCAAAAAATTCCCTGTCATATGACTGATGACGACTAGGGTCAAGAATGTCTTTGACCATGCAGGTGCAGGGCCTCAAAAATATTGGAGGATAAAATTCAGCACTTTTTTTCGAAATATGTAGCATTTGAGCTCCTGCTGATCCTGAATACAAGAATCTCCAAAAAGTCATGAATAAATATTTTTTCATGCTTTGAAAGATTTTAATTATGACATTTTAATCTGTGCATAATCCATCCACCTGGCAGTGGTGACTCAACAGCTGAGAGGTTGGTTGATGGGTTCCTTTCTGTAAAGGTTGCCAGTTCCTTGCTGGAGAAGGGATAAAGAAAGTGTTTAACAGCTCTGGTCTAACACTGAGGGCCATATGTTGCTCTTGATCAATGCATGCTGCAAGTCCTATAGACAGCAATGAGAACTTTAGCCATGGACTGAGGGCATTGCATGACCCTGTGGGGGTTACTTTTGATATTGGCTCTATATCAGGTTAAAATAGAGACTAATCCTGAAAAATCTTTACTCAACTTTTAGTCAGCGCTTGCTCAGGCAAAACACCCACTGACAGCTGTCCGTGGGAGTTGACATAAATAAAAACTAACACCCCCATCAGGTGCAATATACATCATCAGGTGCATCAGTGCAATAAACAGTGTGACTAAAATTGTGCAAACCATTTGGAAATAAAGTCCCATAGGGGAACTTTGGTAGCAGATCAGATTTACTCATCCGGTATGCTTTCTGCCTGACTGTGGGACCTTGGAAAATAGTTTAGAAGACCAAAATGGACTTGATTTAAGTGATGTTAGTTTTCTTTCCTTATTAAAATATATACAACTTATTATATATTTGTATACACAGAGTGGTTAAGATTTTTCAAGTTGACTACAGGGAGCTGTGTGATTAAATCACGTAACTGGCATTTATTTTCTCAACCACTGTTTTTAAGCACAGACATCCCTATGCTTGGTGGGAGGCTGGGTCTTTCAGTGAGGGCACTGAGATACTTAATGACATTTGTTATTAAAAACTGCTGAGTACGAATAATGTTCAGATTACAGTTGGGTGAAATCATTTAGAAAAAACAAGAATTTGCTTGAAACTTCACCCTCTTTCCCCAGACCAAACCTAATCACTTAAAGGTTTGGTTTGGTTTGGTGTGAATACATACTCCCTCCTGCCTATTCTCTAAGCCCTTCTCCATTTCCATGACACCAAAAAAGGCCCTTAATGCCCTCTTCTCTGAGCCCAAACAGGCTCTCCAGTCCTTAGCATGGCCCCATCATGGAATTTTAGACATGAAGTCTTCCTCAAGCTAATGCAGGGCAGAATCCAGTCCTTAGAGTTGGGCTGTTTTTCCATTATCTATTTCAAAATCAACCCCTCTTCTTGTTGAATTGTGACATTGATCATATTACAAAACAATGTTATGAGAAGAAGTATCCATTACAAACAACAGGGTCATAGGAGCAGCAACAGGGATAACAGTGGGGGAATCTTCTCAACATGTCTATATACAAACGGGTGACCATTGGGAATACACACAGAGAACTGGTAGTCCATAAACTAAATTCTGATTAAACTGGCATCACAGAGACTTAGTAGGATAAGTCTCATAACTGGAATATTGGTATAGAGTGGTGTAGCTTGTTCAGGAAGCACAGGCTGGGGGAAAAAGGCAGGAGTGTTGCATTATACGTCAGCGATATATGCACTTACTCTGAGATGTAGATGGAATTGAGAGGCAGAGCAGTTGAAAGCCCGTGGGTGAGGATAAGAGGGGAAAAAAAAGCAGAGGCTATGTCAAGATAGGAGTCTACTACAGACCACTAAATCAAGAGAAGGTGGCGAATGAGGCATTTCTAGAACAAAACAGAAATATCCAAGACATAAGACCTGGTAGTAATGGGGGTGTCAGAATCTCTTGATGTAGTCTTCTGAGGGGTCCCAGCTTCTCCTAACTATCCCTCTTCAATTTGTTTTCAGTCCATGAACTCTCATCTTAAATGGAGTCTATCAGCCCTTCAACTCCAGGGCTTGCAGTCTCCTGGTTGCTTTCTCAGAGGCAGCCTGGCATAGGGCTGTCACCGCTTCGCTGTCTCAGGCCTTTCTGCCTCCCTCTCCGTATTCTCCCCTTTACAGCCTGTCTTGTTTTCTATATTGGTCACAACTGTGGGTGCCTGTCTCCATGATTGGCAGTTCTGGCAGCCATGTGGAGGTGCAATCAAGCGGATTGCCTGTAAGCAGGAGAGACTCTCCTCTCTCTTCTGCCTAGGCTCAATATGGGGTTTGTAAAACCCATTACAGGGGGTTAACTACCCCACCATCTTTTGGAAAAGTAACATGACAAAATACAAAATATCCAATAAATTCTTGGATTGTATTGGGGACAACTTTATGTTTCAGAAGGTGGAGGAACTGACCGGGGGATAGCCATGTTGGATTTGATTCTGCCTAACAGGGAGGGACTGGCTGTGAATCTGAAGATAGAAGGCAATTTGGGTGAAAGTGATCATGAAAGGATAGATTTCATGATTCTAAAAAAGGAAGGAATGGGAGCAGTGGGATGAGGACAATCAGACTTTAACAAACTCAGAGAACTGGTAGGTAAGGTCCCTAAAGAAAGAAAATCTAAGGAGAAAAGGAGTTCAGGAGAGCAGGCCATTCTTCAAAGAGACAACACTAAAGGTGCAAGAGGAAACACTCCTGATGCAAAAGAAAGAGAAGGAGAATGGTAAGAGGCCAATATGGCTCCATCAGGATCTCTTTAATGACCTGAAAATCAAAAAGGAACCTTACAAAAAGTGAAATGTGGTCAAATTGCTAAGGATGAGTACAAAAGAATAGCACAAATATGTAGGGACAAAAAATCAGGAAGGATAAGGCATCAAATGAGTTACTCCTAGCAAGGGACATCAAAGGCAATAGAAAAGGCTCTAGAGTAGCAGCCCTGTTAGTCTGTATTCGCAAAAAGAAAAGGAGTACTTGTGGTACCTTAGAGACTAACAAATTTATTTGAGCATAAGCTTTCGTGAGCTACAGCTCACTTCATCGGATGCATTTGGTGGAAAATACAGAGGGGAGATGTATATACACACACAGAGAACATGAAACAATGGGTTTTATCATACACACTGTAAGGAGAGTGATCACTTAAGATGAGCCATCACCAGCAGCGGGGGTGGGGGGAAAGGAGGAAAACCTTTCATGGTGACAAGCAAGGTAGGCTATTTCCAGCAGTTAACAAGAACATCTGAGGAACAGTGGGGGGTGGAGTGGGGGGGAGAAATAACATGGGGAAATAGTTTTACTTTTTGAAATGACTCATCCATTCCCAGTCTCTATTCAAGCCTAAATTAATTGTATCCAGTTTGCAAATTAATTCCAATTCCGCAGTCTCTCGTTGGAGTCTGTTTTTGAAGATTTTTTTGTTGAAGGATAGCCACCCTCAGGTCTGTAAGCGAGTGACCAGAGAGATTGAAGTGTTCTCCAATTGGTTTTTGAATGTTATAATTCTTGACGTCTGATTTGTGTCCATTTATTCTTTTATGTAGAGACTGTCCAGTTTGACCAATGTACATGGCAGAGGGGCATTGCTGGCACATGATGGCATATATCACAGTGGTAGTTGCGCAGGTGAACGAGCCTCTGATAGTGTGGCTGATGTGATTAGGCCCTATGATGGTGTCCCCTGAATAGATATGTGGACAGAGTTGGCAACGGGCTTTGTTGCAAGGATAGGTTCCTGGGTTAGTGGTTCTGTTGTGTGGTGTGTGGTTGCTGGTGAGTATTTGCTTCAGATTGGGGGGCTGTCTGTAAGCAAGGACTGGCCTGTCTCCCAAGATCTGTAAGAGTGATGGGTCATCCTTCAGGATAGGTTGTAGAGCCTTGATGATGTGTTGGAGAGGTTTTAGTTGGGGGCTGAAGGTGATGGCTAGTGGCATTCTGTTATTTTCTTTGTTGGGCCTGTCGTGTAGTAGGTGACTTCTGGGTACTTTTCTGGCTCTGTCAATCCGTTTCTTCACTTCAGCAGGTGGGTATTGTAGTTGTAGGAATGCATGATAGAGATCTTGTAGGTGTTTGTCTCTGTCTGAGGGGTTGGAGCAAATGCGGTTATATCGTAGAGCTTGGCTATAGACAATGGATCGTGTGGTATGATCTGGATGAAAGCTAGAGGCATGTAGGTAGGAATAGCGGTCAGTAGGTTTCTGATATAGGGTGGTGGTTATGTGACCATCGCTTATTAGCACCGTAGTGTCCAGGAAGTGGATCTCTTGTGTGGACTTGTCCAGGCTGAGGTTGATGGTGGGATGGAAATTGTTGAAATCATGGTGGAATTCCTCAAGGGCTTCTTTTCCGTGGGTCCAGATGAAGATGTCATCAATGTAGCGCAAGTAGAGTAGGGGCATTAGGGGACGAGAGCTGAGGAAGCGTTGTTCTAAGTCAGCAATAAAAATGTTGGCATACTGTGAGGCCATGCGGGTACCCATCGCAGTGCCGCTGATTTGAAGGTATACATTGTCCCCAAATATGAAATAGTTATGGGTGAGGACAAAGTCACAAAGTTCAGCCACCAGGTTAGCCGTGACAGTATCAGGGATACTGTTCCTGACGGCTTGTAGTCCATCTTTGTGTGGAATGTTGGTGTAGAGGGCTTCTACATCCATAGTGGCTAGGATGGTGTTTTTAGGAAGATCACCAATGGACTGTAGTTTCCTCAGGAAGTCAGTGGTGTCTCGAAGATAGCTGGGAGTGCTAGTAACTGAGGAGGGAGTCTACGTAGCCAGACAATCCTGCTGTCAGGGTGCCAATGCCTGAGATGATGGGGCGTCCAGGATTTCCAGGTTTATGGATCTTGGGTAGCAGATAGAATATCCCAGGTCAGTGTTCTAGGGTGTGTCTGTGCGGATTTATTCTTGTGCTTTTTCTGGGAGTTTCTTGAGCAAATGCTGTAGTTTCTTTTGGTAACTCTCAGTGGGCTCAGAGAGTAATGGCTTGTAGAAAGTGGTGTTGGAGAGCTGCCTAGTAGCCTATTGTTCGTACTCTGACCTATTCATGATGACGACAGCACCTCCTTTGTCAGCCTTTTTGATTATGATATCAGAGTTGTTTCTGAGGCTGTGGATGGCATTGTGTTCTGCACAGCTGAGGTTATGGGGCAAGTGATGCTGCTTTTCCACAATTTCAGCTTGTGCACGTCGGCGGAAGCAGTCTATGTAGAAGTCCAGTCTGTTGTTTCGACCTTCAGAAGGAGTCCACCCAGAATCCTTCTTTTTGCAGTGTTGGTAGGAAGGTCTCTGTGGGTTAATATGTTGGTCAGAGGTGCGTTGGAAATATTCCTTGAGTCGGAGACGTCGAAAATAGGATTCTAGGTCACCACAGAACTGTATCATGTTCGTGGGGGTGGAGGGGCAAAAGGAGAGACCCCGAGATGGGACAGATTCTTCTGCTGGGTTAAGAGTATAGACAGGCCAGTCCTTGCTTACAGACAGCCCCCCAATCTGAAGCAAATACTCACCAGCAACCATACACCACACAACAGAACCACTAACCCAGGAACCTATCCTTGCAACAAAGCCCGTTGCCAACTCTGTCCACATATCTATTCAGGGGACACCATCATAGGGCCTAATCACATCAGCCACACTATCAGAGGCTCGTTCACCTGCGCAATTACCACTGTGATATATGCCATCATGTGCCAGCAATGCCCCTCTGCCATGTACATTGGTCAAACTGGACAGTCTCTACGTAAAAGAATAAATGGACACAAATCAGACGTCAAGAATTATAACATTCAAAAACCAATTGGAGAACACTTCAATCTCTCTGGTCACTCGCTTACAGACCTGAGGGTGGCTATCCTTCGACAAAAAACTTCAAAAACAGACTCCAACGAGAGACTGCGGAATTGGAATTAATTTGCAAACTGGATACAATTAATTTAGGCTTGAATAGAGACTGGGAATGGATGAGTCATTTCAAAAAGTAAAACTATTTCCCCATGTTATTTCTCCCCCCCACTCCACCTCCCACTGTTCCTCAGATGTTCTTGTTAACTGCTGGAAATAGCCTACCTTGCTTGTCACCATGAAAGGTTTTCCTCCTTCCCCCCCCCCCCCGCTGCTGGTGATGGCTCATCTTAAGTGATCACTCTCCTTACAGTGTGTATGATAAAACCCATTGTTTCATGTTCTCTGTGTGTGTATATAAATCTCCCCTCTGTATTTTCCACCAAATGCATCTGATGAAGTGAGCTGTAGCTCACGAAAGCTTATGCTCAAATAAATTTGTTAGTCTCTAAGGTGCCACAAGTACTCCTTTTCTTTTTGAAAAGGCTCTATAAATACACTAGGAGCAAGAAAATGATGAAGGAAAGCATAGATCCTTCCATGGAGGGAAGAAGAGCTAATAATGGATGGCATCAAGAAGAGTGAGATGTTTAATGCTTATTTTTCTTCAATCTTCACTAAAAAGATAAAATTGTGACCAGATACTTAATACAATATTAACAAGGGGGAAGGAATGCAAACCAAAATAGGGAAAGAACAGATGAAAGTATATTTAGATAAATTAGACATATTCAGGTCAGCAGGACTTGAATAAATGTGCCCGAGGATACTTAAGGAACTAGCTGCAACAATCTCAGAGTAGTTAGCATTATCTTTGAGAATTCATGGAGGATGTGTGAGGTCCCAGAGGACTGGAGAAGGGCAAACATAGTACCTATCTTTAAAAAGAGGAACAAATGGGACCAAGGGAACTATAGACCAGTCAGCCTTTTATACCTGGTAAGATACAGGAACAAATGACCAAACAATCCATTTGTAAGCACCTAGAGGATTATAGGGTTACAAGCAATAGCCAACATGCATTTGTCAAGAACAAGTTATGCCAAACCATCTTAACTCACTTCTTTGACAAGGTTACTGGCCTAGTTGATAGGAGGGAAGGAATAGATGTTATGATTTAGATTTAGTAAGGGTTTTTACACAGTCCCACCTAACATTCTCATAGGCAAACCAGGGAAATGGGGACTAAATTAAATTAAAGTGGGTGTACAACTGGTTGAAAGATCTTACTCAAAGAGTAGTTATCAATGGCTGGCTATCAAACTGATGGGGCTGGAGAGAGGGGAAGGTTATCTAGTGGGGCGCATAGGTCTCTCTCCTGGGTCTGCTATTATTCAGTATTTTCATTAATGATTTGGATGATGGAGTGGAGTTTATGCTTATCAAATTTGCAAGATGAGACCACCTGGGAGGGGTCAGAGGACAGGATTAGAATTCAAAACAATCTTGGACAAATTGGAGAACTGGTCTGAAATCAATAAGATGAAATTAAATAAAAACAAATATAAAGTATGACACTTAGAAAGGAAAAATCAAATGCACAACTATAAAATGGGGGAATGACTGGATAGTGGAAGTACTTCTGAAAAGGATCTGTTGATTATAGTGGATCACAACTTAAATATGAGCCAATAATGTGATGCACTTGCAAACAATGCTAATATTATGGCATGTCATATGTAAAATGCGGGAGGTAATTGTCCCACTTTACTTGGCACCGGTGAGGACTCAGCTGGAGTGCTGTCTCCAGGTCTGGGCACCACACTTTAAGAAAGATGTGGACAAATTAGAGAGATTCCAGAGGAGAGCAACAAAAATTACAGAATGTTTAGAAAACCTGAGCTATGTGGAAAGGTTAAAAAAACTGAGCATATTTAGTCTTGAGAAAAAAAAGACTGAGGGGAGACCTGATAATCTTCAAATATGTTAAGGGCTGTTACAAAAGAGGACGGTGATCAATTGTTTTCCATGTCCACTGAAGATAGGACAAGAATTGGCTTACTGGGCAGCCAGGGAGATTTTGGTTAGATATTAGGAGAAACTTTCTAACTTTCAGGATAGTTATGCACTGGAATAGGCTTCCAAGGGAGGTTGTCAAATCCTCATCACTGGAGGTTTTTAACAACCGGTTAGACAAACAGCTCTCGGGGTGGACTAAGTTTACTTGGTCCTGCCTCAATGCAGGGGGCTGGACTAGATGACCTCTCAAGGTCTCTTCCAGCATGATTCTATGTTATACCTGTGTTTTCTGTGGGCACCTTTAATAGGGATGTTTATCAAGAGAACAGAACATGCTGTGCATGCCAGCTAGCTCATTTCACACGCCCTTTTGTTCTCTCTTGATCCACCCCTTGGGCAAATTGAAGACAATGGGCTTGTGTTGTGGAACACTGAAAGAGGCATGTGTAATAACAGCAGATCCAAGGTTACCGTAATGGAAAGATACAATATGAAAATTATATCTGAAGTGGTTTTAGTCAGCAAACACTATTTTAATGCCCTTTCATTTTCAAATGTTCATTTCCCTTAAAGCAGAGAAACATGCATGGTAATAGAAAGATTGAAAAACCTCTGCTTTGATCCAGGTCTCTCAGCCAGTTAATTAGGCACGTGTGTATTTACAAGAAGCAAAAGGCTTTGGCTGGCTTAGTGCCTTATTTGAAGCTCGTGTGTTTGTGTGCTGTGCTCACACAAATTTAAATTGTTTAATTACTGGTGAGACCTATCGCAGGGTGTCCTAAAGCAGAATTATCATAAAGGGAATGATGACTACGCACGGAGCACATAGGTAGGTAATAATTATGTGCCATGGGTAAGGTTCTGATGTCCCTGTTTACAATGAGTAGTTCCCTTGAGTAATGCTATTGAAATCAACAGGCCCACACAGGGTAAGGTGCTACTGAACCGGAGTAAGGGGGTTTTAGTCTGATCTGATATTTGAAAGTATAAACACTAAGGGACAGATTGTGATGGGCCTGTGCATGGGGGCATAGGGAGTGGGAGAAAAGGACAGTCACAGTCCCTGTACTTGCTTAGGGGCTGCTCCTTCTGTGGGTCCCCTGGTACGTACATCATCCCAAAGGGGCTCAAAGAAAGGCAGGGAAGAGGTGGGGCAATGGACCCCATTCCTGTCACACTGGCCCACATATCAAGCAAGGTACTGCCTGGGGAGGAGGCTCTATGTCCTACAGGACAGTGCAATCTCTGCAGTTGCCTTGTGCATTGGAAAGCTCAGGGTTTAGTATAATATCAGGAAAACTTTTTGACAGCAAGATCTACCCTATGACTGTGAAACAGTTGCCAAGGGAAACATAATGCCAGCTCCATTCCTGGAGACTTTTCAGGCTTGACTGAACAAACATGTACATTTGTAGGAGGATGGAGCAGATAACCTGATAGGCCTCTGTGCATCTCTCATGTAGACAATTTGGAAAAAGATGTCTGGTCCAAGTTTTCAAAAGAGCAAGAGTTAGGCCCCCAAACCCTATAAAACCATATTTAGACGCATAAACCGGATTTCAGAGGTGCTGAGCATCCACTTCTCACACACTGAAATTGAAGTTATGCACCCATGTTAGAAAATGTTGGCCTCTATGTCTGTGTACAAAAAATCAATCAAAAAGATGAAAAGCCCAGTTCTGTAAGACCAACATGTGTGAATGCCTGTTGACTTCATTCTGTAAGCAGAGAGCTAGTAGGATCAGGCTCTGAACATCTGCATTATTATTATAGACAACATTTCTCCTTTACAGAATCTAATCTTAATGAATAAGTGGAACAGATCATTACCAAGACATTAAATATTCTTACAGAAAAGTTACCTAGTAATGTACTTGTCCTCATTGATGGAAACAGCAGATGGTAGATGTTGTGATTTCATAGTCACTTTCTTCATTTATTCAGATTAGATGGCACTACATAACAGGGACAGAAGTATTAATCATTGTTCATTACATCTCTCTATTTGCAATGTAGTTTCACTTAATAGATTCATAGATTTTAAGGTCAGAAAGGACCATTATGATAGCCTAGTCTGACCTCCTGCACAACGCAGGCCAAAGAATCTCACCCACCCACTCGTGTAACAAAACCCTAAACTACGTCTGAGCTATTCAAGTCCTCAAATCACGTGCTACACTTGGAAAATTTGTTTTTGTATACTTCGTTTTTCCTAAAGTTTGGGATTTGACATTAAAATAATGTCATTTTTCTTTGATGGAACATGATATATTCTGTGCTAGCACTATAAAAGGAGGCCATTCCCACTATAGGTAGGACTATTACTATACATAGTCCATACTGTTCCTATAATATAAGGGGACTATATGTATTATGTATAGTAATACTCCCAAATACTACAGCTTACAATGGTGTTACTAATTCAAACAATTTACAGCAACTATTCTAAAATACTTTAGTATTATTTTACAAGAGAGGCTCAATACTGGGATGAGACTCGAATCCTTGTCACAGCATAGATTAACTCATGGGCAACGGATGTAAAGTTGCCTCAGGTCACAAATTGAAAGTGTCCTAGCAAGTAAAGCTGAACCAGGTTCCCGTGGAATTGGATGGGAAACGTAGAAATTCCAGTTGATCCAGTGGAGTCCTGTGGCAGGCAGAGTCAAAAAGCAGAGGTATTAAAAAGAAACCAAGGATACTAATTGCAACATTATTGATTGTTTTCCATATAGCTGTCTCGGCATTGCGTAAGTTAGACCAATGAGACTCCAACAGTGAATTCCTGGGAAGTATGATTATGGAATTTTGGCTGTTCTCAATTCATTCCACGGTTGTAAGGAACTACGGAAGACTTTGTTATGGCCCAGCTAGGGAATTTCTGCTTTCTCGAGCCGAAGGACACAGCTGCTTTGTTATTGTGGGATATAGATAGTTATTGAAGGACATCGCTGCTTTGCATGGCTCTTCGCCAGGTAGCGGAAAGTCCCCCTCTTTGGGAAGTACTTAATTCTATATTCATGAGCTGTTTTTGTGTAGTGCTTATTAACAGTGACTGTCAGCCCCTCATTTGGACTCCGTCCCAGGCAGAGCTCTGGTGTGCTGGGTTCCCCGCCTTCATGACTACAACGTTTGGAGTCCCCATTGTGGGTGGGTCACTAACCTTCAGTAAAGCCAATAACTCACAGCTGTGTGTAAGTGTCGTTTTTCTCAGAGTACTCCTGCTGGACCTGTGGTTCTTCGAGCACCGTGGCCCAGAACAACGGTATTAGAAACAAAAGGCAAGCTGAGTAGGGTGTAACTGAAGAGAATGAAGATTAAGCTTTTTCAGTGAAGTATCATTTGTCAGGCTTGCGTTGTGGTGCATGGACGAGAAGAGATAAAGTTACGAATATAAATCTCTCAAATCTCTAAGGGCTCAATTCAAAGATCCTTACCTCAGCTTTTACTCAGTCCGTACACTGGCAAATGTCAATTGAAGCCAACTGGTGTGCATTTGTTTGAGGAATGAGTAAAAACTGAATGTCAAATGGTGCTCTCATTTATACCAGTGTGAACCTGGACCAGTTCCATTAAGATGTGTGGACAAGCTGGAGGCCACAAAGCCCAGGTCGAAAGAGAGTCTGGCTTTACATCTGCAGTAATGAATACAATAAAAGCATTTGAAGAAGTGAAGTTCAGGATGGCCAAAAATGAGAAGTGGGAAAATTAAAAATCAGAAAGACCCAGTTGCATGCCAGCCTGTAATCTCTCTCCTTTAGACAAGATTTGATCCTCTGAAGAGAGATCTTTTATAACTGGATGTATTTATAGTATATAGATATCCAAAACAAAAATAAAATACATTTAAGCAAATATTAGCAAGCAAAGAGGCTTAACATTCCATTTATAGAATACCTTTATCCCATCCATCCACTACACCTTGACATACAAGAGCATCTGAGGCAGCTTGGAAAGAAAATTTGCAGTCACAAAAGCAGGAGACACCAGAGGACTGGGTGGCTCTGCATACTGATCATCATCATTTTAGACCAAGAAGGTAGGGAAAGGATTCTAACAGTTGGTAAGTCTAAGACAGCTAGTCATTAGCATGCATCATTATTCCCCCATAGATTTAAATCCTACCACTTAACCTATAAGAACCGAAGTGACTATAATTAAACAACCTTATGGGTAAAGGCATGCTAGAAACTTTCCCCCTTGCCAAACTCAAAGTCAAGTCACTTATCAAGAGCTCACTGAAGTCAATTGAAAGAGTCTCATTGACTTCAATGGGCATTGGATCATGCCGAGTCCAATTAAATATACCTTCTGAGAAATGAAATCTGCTCAGTGATTACTGTGCAACAGAGAATGTTCTGGTGGATGACTGAAAATGGAGATTCCCTAACTACAACTTTCATTATATTGTGTTCTTTTCCTCAGTGTATTTGATAGGAACCATCTAATGTATTCTGAAGTAATTTACTTTGATTTAATCTGATTTATTAACTAACACTGCTAGCTAGTTTATACCAAATGGAACCTGTGTGTCAGTCCAAATGACTACCCCATTTTTCACTGACAGCAGTTAAGAAAAAATAAAGAGTCGACCATGCATAAATAACCCTTTTTCATACTTTGAGAAAATTTTATTTTTATGGTTGCGTGGGTCTCTGGCTGGCCAGCAATACATAATTAAGTCTGTCCCTTATATCTAACAGAATGTAGCTGACCAATAAGAGCCGAGTGACAAATTGCCTCTAACACCCAGCACTGCAGATAAAATTATTAAATCTAGATTATTTGCTCTAGAGTTGCTTTGTTGATCACAGAGTTAACAGATTATTTGTTATATATTAGCAGTCAGGTTATTTATTCAGTTAAGGAGTAGATCCCAAGAGCTGCAGATGGCTTCCTACAGTGAAGAGCATCTTTTTGTATGGGGGAAGATTTTTTACTGATGGCCTAATCATCCACTGCACACACACAACAAAAGCCCTCCCTTGAAGACATTTGCCATGGATATGCTCAGGGGGACTCATAATAGAGTTGAATTTTGTCTCAGTTTTGATATGTTAATAAAACTTTCCATCCAAATTTTCAAATTTTGATGAAGGCCAAACACAAGGCAACCAACCAACTAGTAATATTTTCACAATTTCCCGCAACATGGATGAAACTGTCAAAATTTCGAGCAGCCGGGGCGGGGGGAGAAAGGGTGTGGTGAGAAGATTTTACAAAATTTTCATTACTTTTATCTCTCTGATCTGGCCAGTGCTGCTTACAATGCTCTTCTGAAACAGGTGTTTAAGTCAATCTGTTGTGCTATAGCTACATGGCGAAATAAACCTGGCAGCCCTTGTACCTCTTTTGATACACACATTTACACTCAGATCTGGAACCCGCAAGACTTCAAGTCTCAAACCCACACAGTTCATACCAGTTCCTGTTCTCTTCTTGTCCCCAACAGGACATGACAGTTGGGTTGTTGATTGGTTTCCATAGCAACTCGGTTGCCCAGGTCCTCATTTCTAGGCTCTGCACATTCCTAAGGCAGGCCTGGCCTGGATCTATCTAGGCCAGACCCAGCTTTCATCGGGTCTGGCTCAGCTTTCTCAGGACACAAGTGCTGTCATGTGTTAGGCAGCCAGCACTGGCCCACCTCATCGCAGAACCTCCCTTGTTGCCTTACTCCAGGGAGGCCTCCGGCCTCTCCCAGTTCAGTTAGAGTGACTGATCTAGGAAACAGCCCACCCTTTCCCCACACGCAGCCCAGCTCAGCTGAAACAAAAATAACCTTCTTGTGACCAATTTTATTAAAACCCAACACTACAGCTACTAAACACAGCAGCTTCTTGAGTGACTTGCATATGGGTGTTTGAAAAAACCGTTAGCTGTTCCTTCTTTTTGCTTATAGCTGGAACACAATAGATCAGTCTTATGCCGTTTACCCTTAGATCGCACTGAAGTCAATGAGAGTTGAGGGCATTCAGCACCTCACAAAAACATATGCATTATGTGGTTGCACAAATGACAGCATTTACCCTTGCATAAGCCTTAGTACTGCATAACTCGACAAAAGCAGCCATTGTCCTGACGTATTCCAGTGCCTTGGTTTGTCTGCTTTCCATATCACCTCCCTTCTCCATGTTTGTCTCCTCCCCAGAAGGGGGCAAAGGGAGTTTCCAGCACCATTTGCATAATGCTGCCCTTAAGACGATTGAGTGGGAAACAATGAGTTGAGACTGTTCGCTACAGAAAGGACAATACAAAGTTGCCAGCTCTTGTGACATTACTTTGAGTCTGGTAATATTAGGTATTATCTTTTTACAGCTTCTCCCGCTATCTTGCGGTACCTTAATCTCCTGACATATAAAGAGAGGCTCTGATGAAGAATAAGTTAAATACTGGGCTTGAATCTTCTCTCAAACCGATTTTACTTTGATATATTTCCACTGACTTACATGCCATTACTCCCAGTTTATACTAGTGGAGGTCAGAGGAGAATCAGATATTCTTCCCTACACTAACTGAAAACATTTGGGGGGGGGGAAACAATGCAAATTCAGGTCAACTGAAATATGTCATAAATTCATCTCAAAGTTACAAATTGTTTGCCAAAAAATTCCAACAAAAATCAAAATGTTTCACTGACATTTTTAAATGAAAATGTTTTAATTTTTCAATTCAGAATGACTTTCAATATTTCCTTCAACTTTATTAAAAACAGAAAACACAAGAAAGTTCAAAAGTGAAACTTTCATTTTTAAGTGTTTTCTTTCAAACCAAATTGAATTTGATCTTCTGATTCACCAAAAATCTCAAAAAAATCTGGTCAACCCAAAATTATTCCCCCCTTCTAAAGTTTTTGGAACTCTCACCAAATGAAGACATCCTTTATTCACATAGCTTTACTGTTTGCCTCAGATTCTAGTGCAGTTCAGCTATCTATATTAGAAGGACCATTCAACAAAATGTATACCTCATAGGATGCAGGGCTTAACATTATAGATACAAGGGTGTAGGAGTGACCTTTAATCCTTTCTTCCTTAGGTTCCGTGAGGTCTGGTACTTCATGGATTATTTCTTGTTTCAGTATGTATCCTGGTATTTGTTGTTGTTGATTTGTTTTTATTTAATATTTGTGGATGTAAACGTGTTATGTAAAAAGCAATCTCCTTTTCATCAGCATAAAATGGATTTTATCTGCTTTTATACTGTTCTGTGATGCTGTAAGTTAGGTGTAGCATCCTGAGCACCCAACATAGATTGTTTTTTTGAAGGACCTTATTTCTTCCCAGTGCCTCAATAGTACTGATGGAAAATAAAATTCATTCCTATGATGCGTTATTTTGCATAAGTTTGGACAACCTCAAAGATGACCAAAAAAACCACCATAACTGTTTCAGTGCATAACACAGGGCCAGACTCACCGGTATGATAAACACAGCTTAACTGGCTGAATAAGTCGGGTATTACAGCTAGCTTGGGTCAGTGTAGCAGTGCAAAGCACCTCAAGTTTACTGATGAATGTGGCCCAGTAGCTCTAATGTGAGACAGAAAGGGATAGAACTATAAGCATGCCTTGTCCTATTTGCCTCGATAAACATTATACACAGGGCTTTAATAAAAGACTTACGTGAGCTAGTCTGTTCTAATAATGGATGACTGATATTTATGAAGGGGAAGCATTTTTTATGGATTCCTGCTACCTGAAATTCCTGCTACCAGGAAAAAGTAAGGTCAAAGTGACCTTTGAAAATATAGTTGTAATAGAATTAATGAAAAATAGCAGAGAAACCTCACCAGAGACTTATGGCTTCTGTTTAGCTACAAGACAGGTACAAAACACTTTCCTCTGCCTATCCTGAATTGCAGGGACTACCTTTAAGTCTGAGCGTCATCTTATAAGAGATCATTTCTGAAGGTGAGCACTAACATGTCTCCTTTGCTCTAGTACACTAACTAGCTGAAAGGAATTTGACATGCAGTCTCTACAATGCCGCAATACCAATCACTTACTGACACTGCACATTGAACAGAAAGCAGAAGTGCGGCTCCAGCTAAATTCACTTACCTGTATGTGTGATCAAAACCAGCTGAAAAGTAACAGAGGAGTTTCACGTGCCTTTTTATTGAGCCCCGGACGAAGCATGACAGCACTTCACTCTACCTGACAGATACCTTCAACAGTTTTATGCAAGAGTCCAGGGAGCTGTTAATTGTTACTTTGCTCAACAAGCAGGGAAGTGTTGGAAACACGAGACACTCCCTGTACCTTGGTGCCTGTTGGGAGTGTTCGCTTTCCTTTCTATGAGCAGCTGATAGGAGCACTCCTTACACAGGGTTACACACCTAAGGGAAGTGGATTGACTATTCTTGTTAACACTTTAATAGCTGATTTTATAGTGGAGGGCAAACTATTGATGCTAACTAGCTATTTACTGGCCACATGCATCCTAAAAACATTCACCATCTGTTTTCAGTGCAGAATAGAGCAGAAGAATTACTTCTTGTGTCTTGCTTACAACACTCCTAATACATACCAGAATGATGTTTGCTTTTTTTGCAACAGCGTTACACTGTTGATTCACATTTACCTTGTGATTCACTATGACCCCCAGATCCCTTTCCGCAGTACTCCTTCCTAGGCAGGCATTTTCCAGTTTGTATATGTGCAATCGATTGTTCCTTCCTAAGTGGAGTACTTTGCATTTGTCCTTATTGAATTTCATCCTATTTACTTCAGACCATTTCTCCAGTTTGTCCAGATCATTTTGAATTTTAATCCTGTCCTCTAAAGCACTTGCAACCCCTTCCAGCTTGATATTGTCCACAAACTTTATAAGTTTGCTGTCTATGCCATTATCTAAATCATTGATGAAGATATTGAACTGACCCCTGTGGGACCCCACTCATTATGCCCTTCCATCATAACTGTGCATCACTGATAACTATTCTCTGGGAATGATTTTCCAACCAGTTATGCACCCACCTTGTAGTAGCTCCATCTAGGTTGTATTTCCCTAGTTTATTAGAGGGTCATGCGAGACAGTATCAAAAGCCTTACTAAAGTCAAGATATAGACAGTATAAAAAAAATATGGGTTTAGATTTCAAGCTACTCAAAAGTCACACGTGCTTAGATCCAGAGTTTTAGTGCAGGTTTACACTACAGCTTAGGACTCATGAACATTTCAATGCTCTGCGAGACAGAGCTGAGGAAAGGGATAACATTCACACTCATGCCTATGAACTGAAGATAGAATCATTGGTTGCTTGTAAATGGGTCACCCTGTTGAAAACCTAAACCACATTTACAGTCCAGTTTTTGCCTAGACCCTTTTTTGGCGGGGGGGGGGGGGGACCGTGATTCTGGAAAAAGAATATTTAAAATTTAGGGCCAGGTCCTAAATCAGCATAGCTTCACTGCCATCAATGGGGTTACATCAATATACACCAGCTGAGGTAGACTGTTTTGGACCAATCTCAAATGCCTATAAAATAAATAATAATAAATCCTCAAATCACTTAATATACATGGGGTCACCTGGAAAATCTTTTATTTTAAGTATTTTGGTGGTTCAGATAAATGCAAAATTGTTCACCAGAAAGAGAAAAAGTTCTGTTGCCTGACTGACCTGATCTTGGCTCAGGTTTGTTTGTATCTTTTGTTTCTACTGGGCAACCCCCACTCCTAGCTATGGCCTAATTCTGATCTCACTTGCTTTAAAGCCAAACATGAATAATGCCACTGAAACAACACTGAAGATCAGAAATAGGCAACACCCTGGAAATAAAACCCACCAACTTTAAATTAGAACACATAGGAACACAAGAACAATCATACTGGGTCAGACTAGAGGTCCATCAAGCCTAGTATCATGCCTCCTACAGTGGCCAGTCCCAGAGCTTCAGGGGGAGCATAGAGAACAGGGCAGTTTTTGGAGAGATCCACCTCTTTCTTCCCTTCCCAGCCCCTGGCAGTCAGAGGGAGGGTCACCCCAAGCATGAGGTTGTATACCTGACCATTTTGGCTAATTGCCATTGATAGACCTATCCTCTATGAACGTACCCAGTATTTTTTTGAACTCTGTTTTACTTTTAGTCATCACGACATACCATGGCAATGACTTCCACAGGTTAATTATGTGTTGTGTGCAAAAGTACTTCCTATTGTTTTTATTGTGGGAGACCCATGGGTTTTTGTATTGTAGGAAAGAGTAAACAACATCTCTTTATTCACTTTTTCCTTACCATTCATGATTTTATAGAACTCTATCATATCTGCCCCCTTAATTATCTCTTTTCTGAGCTGACGAGCCCTAATCTTTTTAGTCTCTCCACATATGGAAGCTGTGCCCTATCTTGGATCATAAGTTGTGGATGCAAAAGGTGCAGGGTATATGTGTGTACAGACACTAAGCTACATAGGGGATTACTTAAAAAATAAAGGACCAAATCCTTATTTGGTCTAAATATGCCTAGCTTAGCTTAAGTCAGTGGAGCTACATCAATTTATATCAGCTGAGGATCTGGCCCAGTGTCACTGGCAAATAGATCACTAGAGCAGTGAATGAAATTTGGGAGAATTGGAAGAAACAAGAGGGATTCACTCTCAAATAATGTATTGGAAAGCCAGAATGAATGAACGAACATGCCCTAGGAAGATGAAGCAGGCAGCCTGGAATTTGGTGTAGCTTGTTTTCAAAGATATGCTACTATATGTACATAATGCATCACCTTAAGACAGATTTTTCCTCTCAAAGTTTTCTGCTGAGAAGGGAACTACTCAAAGAACAACATTTATTAAACAGCTATTTGAAGAATCCCAGATACCTACAGTATCCAGATCAGGTCCAGATCCAAATCTAAGAAAGACATACATTATAGAACTAGATCCTCACCTGATTGTAAGTGTTATAGCTCCTTTGAAGTTAATTTACACTAGCTGAGGATCAGTCCATGATTTTTCCCCCCCTTGAGGGCACCATGGTGGTTCTTCTGTTGACATTTGCAAGAAGACAAGGAATTAAAACCAACTGGCTTAACCATATAATAAATCTCAATCTTTAACCGGATTTTTGCAGTTGCTCTGCAGTGCCTCATTTTCATAGACAGCAGCAATGTCTGCTCTGTAGCCACAGCCCTCGATACAGGATGGTGCTGAGCTGCATTGGCCCAGAGGGAGAACAAGGAAGCAGAATGTTGCCCTGACTGCCAGGCACACAGAGCATGCACATCCACTAACCATACTCTTACTTGCCCACGTTCTGGCATCCATCTGTTCTCACTAGTGTAATGGGATCATGGAAGAGTGAGGGAGTGTCCCTAGACTACAAGGCCCTTTTATAAAGGTTGGCAAGACTCCTTCCATCCCCCCATGCATCTGTATAAGGCCCAAACACAATCAGACTCTCTGTGGCTAACATTAAGAGCAGCAGCAGTTTAACAGCAGAGACAGGAGAGGTGACCAAGCTCATGGATTAATTCCATTTAATAGAACATCTTCCTCTCCCATTAAAAAGTGGCCTTTTTTCCCCTCACTGTCATTAACCTGCTTACAGGGAGCTGTGGGAAGAGAAGGGGAGAGGGGTAAACAAACTTCAGGCTCAGATGAAATGAACCCCAACCAAATCCCTGGGATGCAAAACCCCTGACCTGCATGCAGACTTACAGAATCAGTCCCTTTGTAGTTACAGCCCATTGTCAGCTCAGGGACACAGCTGTTCTCAAATGCCATCAGGCTCATGCTTTAGACTGCTTCCCACTGACCATTTCCAGCTGAGACACCCTGATGAGGACATTGAAAGAATACTTGTGAAGTGCCCTCTCCATTGGCGAGAGATGAGCCCTGTTGTGTAGGGTACTGTCCCAGAGCACCCCACAACATGGCACTGTACACACCTCACCTACACACGCCTCTGGAGCAGTGGTTCTCAACCTATTTACCTATTTACCCTTGTGGGCTGCATATGCAGTTATGTGGGCCACATCTACACAATGTATACACACACACCACCTGTATGGCCCTGAGGATGTCACATGGGCCGCAGCTGCGTGCAGACTGGGCCACAGGTTGAGAACCACTGCTCTGGAGCCTCCAATGATCATGCTCACAGCATGGTCTAATTTTTCAACACCTCACAGTTCCTGTGGTCCTTCCAGGTTTAAACCCTTCCTGTCTCAGGACTTGAAACAGCACCTCTCTCTCAGCTCCCCATTCCTCCTATACCAGTCTCACTGCAGCCCCTGGAACTCTCTCAAAATACCTTCCCCTGGGTCTCTTCCTAGTCCTGGTGTCAAACACCTTCTGTCTGTGGGGCAGGGATCCATAGCTCTCCTTCCTAGGGCCATGTCTCAAGCCCTGCAGGCTTCCCCAGTTCATTCTGGTTCACCACAGAAGACACACCCTGAAAGTCTTCCCTGACTCTAGGCTCCCCTCTACCCTAAGAGTACTCCTTTATAATCCTCATCAGCTGATCACACCATTTAGACACCTGGATGCCATTCCCAGCTCTGGTGATCCTTCTCTGAACTACTTATTCTTAAAGAGGCCATGTCTTGGAACAGGGTGGGCTGATTCCAGGCTTCCACTGTTTCTGAAGGGGACAGCCCACCCTGTTACAAGCCCACTTGGGAACACTGGATCCAGATCCCCCCACATTTTGGATCCAGATCTTTGGCTTCACCCCTCTCTTTTCTTTTTAAAGCCTGGCTACCTCACAGATGGATTTGAATGGTTATTTCCGCACTAGGCCAAAATCACAAAGCAAACTTCAGCTGTAACCATAGACTTTCACCTCATTTTGCATCAAACCCATGAGGAACTGCAAATTTCCCAAAGTCCCGGTGCAAAAAGTTCACTCAAAACTGGGTCTAGATTCACACACCAGATTTGTGCACCTTAACAAATAAGGTTTTTTTAAAAAGTGAACCTGGGTGAGTGTTGAGTTGGTAATGAATAAAACCCCATATCAGGAGATTTTCTCCTGGGTGTAGGAGAAGCAAATATTTTGCACAGCTCTATTTGCTGCAGCAAGAGGTGCTAGCTGCTGAATGGCAAAATAGGTCTGATATACAAACTAGAACCCTACCCTGTGAGCTGCTGAGCATGGTTAACTCCTGCTGAAGTCAATGGGAATGGAGTGGGTACTTAACACCTATCAGTTGGTCTTCAGCACCATAGAGAATCAGACTCTCAGAGGAAACCACCCACATCTTGCTCAGAACCAGCTCCTGAAATTTCACAGATCCTGCTCCCAAGAAGTACTGATAGCCCTGCAAGTCTCCCCAACTTCAGCAGCTCCCAGAATCAGCTGCCCAATCAGCCGCACTTCCTGTTGCATATGAGCTGTAGAGTGGGTTTAACAAATGTGTATACAAAATTTAATTGTCCTTTTGGAGTATCACCTCGGCACGCTTTCCCACCCCTATAACAAAATGGGACACTATAGCCAGGCTCCTTTCTTCTTAGAGCGCTGCAGGAACAGTCAGAAGCATGTTGCTCTTTCATGGCTATTCACACTGACTCCCAGTTATGTAGCAAAGTCCTTCTGGTTGTTAAACTGGTTTACGCAGGATGGGGATGGATTGATGACCTCTCACCCTACGGCCTATCTTGTGGGTGTCTTCACTGCAGCTGGGAATGAGCCTTCCGGCCTGGGTAGACAGATTTGCATTAGCAGGGCTTGAGCTAGCACACTAAAAATATCAGTGTAGACATTGCAGCTTGGGCTGGAGCTCAGGATCGCAGGCCCAGGGAGTGAGTGTGTTTGAGAGCCTGAGCTGCAACTCCACATGCTATTTTCAGTGTGCTAGCACATCCACCTGTGCTGAGAAGGCTGCTCCTAGCAGGAGCATTGACATACCCACATTTCACTTCCCTTCCCTAGAACAGCCTAGTGGCTGGCAACACATAGCTTTGAAAAGCTTGACTTTGATTTGGAGGCCTATTCCGGAGATTAACGACCCTTACAGTTAGAAAGTTTTTCCTAATACCTAACCTAAATCTCCCTTGCTGTAGAGTATGCCCATTACTTCTTATCCTACTTACAGTTAACAATTGATCACAGTCCTCTTTATAGCAGCCCTTATCATATTTAAAGACTTATCAGGTCCCCACTCACTCTTTTCTCAAGACTAAACATGTCCAGTTTTTTTTTTAAACCTTTCCTCATAGGTCAGGTGTGGGAACATGGTGTGTTTGTGAGATAGTTAAGAATGTTTATGAGCTAGTGAAGGTCGCAGTGAACCTTTGATGACCCTTTCATGAACCTTGAGAAAGAGTTACAGGCTGGAACGTGACCCAGACAGACTGGAAACACCAGATCCTGTTGACAATAGATAGCGGACAGCTGTGCTCCAATCAAGAGGAAGAATGCACGTGTACAGCCCGTGCTAAGGCTGCTCGATCAACAAAATGTCTCCATGACCGGATGATGGACTTGGGAGGGGGTTGAAAATGTTATGTAAGAGGAGTGTATAAAAGCAATGAGGAAATAATAGATAAACGGCTTTGCTACCAACCATATTGGCTGATGTGCTTTGTCCGGCTCGCATGAGAACCCCAACAAATGGTGACCCTGATGTGGTCCCTTCTGAAAAGGCGAGGGTTCTAGCCGCGGCAGGAGGTACCAGCTTTTCGGCTCCTGGGCGTCCGAGAGTGACGCAAGTGCGCACAGGTGAGCGGCTTTAAGTAGCAATGGGTACCGCTGTATCAGCTGAAGAGAAAACCGTGCATGAATTTTTACTTCGTATCATAGAGAGACAGGACGAGAAAGTAACTGCAGAATCCTTGTCTCATCTGCTGAAATGGGGACAGAGGAGAGGGTTTCTGAAGAGGCCAAACCATGCTTTTGATGGACAAGTGTGGGAGCGATTGGGACAGGATCTTTGGGACTCCGTTGCCCATGGGAATAAGGAGGCTGTGTCCCTTAGCCAGACCTGGCGCAAGGTTAAGAAAGCTATAGCGGCCCTTGCAGCTGAGGCGGAGGTGCAAGCGACGATTACTGAGACGTTCCGCCCCAAACCTAAGGATGATCCCCCACAGGTTCTTCCTGTGGGAGCCCGAGATTTCTTCGGCACCTCCGAGACTGTAATTCCTGTCGCTCCTTCCGCGCCCAATCCGGCGCTGGACCCAAGTACTGTTCGCTCCCACCAGATGATATGCCTATGGATGCCACCGAGCATGTCGACCGTTCTTGGGTTAGAGACATGCCTACATATGACCCCCACCCTGTCATTTCGGATACGCTTCAGTGGGATCCGGGGCAGTCAGTGCCCTTTGCAAAATACGTGTTCCGCCGATGTTACCTTATATAGTCACTCGGAATATTTGGCTTTGATGAATGCCGTTGCAGGCATTCCTGGCTTTGCAACTTATTACACGGTGCAAACTTTGAATGCATTAGCTTGTTTTGCTGTTAAAGCGCTTAATGCTACATCACAGGCAATTGCTCTTTTAAGTATGGAACAACAGGAATTAAGAGATGCCATTTTAGATAATCGAGCTGCGATTGATTTTCTATTGCTTAAGCATCATATGGGATGTGAATCTTTTAAACATATGTGTTGTTTTAATCTTATGGATAATAGCCGATCCATTGAGGAGCGCCTGGATGAATTGACTTCTCTCACTGAGCACATCCGTCAAGATACCGGGTTTGCGGGATTTTGGGACTGGCTTACAGGGTGGTTGCCTTCTTTGGGGTGGCTTTGGCAATTATTTGGAATTATAGTTTTTGTATGTATTGGTCTTATTTGCCTTTGTTGCTGCCTGCAATGTCTCCCCTCCTTGTTTGATACATTCCGTAAGATGCATTGCTCTGCCCCTGTTAGGTCACCCCTGCTGATGAATGAAAATTGGATGGAACTGCGCAAGTAGCCGATGGTTCGTGTGTCATATGATAAAAAGGGGGGAGATGTGGGAACATGGTGTGTTTGTGAGATAGTTAAGAATGTTTATGAGCTAGTGAAGGTCGTGGTGAACCTTTGATGACCCTTTCATGAACCTTGAGAAAGAGTTACAGGCTGGAACGTGACCCAGACAGACTGGCAACACCAGATCCTGTTGACAACAGATAGCGGACAGCTGTGCTCCAATCAAGAGGAAGAATGCACGTGTACAGCCCATGCTAAGGCTGCTCGACCAACAAAATGTCTCCGTGACTGGATGATGGACTTGGGAGAGGGTTGAAAATGTTATGTAAGAGGAGTGTATAAAAGCAATGAGGAAATAATAGATAAACGGCTTTGCTACCAACCATATTGGCTGATGTGCTTTGTCCGGCTCGCATGAGAACCCCAACAGTCAGGTTTTCTAAACCTTTTATCATTTTTATTGGTCTCCTGTGAACTCTGTCCAGTTCACCCACATCTTTCCTAAAGCATAGTGCCCACACTTGGACACAGCACTCCAGATGAGGGCCCACCAGTGCTCAGTAGAACAGGACAATTACCACCCATGTCTTACGTGACATTTTTGTTAATACACCCCGGAATGGCCAGATTGTTGGCTCATATTCAATTTGTGATCCACTATAACTCACACATCTCCTTTAGTAGTACTACCACCAGCTATTCCCCCTTTTGAAGTGATGCATTTGATATTTCCTTCCTGTGTGAAGAACTTTGCACTTATTTTTATTGAATTTCATATAGCTGATGGTAAGTACAGCTCTTCACAGCATGAGGGCTTTCAGAGTGCTCCAGTGCACTGAATGGATACTACTGTAATATACACTTAGCCCTGGTCTACACTAGGCTTTGAGGTCGAATTTAGCAGCGTTAAATTGATGTAACCCTGCACCCATCCACATGACAAAGCCCTTTTTTTGACTTAAAGGGCTCTTAAAATCGATTTCCTTACTCCACCCGACAAGGGGATTAGCACTGAAATCGGTTTTGCTGGGTTGAATTTGGGGTACTGTGGACGCAATTAGATGGTATTGGCCTCCGGGAACTATCCCAGAGGGCTCCATTGTGACCACTCTGGACAGCACTCTCAACTCAGATGCACTGACCAGGTACACAAGAAAAGGCCTGTGAACTTTTGAATTTCAATTTCCTGTTTGGTCAGTGTGCCAAGTTGCAGGTGACCGTGCAGAGCTCATCAGCTGAGGTGACCATGCAGAGCTCATCAGCAGAGGTGACCATGATGGAGTCCCAGAATCGCAAAAGAGCTCCAGCATGGACCGAACGGGAGGTACGGGATCTGATCGTTGTATGGGGAGAGGAATCCGTGCTATCAGAACTACGTTCCAGTTTTCAAAATGCCAAAACATTTGTGAAAATCTCCCAGGGCATGAAGGACAGAGACCATAACAGGGACCCAAAGCAGTGCTGCGTGAAACTTAAGGAGCTGAGGCAAGCCTACCAGAAAACCAGAGAGGCAAACGGCCGCTCCAGGTCAGAGCCCCAAACATGCCACTTCTATGATCAGCTGCATGCCATTTTAGGGGGTTCAGCCACCACTACCCCAGCCCTGTTGTTTGACTCCTTCAATGGAGATGGAGGCAACACGGAAGCAGGTTTTGGGGACGAGGAAGATGATGAGGAGGAGGCTGTAGATAGCTCACGGCAAACAAGCAGAGAAACCGGTTTTCTCGACAGCCAGAAACTGTTTCTCACCCTGAACCTGGAACCAGTACCGCCCGAACCCACCCAAGGCTGCCTCCCGGACCCACCAGGTGGAGAAGGGACCTCTGGTGAGTGTACCTTTTAAAATACTATACAAGGTTTAAAAGCCAGCATGTTTAATGATTAATTTGCCCTGGCATTTGTGGCTCTCCTGGATATACTCCCAAAGCCTTTGCAAAAGGTTTCTGGGGAAGGTAGCCTTATTCCATCCACCATGGTAGGACACTTTACCACTCCAGGCCAGTAGCACGTACTCGGGAATCATTGTAGAACAAAGCATTGCAGTGTATGTTTGCTGGCGTTCAAACAACATCCGTTCTTTATCTCTCTGTGTTATCCTCAGGAGAGTGATATCATTCATGGTCACCTGATTGAAAGAGGGTGCTTTTCTTAAGGGGACATTCAGAGGTGCCCGTTCCTGCTGGGCTGTTTGCCTATGGTTGAACAGAAATGTTCCCCGCTGTTAGCCACGCGGCGGGGGGAGGCAAAATGCGACCTTGTAACGAAAGCACATGTGCTATGTATGTAATGTTAACAGAAAGGCTTACTGTGAAAGAGTGTACCCATTATTCTATAAAATGTGCCTTTTCAAATACCACTGTCCCTTTTTTTTTTCTCCACTAGCTGTATGTGTTTCAAGGATCACAGGATCTTCTCCTTTCCGGAGGCTAGCAAAGATTAGAAGGTGAAAAAAACGCACTCGTGATGAAATGTTCTCTGAGCTCATGCTGTCCTCCCACACTGACAGAGCACAGACAAATGCATGGAGGTAGACAATGCCAGAGTGCAGGAAAGCACAAAATGACCGGGAGGAGAGGTGACGGGCTGAAGAGATGGCTGAAGCTGAAAGGTGGCGGCAGCGTGATGAGAGGAGGCAGGATTCAATGCTGAGGCTGCTGGAGGATCAAACTAATATGCTCCAGCGTATGGTTGAGCTGCAGGAAAGGCAGCAGAAGCACAGACCACCGCTACAGCCCCTGTGTAATCAACTGCCCTCCTCCCCAAGGTCCATAGCCTCCTCATCCAGATGCCCACGAACGCGGTGGGGGGGGCCTCCGGCCATCCAGCCACTCCACCCCAGAGGATTGCCCAAGTAACAGAAGGCTGGCATTCAATAAGTTTTAAAGTTTTAAACTTTTAAAGTGCTGTGTGGCCTTGTCCTTCCCTCCTCCACCACCCCTCCTGGGCTACCTTGGTAATTATCCCCCTATTTGTGTGATGAATTAATAAAGAATGCATGAATGGGAAGCAACAATGACTTTATTGCCTCTGCAAGGGATCGAAGGGAGGTGGGGAGGGTGGTTAGCTTACAGGGAAGTAGAGTGAACCAAGGGGCGGGGGATTTCATCAAGGAGAAACAAACAGAACTTTCACACCGTAACCTGGCCAGTCATGAAACTGGTTTTCAAAGCTTCTCTGATACGCACCACACCCTCCTGTGCTCTTCTAACCACCCTGGTGTCTGGCTGTGTGTAACCAGCGGCCAGGCGATTTTCCTCAACCTCCCACCCTGCCATAAATGTCTCCCCCTTACTCTCACAGATATTGTGGAATGCACAGCAAGCAGTAATAACAGTGGGAATATTGGTTTCGCTGAGGTCTAACCGAGTCAGTAAACTGCGCCAGCGTGCTTTTAAATGTCCAAATACACATTCTACCACCATTCTGCACTTGCTCAGCTTGTAGTTGAATAACTCCTGACTACTCTCCAGCTGCCTATGTATGGCTTCATGAGCCATGGCATTAAGGGGTAGGCTGGGTCCCCAAGGATAACTATAGGCATTTCAACATCCCCAACGGTTATTTTCTGGTCTGGGAAGAAATTCCCTTCCTGCAGCTTTTGAAACAGACCAGAGTTCCTGAAGATGCGAGCATCGTGTACCTTTCCCAGCCATTCCACACTGATGTTGGTGAAACGTCCCTTGTGATCCATCAGTGCTTGCAGCACTATTGAAAAGTACCCCTTGCGGTTTATGTACTTGCTGGCTTGGTGCTCCGGTGCCAAGATAGATATATGGGTTCCATCTATGGCCCCACCACAGTTAGGGAATCCCATTGTAGCAAAGCCATCCACTATGACCTGCACATTTCCCAGGGTCACTACTCTTGATATCAGCAGATCTTTGATTGCGTTGACTACTTGCATCACAGCAGCCCCCACAGTAGATTTGCCCACTCCAAATTGATTCCTGACTGACCGGTAGCTGTCTGGCGTTGCAAGTTTCCACAGGGCTATTGCCACTCGCTTCTCAACTGTGAGGGCTGCTCTCATCTTGGTATTCTTGCACTTCAGGGCAGGGGAAAGCAAGTCACAAAGTTCCATGAAAGTGCCCTTATGCATGCAAAAGTTTCACAGCCACTGGGAATCGTCCCAGACCTGCAACACTATGTGGTCCCACCAGTCTGTGCTTGTTTCCCGAGCCCAGAATCGGCGTTCCACCGCCTGAATCTGCCCCATTAGCACCATGATGCCCACATTGGCAGGGCCCATGCTTTGAGAGAAGTCTGTGTCCATGTCCTCATCACTCTCGTCACCGCGCTGATGTCGCCTACTCGCTGGGTTTCGCTTTGCCAGGTTTTGGTGCTGCATATACTGCTGGATAATGAGTGTGGTGTTTAATGTGCTCCTAATTGCCAAAGTGATCTGAGCGGTCTCCATGCTTGCCGTGGTATGGCGTCTGCACAGAAAAAAGGAGCGGAATGATTGTTTGCTGTTGCCCTGATGGAGGGAGGGGTGACTGATGACATGGCTTACAAGGTTGGCTTACAGGGAATTAAAATCAACAAAGGGGGTAGCTTTGCGAGAAACTGAATGGCCGCTTCAAGGATAGAACACAAAACCTCAAGGATAGAACTCAAAACTGGGTTTAGCAGGCCATCGATTTCACAGAAAGAGGGAGGAGAAAATGAATACAAAACAAATCTGGCCTATTTCTTGTTTTGAGCCACTTCATCTATCTTTACATATCATGCTGGCAGCAGACTGTGCAGTACGACCGCTAGCCATCGTCACCTCCTGGGTGCTCGGCAGAAGACAGTGCAGTATGATTGCTGGCCATCATATTCTGCTGGCTGCAGACTAAAAAACAGTGCACTGCCGGTAGGACTCAATTGCCATGAGACGAAACAAGGGAAATGACCTGACTGAGTCACTCCCATGTTTGCCCAGGTGCCCGGTTAAAAGAGCACTCAGGACTACATCAATGACGGTTACCAGTCATACTGCACTGTCTGCTGCCAAAAGGCAATAAACTGCTGCTGTGTAGCAATGCAGTACCATGTCCGCCAACACCCAGGAGACATACAGTGATGGTTAGCTGAGCGGGCTCCATCCTTGCCGTGGTATGGCATCTGCACAGGTAACTCAAGAAAAAAGGCGCAAAACGATTGTCTGCCCTTGCTTTTACGGAGGGAGGGAGGGAATGGGGGCCTGACGATATGTACCCAGAACCACCCGCGACAATGTTTTATCCGCATCAGGTGCTGGGATTTCTACCCATAATTCGAATGGGCGGTGGAGACTGCGGGAACTGTGGGATAGCTACCTATAGTGCAAAGCTCTGGAAGTCGACGGTTGCCTCAGTACTGTGGACACAGTCCGCCAACTACATGCACTTAGAGCATTTGTGTGGGGACACACACTCGACTGTATAAAAACGCTTTCTACATAACTGACTTCTATAAATTCGGACCTAATATCATAGTGTAGACATACCCTGGGAAGCTGTGCTATAAAGTGTCAAAGTTTCAAGGGGGACAAATCCAGCTTAAGCAGAGATTTAACTGATTGAGAAGATTTTGATTAAACAAAAACAATACACTCTATCTTTCCTCTGTTTTTTGGATATTTTTATACCATTGTAAGATATTTGGGCCAAATTCTCATGGTGTAAATGGATGAAACTCAGATGAACATGGGGGGAAGAAAGATGGTCTAATAGCTAAGCCACTTGACTGAGACTTCGGAGACCTAAGTTCAATTCCCAACTCACTCACAAACTTTTCTGAGTGACTCTGGGCAAAGTCACTTAATCAACCGTGCCTCAGTGCTCCATCTGTTAAAAGGAATGAGCATTCTCCCCACCTCACAGGGATTTTATGAGGGAGAAAAATCCATTAACAAATTGAAAGAGCTCAGACAGTAGATGATTTAGGCCAAATAAGTACCCAAATAAATTGTAAGAATGACATGCCTGCCTATGCAGCAGAGAACTTGGACCATTTACTTCAGTGGAGTAACTCTTGATTTATGCCACTGTCACTGAAAGGAGAATCAGGCCTTCTTAAGTATCTACCATACACCAGGATTTCAGTGGCAACTATATCCACCATTCTCTGTTCTGTAACTGCAGCAGAAGGTACTGTAACTGTTCGCAGATAGTCTGATGCTCTTTGTTAAATAATTTGGACTGAGAAGGAGTGGCAGCAAATACAAATTGCTGTGCTCTGTGGTTTTCACTCTGTTCCTGTTTGGGTCCAGAATAAGAGGCAGGCACATTCCGGTTATAAAGACGGGTAGAGCCCTGAGCACATACAAAAATTGAATCTGCATTTGATCCGCAATCTGCAAACATCGTCTGTGGATATCTGCATCTGCGGCTGTGGATATCCAAGGATATAAAGTGGATATCCACAGATTTGCAGGGCTCTAAAGATAGGACATATGTTTCTTTGGACTAGGGTACATTCATCTTGCCTAGTCCACAGTTGTTCTGTTGTTCTACAGATCTTCTCTTGGAATTTCTGTGCTATGTACAGCACATATGTACTGTACTTCTCAGAAGTAACTCTGAGTAGAGTCACGCTGTTGTAAAAATGAAGTAAGAAAGAGGAGAATTGACTCAATCCTTTGCATATGGACACCCATTTAATTAAGCAGTACAACACTCTTGTGTTTGTGACAAAACTGTATGGATAGAGATAAGAAAATGTATACTGTTAATGTTGAATTATATAGCTAGGCAGATATTTAGAGTTGGATTTTCAAATATGTCCAAGTGGGATCTGTGCTCCTAACTCACTCAGGCACTTTTGAAAATCCCACCCACCATGTGCATTTGAACAGAGTCAGGGAAATCCAAAGGGGAGAATGCAAATCAGAGGCTGGCTGGTTCAGAATGGCTCTGCCTCATGTTTGGCTGTAACTGTAAGTATTGCTTCTTTCTTAGCATTTTCACCCACCCTCATGTATTTCGGGGGGAAATGCTCAGGAGTATTCATTCTTCAGCCTGTGAACCATCTCTTAGTAAAGGGAAGCCTATAGCTGTCTGCTCTCAAATTATCCTTTCCCTGATATGGTGCTGCCCTTACAACAAGGCATTAATAGCCACTCATGGGAAATTTCAGCCCTCTCCCCTTACAAGTAATAAATAGCATACTACTAAATACATCACAAGCTAGCAACTTCTGTTGTCCCATTCAGATACATACTGCATTGCATCATCATATCTTCAGTGTTTTTCATGTTTACCCAAACCACAATGCAAATGGAAAAGTTTCTAAAGAGCAAGTACATTCTGCTGACCTTCATGTCATTTAGATAAGTTATAAACCCTGCGCACCCTGCTGAGCAGTGTTGCCAATATAGTGAATGCCACATGCTATGGATAGCAGTTAGCGGACAGCTCCATTGCAGAGGTGGATTCATTTCAGTGGCATTAGATTTAATGCGCTCTCTCTAAATGCTACAGAGCTAAATTCTTCCGACAGCACTCAGTCTCACTCACACAACTGCCAGGGATTTCATGGGTGTTACTGACGGCAAACTTGGCCTCATGGCTATAAAGTGCTTTGGGATCCTTCTGGTTTAAGAGTGCTATATAAACATAGCTAAGGCAAGAAGAGAAGCATTTACGAAATTTTAGGGTAGCATGCAGAATCACTGTCTGTTTGGGACATGGACTCTCTGTAAAGAAGGGTAAACCAGTAAGTGACAGTCAGAAGGGTGCAAGAATTACAGGAAGACTCTTCCTGGTTGTTTACAGGGTGTGTCTAGGTCTGGAATTCTATCCACCTACTTCTGTTGTTCTCAGCCCTCCAGGCGATACCTTTGATTACACCCAACAGACATGCCCCTGCAAGTGAAGAATTTCAACAAGTTGCCTGCTGCAAATGAGAAAAAGTTCTGCCACAGCCCACAGAGGGCTCCTGTCATCCTGGCTCCTGCAGAGCAGGCTGTGGAGGGGAAGTGCACCTAGGTCACAGAAACTAATCCTGACCTTAGTAAACTCTGGTGGGACAAATCCAGAGTGCTGCCTCTCTATGCAGCCAGTACTGTTCAGGTTAGCACAACTGCTCTGCAGAGAAGGCAAGTTCAACAGAACAGCCAGATGGTGGGAGTGAAATGGGAGTGTCTACAGGATCGCGAGCACTATGTTATGTTCCCTCAGGTCCACCCACACAGCACAGGTTCTAACAGGTGCATGAACTAAAGCAACCCCAGGCTTGAAATCAGGCCCCAGTGGTATTGCAGACAGGGGAATATGCACAGTGGAGCAGCACCAGAGCAGTGAGTACCATGGCATTCCTGAGGGCACACGAAGCAGAGTACACGCACTCGCAGCCAGAAAACGCATGATGATGGTGCAAGTTCAGTGGATCTTTCTATCCAGTTATTTCGGGGCAGAGAGCTGGACGGAGAGCACCCCATTGCAGACGCAGATGCTCAGAGCACCCAGGAATACAATACACCACTCAATCACCTAAGAAAAAGCAGTTATAATGCTGTAAAAGCGCCACCTGGTAACTCCTGTCATAATAGAAAGCACTAACACAAAACATGCCAAGAATGGGCAGTATCTTTACGGGTCTCGATTCTGGCTGCTCGGTTTGAGACATCTTTCTGAATCACAAAGGTATGTCTCGTGGGAGATGCAGAAACCACTGCCCACCCCCCAAAAGTCAATGGCTGCTTTTGAAAATATTGGCCTAACTACTCAGTTTGGTGCATGCGAGGGCACCATCCTCTTGCCACATTGCCCTATTATTTCAAACAGGTGCAGCACCCTTGGTCTCTGATGACTCTGGAGAACTGCCTTTGCTACATTATGTTGTTTCACCTAGGGTGGTATTTCTTCAATAGGGTGGTTACTTCCTCTCTTCCCATGCCACTCCCATAGGCACACCCCTACAGCCTGCACATAGGAAAGGTGTACCTCCCTTCTGCACAATAGAACCCATTCAGCTACACTGCATGCATAATTCTTAGGCTTTAACACAAAGATTAACATCTTGTTGGGAAACTGCAGAACTTGTTTTAATTATTCCCTACCGATGTCTGTCTGTCCCCTCAGACATTCCAGAAGAAAACAAAAATGCCTCTCTCATCAAAAAACAAAAGCCCAACAATGCCTCCTGCAACCCCCTCACTACTGGTTGGCTGGGATGCCCTCACAGAGCAAGTAACATTTCCTTTTGTGATGTTTCTGAGAACGTTGACTAGAACCAGAAAGCACATGGCAAGAAGAGGAAGGAGAAAGGAAGAGTATTTCTAGTCTCAAAAAGAAAAGGAGTACTTGTGGCACCTTAGAGACTAACAAATTTATTTGAGCATAAGCTTTCGTGAGCTACAGCTCACTTCATTGGATGCATTTGGTGGAAAATACAGAGGGGAGATTTATATACACACACAGAGAACATGAAACAATGGGTTTTATCATACACACTGTAAGGAGAGTGATCACTTAAGATGAGCCATCACCAGCAGCGGGGGGCGGGAGAAGGAGGAAAACCTTTCATGGTGACAAGCAAGGTAGGCTATTTCTAGCAGTTAATAAGAACCTCTGAGGAACAGTGGGGGGTGGGGTGGGCGGGGAGAAATAACATGGGGAAATAGTTTTACTTTGTGTAATGACTCATCCATTCCCAGTCTCTATTCAAGCCTAAGTTAATTGTATCCAGTTTGCAAATTAATTCCAATTCAGCAGTCTCTCGTTGGAGTATGTTTTTGAAGTTTTTTTGTTGAAGGATAGCCACCCTCAGGTCTGTAAGCGAGTGACCAGAGAGATTGAAGTGTTCTCCAACTGGTTTTTGAATGTTATAATTCTTGACGTCTGATTTATGTCCATTTATTCTTTTACGTAGAGACTGTCCAGTTTGACCAATGTACATGGCAGAGGGGCATTGCTGGCACATGATGGCATATATCACAGTGGTAGATGCGCAGGTGAATGAGCCTCTGATAGTGGCTGATGTGAGTAGGCCCTATGATGGTGTCCCCTGAATAGATATGTGGACAGAGTTGGCAACGGGCTTTGTTGAAAGGATAGGTACCTGGGTTAGTGATTCTGTTGTGTGGTGTGTGGTTGCTGGTGAGTATTTGCTTCAGATTGGGGGGCTGTCTGTAAGCAAGGACTGGCCTGTCTCCCAAGATCTGTGAGAGTGATGGGTCATCCTTCAGAATAGGTTGTAGATCCTTGATGATGCGTTGGAGAGGTTTTAGTTGGGGGCTGAAGGTGATGGCTAGTGGCGTTCTGTTATTTTCTGTGTTGGGCCTGTCCTGTAGTAGGTGACTTCTGGGTACTCTTCTGGCTCTGTCAATCTGTTTCTTCACTTCAGCAGGTGGGTATTGTAGTTGTAGGAATGCATGATAGAGATCTTGTAGGTGTTTGTCTCTGTCTGAGGGGTTGGAGCAAATGCAGTTATATCGTAGAGCTTGGATGTAGACAATGGATTGTGTGGTATGATCTGGATGAAAGCTAGAGGCATGAAGGAAGGAATAGCGGTCAGTAGGTTTCCAATATAGGGTGGTGTTTATGTGACCATCGCTTATTAGCACCGTAGTGTCCAGGAAGTGGATCTCTTGTGTGGACTTGTCCAGGCTGAGGTTAATGGTGGGATGGAAATTGTTGAAATCCTGGTGGAATTCCTCAAGGGCTTCTTTTCCATGGGTCCAGATGATGAAGATGTCATCAATGTAGCGCAAGTAGAGTAGGGGCATTAGGGGACGAGAGCTGAGGAAGCGTTGTTCTAAGTCAGCCATAAAAATGTTGGCATACTGTGGGGCCATGCGGGTACCCATCGCATTGCCGCTGATTTGAAGGTATACATTGTCCCCAAATGTGAAATAGTTATGGGTGAGGACAAAGTCACAAAGTTCAGCCACCAGGTTAGCCGTGACATTATCGGGGATACTGTTCCTGACGGCTTATAGTCCATCTCTGTGTGGAATGTTGGTCTTCTACATCCATAGTGGCTAGGATGGTGTTTTTAGGAAGATCACCAATGGATTGTAGTTTCCTCAGGAAGTCAGTGGTGTCTCAAAGATAGCTGGGAGTGCTGGTAACGTAGGGCCTGAGGAGGGAGTCTACATAGCCAGACAATCCTGCTGTCAGGGTGCCAATGCTTGAGATGATGGGGTGTCCAGCATTTCCAGGTTTATGGATCTTGGGTAGCAGATAGAATACCCCAGGTCTGGGTTCCAGGGGTGTGTCTGTGTGGATTTGTTCTTGTGCTTTTTCAGGGAGTTTCTTGAGCAAATGCTGTAGTTTCTTTTGGTAACCCTCAGTGGGATCAGAGGGTAATGGCTTGTAGAAAGTGGTGTTGGAGAGCTGACTAGTAGCCTCTTGTTCATACTCCGACCTATTTATGATGACGACAGCACCTCCTTTGTCAGCCTTTTTGATTATGATGTCAGAGTTGTTTCTGAGGCTGTGGATGGTATTGTGTTCTGCACGGCTCAGGTTATGGGGCAAGTGATGCTGCTTTTCCACAATTTCAGCTCGTGCACGTTGGCGGAAGCACTCTATGTAGAAGTCCAGTCTGCTGTTTTGACCTTCAGGAGGAGTCCACCCAGAATCCTTCTTTTTGTAGTGTTGGTAGGAAGGTCTCTGTGGGTTAATATTTTGGTCAGAGGTGTGTTGGAAATATTCCTTGAGTCGGAGACGTCGAAAATAGGATTCTAGGTCACCACAGAACTGTATCAAGTTCGTGTGGGTGGAGGGGCAAAAGGAGAGGCCCCGAGATAGGACAGATTCTTCTGCTGGGTTAAGAGTATAGTTGGATAGATTAACAATATTGCTGGGTGGGTTAAGGGAACCACTGTTGTGGCCCCTTGTGACATGTAGTAGTTTAGATAGCTTAGTGTCCTTTTTCTTTTGTAGAGAAGCAAAGTGTGTGTTGTAAATGGCTTGTCTAGTTTTTGTAAAGTCCAGCCACGAGGAAGTTTGTGTGGAAGGTTGGTTCTTTATGAGAGTATCCAGTTTTGAGAGCTCATTCTTAATCTTTCTCTGTTTGCTGTAGAAGATGTTGATCAGGTGGTTCCGCAGTTTCTTTGAGAGTGTGTGGCACAAGCTGTCAGCATAGTCTGTGTGGTATGTAGATTGTAATGGATTTTTTACCTTCAGTCCTTTTGGTATGATGTCCATCTGTTTGCATATGGAGAGGAAGATGATGTCTGTCTGTATCTGTACGAGTTTTTTCATGAAGTTGACAGATTTCCACTCTATATGGCTACATTCAGTGCCTTGCATAATGACAGGTTTCAGAGTAGCAGCCGTGTTAGTCTGTATTCGCAAAAAGAAAAGGAGTACTTGTGGCACCTTAGAGACTAACAAATTTATTTGAGCATAAGCTTTCGTGAGCTACAGCTCACTTCATCGGATGCATTTGGTGGAAAATACAGAGGGGAGATGTATATACACACACAGAGAACATGAAACAATGGGTTTTATCATACACACTGTAAGGAGAGTGATCACTTAAGATGAGCCATCACCAGCAGCGGGGGTGGGGGGAAAGGAGGAAAACCTTTCATGGTGACAAGCAAGGTAGGCTATTTCCAGCAGTTAACAAGAACATCTGAGGAACAGTGGGGGGTGGGGTGGGGGGGAGAAATAACATGGGGAAATAGTTTTACTTTGTGTAAGACCACCAGCTTGTTGGCGGAAAGTTTAAATCACAAGGAAATTTCATCTTCAAAGTAGATTATAAACATTAAGGGACAGACTTTGGTACCCTAACTCATCTTTAGTACCCTACTCTTCAGGCAGCTCCATCGATTTTGGTCTGTTCTCAGAGTAAGGTGCTACTCACCATGCATAACAGATTCAGATTCTGGACCTAAATCTCACGTGAGGTAGGACCTGTAAAAAGCCAGTATTATTCTCATCATTTTACAAAGAGGAAAGATGAAGCAGAGGAGTTAGCACCTGACTGCAAGAGGCCTTAGAAGAAGTCACTGTGGCAGGTAAGATGAGTACTGGCTCTCCAACCCCCCCGTGTTCAGAACACTAGGCCATATACTTTAGGTCCTGCTTATGCTTGTCTAATGTAGGAATTTCCTACTCGCAGGTCCATGGGGCTCCAAAGCCTGCTACCCAGCTTTGGGGCTCTTTACACCTCAAAGAGAATCTCATCTTCCATTTAAAAATAAAAAGCAAATTTCTAGCCCTTTTCACTGCCTTAAAATCTAAGCCTACTACTAGTGTGAAAAATGTGTCTGAGTAATTCGTCCTACTTCTATTTGTCCATGGCCTCAGCTACATCTGCCCAGGATGACTTTGTGGCCTGTGAAGTCTGTGGCCATGGATCCCCTGATGTTCTGAGAAGAGGGAGGGCACGGGCAGGATGATGGTGTTAGGACATCTACAAATAACCCACAGTCTGGCTATTGCTGAGACAGCTCCTCCACTAAACAGGGTGGACAGCTTCCAGGCACAAGAGTGGGGCAACACAGAGGCCAGCTCAGCTAAAGACAGAAGGAGCAAGCATTGGTGGCAACTATTTGATGTAAATGCACCTCAATAGTGTTGGTGGCAGCCTCCATTTTGTATCTGTTCCTGCAGTGTCTTGTGTTTACTTGAACGACAGCCTATTTCGGGTGGGATGGTTATTCTGGACCCCCATACGCTGACTGCTCGGGATTTTGTAGTTAAATGAGTGGAACAAAAGACAAAATACAAATTGAAAAAAATCCCTGGAAGACCTCTGGCTTATCTGCAGAAAGGCCTCTGCAAAACATTTCTTTAGAGCAGCCACTAATCACACCCCGCAGCAGGAGCAGCTGGGTTCCCTGCCTCTGGCAGCAGAAGAGGGTAGGATCAGCCCAACAATTCCTGCCCTTCCTTCCTCTTTCCAGTCACACACAATTAAAAAAATAAAAAGAGTTTTTAGGTATTGGGAGCAGGAGCCACAGAGGCTCCTCACACGGGCCCACATACCTCATTAAGGGACCAGTTATAGAGTTGCCATAACCCCTGAGGAAGGATGCAGTTGCTGTGACCCAGGGGCAGACTCAGAGTCAGAGTTTGGTCTCTGGCGCTCCCCTTGCTCCAAGGGAGAAATGTTCCATCCACAGATCCCTCCCGCTTCTCTGACCCTTTCATCCCATCGCAGTGCGGCTGCTCACCAGCCACACGCACTTTTGTTCGGCTGTTCCCATGCTCCTGGCAGAGGGCAGCCAGTCACAAGGGGATAGAACAGGCTCATCACCTCCAGAACACTCCCTCGCGGCTTACGTGGCGCTGCAGCACTCTTACCTCAGTGCTCCTTAAAAACTCCACTCACTCCAAGGTATTCAAAACAAGAGGCTCCCTTCTGGGATCTAATTACTAAAGTCCTTAACGTTTCCTTTGGCCCTCAAGTTACCCTCATCCCACCCAGACTGGCCCTTCCTCCACAGCGCCTTGGCTGGCGTGCAGTCTTCCCACCAACCTCCACAGCTTGGAGACCAGGTCACACCAGCAGGGAAACTGTCTTTTCCGACTAGAGTCTCCTCTGCTTCTTGCCCCTGCTAGCTCAGGGGCTTCTTCAGGAGCCTTTCCGCAACTCCCCTGGACGGAGCCTCTGCCTAATGCCTGCTAAACTCCCCCCGACCCTGCATCAATCCCTGATTGAATCACATGACCTTCTTCATTTTCCCCAGCTAAGGAGGAAAGTGTCATGGGTGGGGCTGAAACCCATCTCCCCTTCCAGTGCCAGCAACCCTGTGACCGGGGAGAGGATTTCTGAGTCCGGGTAACAGCATTAGCATCATGCACTGAGGTCACAGGTTTGTCAGTTGTTTCCTGACCCAGTTGTTTCTCTGCTTTCTCTCTGGCTCTGCATTGCTTCTCCTCCATCCTCTTTCACTACAGGATCAACTTCATAAGAACAGGCTCCAGCTACAACCTCTCCTTTTCTTAAACAATATTTGAGGATGGTATTATCATGTCATAAGGAAATAAAAGTATGGGACCCAAGAAGCTGCATTCCACTTGTAGTTAATGAACAGCAATAAACAGTTATTGGGCTGCAGTGACCTCTGGTGGTTTTTCCTGTAAGACATACAGCAGAGCCATCTATTTAAAAGCCTCAGCTTCCTTCCTTCAACTCCCCATCCAAAAAATTAACCTCAGCCAGCAGCGCATTCAGGCTACATTCAAGTCCCAATTTTTTACAGAGTTTCATATGGAGCTGCTGTTTTTAGCTTTCCACTTGTATCAAAAAAATAACGCCACTAATTAGGAAGAATTTATAAAACCATCAGGCCAAGATTTTTAAACCTGGGGGGCAAATGATAGGCTCCTAAACCCATATTTAGGAACCTAAAGACGTGGCTTGATTTTCAAAAGTGCTGAGCACCCAGCAGTTTCCACTTGAGTCAGTGGAAAATCAGACTAGACCTGGTCACAAAAATTATGTGAAAATGCTTTTGATGAGAAATGGCTTTTTTGATTAAATGGAAATTTTGGAAAAAATATTCAAATGTTGACCAAAATTTTCCATTTTGATGCTGAACAATTTCAGATTTTGGTTGCCAAAATATAAAAAGAGTGTTTTTTTTTAATGAAAATGCAATTTTTAAAACGTTTTCATCAAAATTTTTCACAGGAAGAAAAAAAATCATTTCCATCTAGCTCGACACAGGCCTTATGTCCTTCTGCTACTCTCCTTTCTGGGCCTTCTTCTGGGCTGCCCCTCATGACTGGCATGCCCTCCCTGGGCTGGGCTGGCTTTCCTCCACTCTCTCCTCAACCAAGTCCCTCTTGATAACACACTTCTTTGAGGAGAGTTTTAAATCCTGTCCCACCTGCCCTCACCTTGCCGGGGTATTAACAGACTCTGTGAAAAAGATATGGTAGAGCTTCATTAAAAACAATCCATGCAAAAATCATGGTACTTAACCAAACGTGTGCTTAACGGTGTCGTTTCCATCACACTGCTCTTCACTGCTCTTCTTCCTCACTCCTTTACGTTGTTTGGCAGTTTAAACTGTAAGCTCTCCCAGGCAGGCAGCTTCTCTTCTTTCCTGTCTGTAAAATCCCCAAATACTGTAGGTGCAATACATATAAACAAACAATATTAATCACTGATTTTTTAAAATTTCCAACCTAATGAGTCCGTAGCATGGTATCAAATGAGAAAGCTCTCTTATTGCTCGCGAAAGCTTATGCTCAAATAAATTTGTTAGTCGCTAAGGTGCCACAAGTACTCCTTTTCTTTTTTGTGAATACAGACTAACACGGCTGCTACTCTGAAATCTCTCTTATTTTGTTATTAATCATCCCCCCATGTCACCGAAGCAGGACAATCAGGATGCAGTTGAGCAGATGGGCCACGTGGTGGGGCCAGCTCACGGTGCATTGAATCTTTAGCTTTATATGGAGGAAGCAGGGTTGTCAGAAAACCTGCCACTGCTCATCTTTACAAAATCAGTGCAGCTGCAATGAGACAACCCCCAGTCTCTGGTCAGGCCTGAATTTTCCTGCATCAGAGCGATCAAGGGGATGAGTAGAAGGCATGCTATTAGTTCTGTTCAGTTGCTTGGGGACAGCTTGCTTGCAATACAATAAATTGTTTTTTATTTAAAGCAAAGAAAGAGAGAGAATACGGAAACCATGGACAGTAAAGAGCACAAAAGTTTTAAGAAGGCAGTAAACCAGGAACAGCAGAGAAGACATGGATAGTTTTAATGGCTGATTCTAGCTATCTGAGTTACTCCCAAACCCCTCATACATCAAAATTTAAATGCATCTCTAACTGTTAGGGATTGGGATGAGACCTTCACAGGGTTAGTATCCTTGTACTTTCCTCTGAGGCATCTTGTGTTGACTGCTGTTGAGACAGGACCCTGGACCCTGGATCAGATCTGGTCTGGCACTTCCTATGTCCCCCCAGGGGCTGAGAAATGTTACTTTCCCATTAACATTAACATTAAGCACACAGACTGCATATCAAAAACATATAAGTCGTCAAGCAAGATGCAAGCAGAACTGAAATGGAGGCATCCTATAGTAGAAAAAATATTTCTTTTCTCCTCTAGGTATGAATGGGTGAGCTTGAGAAGCTTTTGGTAACTTTGTGGTGTGTTTTTTCACTTGATTCTTCTTCTTCTTCTTCTTCTTCTTTTTTTTTTTAAAAGTGACTTTAGTTCTTGGGACAAGTACCAGGAATTGAAGCTGTCTTTGTATCTGCAGGTAGAGCCCCGGGGCAGGTAGAGCCCAGGCAGCAGCTGGGCAAAAATCCCCAACCATGTTGTCAGTTTGCTCCCCAAAGGGATTGGACATTTAGATGAGAGCAAAATTAGCCAGCATGATAATAGTAAGGACTGGGGGAAACCAAACCACACCCTCATGCTTCAGGGCAAAAACTAACCTCTGAGTTATGGAGGTCAAGAAGAGATTTTGCAAGAGAGTTATGAAATCACCTGCCCCTGAGGAGTTTCACCTGAGCCTTCCTTGGAAACAGTTGGTACTGGCCAATATCAGAGAAGGGATAATAGATGGAATATTGGTTCGATACAGCAATTGCTGTGTTCCTAAGTTCCTGACTGAAAAGGTCCACCTGTGAGGGTAAAAGACAGGGCAGTCTTCCTGCACATTCCTACTTTGTCCCCTCTGTAAAAGCTGCTAACAAGTGAGGCAGTTAGTGCTAATGGAGATTTTGGTTTTTATGATGTTGACATCTGTCAAATAGGAAGTGGCTCAAGACTGCAATATGTTGTTCTTCAATATCCTTTTGCATCATTTCCTTTTCTGCTCCTTGGAGCGTCCTTTCTTTGTCCACTCTGAATTCTTGGCAGGTTAGGGGAATAATCAAACTGTCCAGCAGGGGAGTGGGGTCTCATTCATAGGTGCATTACAACTAACCTCCTCAAAGAAAGGACTAGTATACAAGCAATTATTTCAGTAACAAAGTATGATAACAGGGGTACCACTCATGTCTTAGTTGTCAGATCCTTATTTGGAAGTTCTACCTATATCTATATTGTCCTATCAGGAAGTTTGTTCTTTAAGAATCTCTGTGTATATTTGGAAACACGCTGGAAACACTGATCAAGACTGAAATATTCCATGTCTGCCATACAGTAACTCCTCACTTAACGTTGCAGTTAAGTTCCTGAAAAATGCAACTTTATGCAAAACGATGTTAAGCAAATTTAATTTCCCCATAAGAATTAATGTAAATAGGGAGGGTTAGGTTCCAGGGAATTTTTTTCACCAGACAAAAGACATTATATACATATACAACATAAGTTTTAAACAATTTAATATTGTACACAACAATTAATAAAAAGAAGACTAACACGGCTGCTACTCTGAAACAACAATTAATGATTGTGAAGCTTGGTTGAGGTGGTGGAGTAAGAGGGTGGGATATTTCCCAGGGAATGCCTTGCTGCTAAATGATGAACTAGCACTCGGCTGATCCCTCACGGGTTAATACCCTACTGTTAATGTAGTCTCACACTCTACAAGGCAGCATGGACTGACGCAGGAGGGAGGAAACAGAATAGATGCAGGACAGTAGCTGCAAACACTTCCCTGCAAAAACTGAACATGATGATGAGCCCACGCTATGCAGCTGGAGTGCACCACTCCCTCCTCTTGATGGCACATGCATGGCTGCAGGATTTCCAAAGTGCTGGGGGGTGAGGGCATGAGTGAGAGAGAGAGACGTGCCTTGCCCCTTTAAGTACGTAGACGCCACTTCAAATACGTTGCCCTTTTAAGCAGATCAGCCAATTCAGACAGGAAGCAAAAGCTTTTAGCAAGCTCCCTCCTTTCTGTCCCTGAGCCCTGTCCCCCTCCTCCGTTTTGTGGAGAGGGGGTACGGAGCGGCGGGGGGCAGGAGCAGGGGGACATCCTGATATCAGCAGGAAGCTTCCGGGAGCAGCTGCAAGGCAGAGGGCAGGGCAGGAGCAGCATGGCCACCTGAACTGCTGCTGAGCAGCTGCCGAGCCACATACCTTACAGGGAATTTAGGGGAGCTGATGGGGGATGGGTGGACTGCCGGTCCCCGCTTCTAATCCCCACAAGGGGGGGAAGGGCTTCTCTTCCAGAGAATCCTGCAAGCAATGGACAAAGCAAGTGGCTGCCAAACGACATTATAAGGGAACATTGTGCAACTTTAAACGAGCTTGTTCCCTAATTAATCAGCAACGTAACAACGTTAACCGGGATGACTTTAAGTGAGGAGTTACTGTATAAGGTAATGGATTGGAGGTTGAAAGGGATTTCCTGGGTCAAGCAGTCTTTCAGCCTCTATACTAGTGCAGAAGTTCACCTATCCTATTTCATTAGATGGCCAATCCACCCCCATCTCTGTGGCTATGATGGGATTGATAATGATCCTCTGAGTCAATACTGGACAAATGCCTCTGTGCAGAATTAAACAGCATTGTGCTATTAGAGAAGCCACCTCCCAAAAGACCCATAAAACCAAGGTCCTCTTTACCACTTGTGGTCATTAACAATTCCATGGCCCTCTTCACAGAACTATGTGCTAGCCCAGCATCCTGGGTAAGTTCCAGTTTTGGTGATTACACGCTACTTTCCGAAGGCCCTGAGTCAGGACAGCACTTGAGCATGTTAATGTGCTTTCCTGAAGGGGGATGCTTTCCTGGACCTAAATTTCCATTGTTGTTTCAATAAGTTATGCTACTCTTCATTTTCTGTACTACATAGTTGTACAGTGTTAGCATGAGCTGTTAAATATGTCTCACTCCATTTCAACAGTGGGCAAAGTGATTGCTGTATAGTGTGGTTAGTAAAGGGACTTTCAGAATTAAAGATGTAAGATATTATAGTCCACAACAGTATTACTCAGCGCATTTTGTAACATTTGCTGTGTCATACTGAGGAATGACTGCATATATAAGATCTGTTGAAGTGAGCTGTAGCTCATGAAAGCTTTTGCTCAAATAAATTGGTTAGTCTCTAAGGTGCCACAAGTCCTCCTTTTCTTTTTCCCTACAACCGTTTTTCAGTTCTGTTTAAGAAGATGATGAGACATTATTACTATACAATTTTACATCAATAGAAGCTACTATTCATTTTTCTCAAGAAAGACTTTCTATATAATACCAATCCCTACTCGTCTTAGACTCACATACATTCCAACGTGCTCTGGTCACAGGATTACCTATGGTAATCACATGCATGTTAAAAATCCAGAAATTCATCTTTATCATTTCATCAGAGAAGGAACTGAATGCCCTGAATTGATCAACCTATTTTGATACTGGCTCCTTTGCCTTCTATTTAGATGGCCCTCTACTGAAAAATTGAATGTAGTTATTTAACACAATAAACAAGCTGATAGTGTTCATTTCTATACTGAACATTCATCCACACTAGCCTGTTATTTAATGAATGAAGAGTAACAAAATCTAAGGTCACCATGACATTTTAGGATTTTAACAGTTGTTGTGTTTCTAGGCCTAAGTTCTGGAAAAACATCCCCTTTCCGTATAAGACTTTAGCACATACTTACATTTAAGCACATGCGTCAGTCCCATTGAAGTCAACAGGACTTAAGCATGAGCATAAAGAAAAACACATGCTAAAGTATCTTCCTGCATTGGCACCTATTGGAGAAGGAATGGCTTTGTGGATCAGGCACTAGACTGGTATTGAGGAGATCTGTCACTCAATTTCTGGCTCTTCTACAAACTCACTGTGTGACACTGGTCAAGTCACTTAGACTCCAGTACAGCAAAGCATTTAAGCATTTGCTTAACTGTAAATATGTGAGTTGTCCCATTGATTTCAGTGGGATTGCCCATGTACTTAAGGGTTTTCATGGAGTTGGTCTTAAATCTATCCATGCTTCCATTCGTTATCTGTAAAATGGCACACTAATACTTCTTTTGTCTGTCTTCTCTATCTAGGGTGGCATTTTCAAAAGCACTCAACCTTGGCCTAACTCCATTTCTAGTGAAGTCAAGTCCTGACAGTCACGTAGCATCATTCAGTATGTTATATTGCAAAATGCTCTGGCAGCATTAGTGCTCTAATTGTAGTTACAGAATTAAGTAATACATGACAATGGTAGTAAAATTGTTACAAATATAAGAAGAATCCTGGCTCACAACAGACTGAAATGTCATACGCTGAGTAAATCTACATTGCTCTCAACCCTGAGTCTCAGAGGGGATTCAACCCCTCTTTTGGGGGGTCTCCATCTCTTGCTGCAGCCTGCTCCCCTTCCTGTTTGCCACACAACTTTGCCACACAACTTTGCAACACCCTCCCCTTAATCCACTTTCCAGCTCACCATGTGGCAGTGGCTTTCCAGAATTAATTCCAGAGTCAGGGTCTTTCAAAGAGTTTCCACATCATCCCCTTCTTGGCCATGGAAGGGAGGCGCACCTGTATGATGGATACATCATAGTCATCGTTCTAGAACTGACATCTGTTAAAGTAAGAGAAGGAAATACTTATTCAGTGCAGATACCAAAAAACAAACAAAACCCCTCAAAAACACAACTCATCTGTAACCAGCTAACCAAGCCCAAACCTCACCCTTTTCTAGTATTAATGTGCAGATAATGTAGTCAGTCCAATTTAAACAATATTTATTTTCTATAAGGGTTTCTAGCAATGTTTTAAATCCCAGTTAATGACAATTCTGCTTTCTACCCTCTCTTTTAGTGGTGCCGTGCTTAGACTCATGCAGTTTGCCTTAGTCATGTCCCATGTCCCACCACGGTAACACATCCTGTTTAACTAGTACAAATTGTGAAATTTAGCAGACGTGGACAATTAGGTTGAAGAATTCCATTGAAAAAGTTTTGAAACTGCTTCTTTGTTAAGGGTGATTAAAAACCCTGGAACATGCCAAAGTGACCTGAACAAAACTTTAAACTATGCATGTTCTAAAGAAAAATGTTTAGTTATTGCCTTCATGAAGTTACACTCTCCACTCATAAGCAGGCTATATGTCAATGTCCAAATACCTGCAGCTACTGTACCTGGACCATCATGCTGGGTTAGTGTGACCTGTAGAATATCCTGGATCTGACAAGTTAGGTACCTATGAAGCAATTCTGAGGAAGGCTACCATTCTTACCCTGAAATTGTTCCTCAGGACAAGCACTGAGCTTATAGGTAATCTTGGAGGGCAGTTAAATAGGTGGCTCCTCCTCTTGATAATGGGATCTCCTGATTGGCAGAAAATGTGAGGGTCAGGAGACCACTGACCAATTAGGCTCTGAGTTTGAGGTTTTCTGGGGGACTCAGTGTTGGGTGGGAGGTCCCTGAGGTGCTGTTGCAGCTCTAGGGAAGAGAGTAGAAGAATGAAGCTCAGAAGAGATGCTTAAAGACAAAAGTAGGCAGAGACATAAAATGTGGCTTGGGCACTCGGGCTTATGGATCTGGGAGGGAAGCATAGAGGGAGCATGAAAGGGCATATCTGGCAGGGAGGTGAGGTGCCAACTTTGAATAGTGTGCCCGACTGCTAAACATGTTGACAGGGGACAGTCATTCTCTGCCCTGGCGTATTTTGTTGGATGTTTCCTGCTCTTTTCAGACCACACAGTTACTAGCAGTAATGTTGTCATGCAGATGCACATCGTGGGGACCCATGCCCACAGAACCAGTTCCCTCTGCATTACAGACTGGAAGTTATTTAACTCTACTTCTGAACTGCTGAACACTTGGGTTTGGCAATGCCATTATTCATTAGCCAGGGAGCAGCACTACTGCGTCTGTGCTCTGGAGTCAACCCTGGCTGGCCTCCAACTGCCTGATTCTGTAGCTGCACCATCCATGGGATACTTACTGAAGTCAGAGAAAGTTCTTTGTGCCAACCATCTATGAGCCTGGGCCCTAAGAGAATGGATGGAGTCATGCATCACTGTCCAGCTGGCCAGTTCCAACTATTTCTCCTAAAAATTCACTTTACTTCTGCTCTCTCATATTAAAAAGACACCTTCTTGCCCTCCCACAGAGAAGAAACGCATTGAAACAAACCTACCATTTTGTTACAGAGCACTGAAATTCCATTGCCAGACAGTAGACAGACCCTGGACTTCCTTGAGACCATTCCAGCCCTTCAGTACACATCAGGAAAGTAACAAAGGTCACAATGCAATTGAATTGGAAAATGTTTAAAGCTGCTGGAAGAGGCAAGGAACATTAAGGACCATTTATTAATATTCAGGTTTTAAAGCAGGTCCAACACAGCATCTCTAAGCACCTATATAATATTGAATGTAACAGATTCCTTTAAAACAAACCATTCTTGGCCCGCTCTACCAGAATAAATTACACACCTGCCCTCCTAACAACACCATCGTCCATGACTCATCCGAGAACAAAGTCTGGCCTCCCGCTGGCTCAAGTTCAGCCTCTGCCAGATGAATGGGAGAAACAAAATTCAGAGAGAACACCTCCACTAATAACAACCTAACTCTTAGCTTGTGTGACCCAGGTAATCTTAGCTGCTGCTGTGGCCGATGAGCAGAGAGACAATCTCTGACATGGCTAGGGACCAAGTCAGAGATCACATTTTTCAAACGTGGCCATTGATTTGGGGTGCCCCATTCAGGCATCTTAAAAGTACAAAGGTGACTTTATAGGGTGCTGCGTAACTGCAACCCGCACTGATGTCAGCTGGAATGGTGGGTGCTTGGCATGTCTGAAAATCAGGGCCTGGGCAAAACTCCTAAAAACCACTGAGCCACTTGAGAAAACTTTAGCCACAGGATGTTAAGAACTCACGGCCAACAGCACTGCAAATTGCATCACAAAGCAAATTGGATGATAGCATTTGTTTCAGAAACTGTTGTAATGTGTTCCTCAGAACTAACAGCTGCAAGCAAGCACTGCAGCAGCTGTAGGTGTAGCAATTAGTCCTGGTCTTTTTAATCTTCTGTCATATGGACACCCATTGTGTCTCTAGTAATTTTCATTGCCTTCTGTAACCATTTTCTATATTTTTTTAAATGGGGAGACCAAAACTGAAATAACTGATCAAGGGGAGTTTTATATTGTAACAACACGGTAATTTCTAGCAATTTTCACATTTCAACATGAAATAATGCTGTTCAATCTCTTTTCTCAAAATTGAATATGTTGCCTTTGTATGTGCAAACCTTACAGGATTGCTAGCAACATTTGTTAAACTGCACAAATAATACTGCCCTGGGAGTGCGAGTGCCTATTTAACACATGCAAATACCAGTGTGTATGAGCAGATGAAGGTTTCGTGCAAACAGCAGGTATCTGTGCAACTGCAAGTACAACTTCTAGTGGGCACATGCCTTTGGTAATTAGATCACAATATCAGTTATCAACAGACTGCTGGGTAAAGGAGTTATTTAGTATTACTGTCTTGCAGTTCCAAAATGATATGTAAATATGCTTAAAATCTTGCTGCACTGTACTAACAGATTGGTCTTTGATTAATTTGATATGACTAAGGTACATATAAAAGGGAGTTTAACAGTAAAAGGAAATTATCGTTAATTACTGTAAAGGGGTAGTTACTTTGACGATAATTAATTGTATATGTGCTTAAATAATGTTTCCAGGAGTTAGTTAATTATATCCATGTGTCTTTCCCTGAATAAATATTTGTTGTCAGTATAACATTAAGTCTGGGAGTCTTTTGCTTTGTCTGTGTTTGACAATGTAGCGTGTGGAATCAGCAATCAGAGACTGAGTTCTTGGATAGCAGATGTTTAACATGTATGTTAAACATTTACCGTATCAGCCTTTCATACATCCACCAGCTAATGGAATTAGGGGACAAATTCCATCTGATAACTGTGCTGATTTATGGAGCACAAACACCACATTTTAATGGTGCAGTGTACCTTGCTGCAACTTGTGAGGAGAGAGGGAGGGCTTGAAATGCAAGTCCTTCATTCCTTCTCTTTGGCAGAGTGTAAAGGGTAGCAGTGATGCCTAATTGATAGAATGCGACAGAGAGAGACATCGAGAACACGATGTATACTTGGATTCAGGGGCTGAAGGAGGAGAATGGAAAATGAGGGGATCCTCAGGGCTGTAAGAGAAGCTAAAAGGATCTCCCGGAAAAGAAATCGTGGGAGTAGAGAAGGGGGAATAGGAGTCCAATTTGAGGCAAGTGCATAAATGTTTGTGGTATAAGTTGAAATGACACCCCAGTCCCCTAGTTCTCTGCAGTCTGCAGTGAAACAGTCTCAGAAAAACTCCCAACTGCATTCCTGACAAAGGCAGAGTTTGTTGTGATTAATAACAACAATAAACAGAGAGTAAACAGGAAGCAAAGGAAGCTGAAGAGGAGCTCAGAGGGTGAGCCTGGGCTAGGGAGAAAGGGCTACAGGAAAGCTTGTCCTTGTAATCCTTGCTTGCTGTGTTGCCTGCTATTGTGATGCAAGAGGGAAATAAATGCACACCTTGGCGGAGGATAAATGCCTGGGGTGCATTTGTAACTGAGAGACTCTCTGAACTGGTCAGGCAGCAAGGTTCATCAGGTAGTGACAGAGCTGCCCCAGTACAACAGTTTGACATCTGTGATATGCTAAAAGCAGAACAGTAATTATGTAGGTCTTAGAGCCTGTGAACTCTAGGGTACAGATGTGGGGACCTGCATGAAACACCCCCTAAGCTTATTCTTACCAGTTTAGGTTAAAAACTTCCCCAAGGTACAAACTTTACCTTGTCCTTGAACCGTATGCTGCCACCACCAAGCATTTTAAACAAAGAACAGGGAAAGAACCTACTTGGAGACATCTTCCCCCAAAATATCCCTCCAAGCTCTTTCCTGGGGAAGGCTTGATAAGAATCCTCACCAATTAGTACAGGTGAACACAGACCCAAACCTTTGGATCTTAAGAACAATGAAAAATCAATCAGGTTCTTAAAAGAAGAATTTTAATTAAAGAAAAGGTAAAAGAATCACCTCTGTAAAATCAGGATGGTAAATATCTTATAGGGTAATCAGATTCAAAACATAGGGAATCCCTCTAGGGAAAACCTTAAGTTACAAGAGATACAAAAACAGGAATATACATTCCATCCAGCACATCTTATTTTACCAGCCATTAAACAAAAGAAAATCTAATGCATTTTCTAGCTAGATTACTTATAGATTACTTATTAACTTTACAGGAGTTGTAAGGCTGCATTCCTGATCTGTTTCCAGCAAAAGCATCACACAGACCGAGAGCCCTTTGTTCCCCGCCTCCAGATTTGAAAGAATCTTGTCCCCTCATTGGCCATTTTGGGTCAGTTGCCAGCAAGGTTACCTTAGCTTCTTAACCCTTACAGATTAAAGGGTTTTGCCTCTGGCCAGGAGGGATTTTATAGCACTGTATACAGAAAGGTGATTACCCTTCCCTTTATATTTATGACAGAGCCCAACCCCAACCCCTGGGTTATAGGGAGCCAGGGTTTTTAAGTGATAGTTGACCACAACCCCACAGAAAGGCTCTAATAACATTATTCAATTTTCTAAAATAAGCTGGAGGGATATATTATTTTTTTTGTTTCAGTTTTCACCAAAAAGGTTAGTAGAGATTGGACATCTAACATACTGAATGCCAGTGAAAAAATGAGGTAGGATCAGAGGCTAAAATAGGGAAAGAGCAAGTTAAAAATTACTTAGACAAGTTAGATGTCTTCAAGGCACGAGGGCCTTATGAAATACATCCTAGAATACTCAAGGGGCTGACTGAGGCAGTATCTGAGCCATTAGTGATTATCTTTGAAAAGTCGTGGAAGAAGGGAGAGATTCCAAAAGTTTGGAAAAGGAAAAACAGAGTGCCAATCTATAACAAGGGAAATAAGGACAACCCAGGAAATTACAGACCAATCAGCTTAACTTCAGTACCCAGAAAGATAATTGAACAAATAATTATGCAATCAATTTGCAAATAACTAGAAGTCAGCACAAATTTGTCAAGAACAAATTGTGTCAAACCAACCTAATAGCTTTCTTTGACAGAATTACAAGCCTTGGGGATAAGGAGGGAAATGGTAGATGTGGTATATCTTGATGTTAGTAAGGCTTTTGATACTGTCTTGCATGACCTCATAAACAAACTAGGGAAATACAACATAGGTGGGTGCATAACTGCTTGGAAAATCATTCCCAGAGAGTAGTTATCAGTGGTTCACAGTCATGCTGGAAGGGTATAATGCGTGGGGTCCTGCAGGGATCGGTTCTGTTTAATATCTTCATCAGTGATTTAGATAATGGCATAGAGGGTACACTTACAAAGTTTGTGGATGATACCAAGCTAGGAGAGGTTGCAAGTGCTTTGGAAGATAGGATTAAAATTCAAAATGATCTGGAGAAATGGTCTGAAGTAAACAGGATGAAATTCAATAAGGACAAATGCAAAGTACTCCATTTAGGCAGGAACAATCAGTTGCACACATACAAACTGGGAAATGACTGCCTAGGAAGGAGTACTGCAGAAAAGGATCTGGGGATCATAGCGGATCACAAGTTAAATATGAGTGAATAGTATAACGTTGCAAAAAAAAGCAAACATCAGTTTGGGCTGTAGTAGCAGGAGTGTTGTAAGCAAGACATGAGAAGTAATTCTTCCACTCTACTCTGCGCTGATTAGGCCTCAACTGGAGTATTATGTCCAGTTCTGGGTGCCAGATTTCAGGAAAGATGTGGACAAACTGGAAAAAGTCTAGAAAAGAGCAACAAAAATGACTAAAGGTATAGAAAACATGACCTATGAGGGAAGATTGAAAAAATTGGGTTTGTTTAGTCTGGAGAAGAGAAGACAGAGGAAATGATAATAGTTTTCAAGGACATAAAAGGTTGTTACAAGGATCAAGGAGAAAAATTGTTCTCCTTGACCTATGAGGATAGGACAAGAAGCAATAGGCTTAAATTGCAGCAAGGGTGGTTTATGTTGGATATCAGGAAAAACTTCTTAACTGTCAGGGTGGTTAAACACTGGAATAAATTGCCTAGGGAGGTTGTGGAATCCCCATCATTGAGATTTTTCACAGCAGATTAGACAAACACCTATCAGGGATGGTCTAGCTAATACTTAGTCCTGTCATGCGTGCAGGGGACCAGACTAGATGACTTCTGGTCCCTTCCAGTCCTATGATTCAATAGGCAGAATATTCATTTTTATTGTATTAGCCCTTCTCCACTGGCTCAGGGAGAGAGGGTGCCACCTATTTGTATCTCTAGCTATCTGAGAAAGTACATGATCTAAGTTTATTTTCACTCGTTCATTAACGTTTCTTGGTGCTTTTATACCTAGGTACTTGATTGTATCAGTTTGCCTGTGGAAATTCCATTGTGGAAAGGCCCCACTACATGACTATGGGGAGATTTCCAATAGTTCCAATTTTTCCTAATTTATTTTGTAAGCAGATATTGCTCCAAATTTTTGAATTGGTGATTGGAGGGCTGGAATAGTGGATTCTGGTTTTGGATATATACAGAAGGGCTTTGTCTGCCTATAACATCAGTTGATAGTCCCTGGAACTAAGTTGTATGCATTGTATATCTGGATTGGCCCATATGGGTATTGCCAAGAGGCTCACAAGCCAAATTAAAAAGTAAGAAGAGACAGCAGGCACCCTTGACTACTACCCCGGAAGAGGCTGAAAAACCATTCATTGTAGAAACAAATGATTCTTCCCCGCTTTACAACAAAGATGTTGAGAACTTAAATAATAATGAGACACAAATGTGTCACTCCTAGGCCATCTCAGTGTAACTACAATGGATTTCCATTTGCCATGTTCACTCTGAAGTAAGGCTGTAGAGAATTTTTACTTTTCACTGGAAGAAATCTGAGCTCCAAAACCATTTCTCAACAACATGATATACTAGAGGGGAAATGCAGCAATCGCTTTGCAAGCATTGTGCAACAGCACAGAAATGCCTGAATTTATCTGGGGGTTTATCTGCTTTCAAACAATAAACAAGACATTTTAGTGCTGCGAGTCACATCACACATCAGTAGGGGTCATCTGAGTCCATGGGGATAGATATTATTTTTCAACCAGGTCAAATGCATAATTGAAGCGTCTTTCCTCAGGAGCCATTTGGCTTTTAGGTGCCAATTTTGTCAAGGACTGTAGACAGCAAATGAAAGTTAGTACTACACATAAAGCAACTACCAAGAATCCCAGTGCTAACCATGGATCGGGATGACTGCCACTGGGGTGCCATCCCTGCTCTCCACAATATAGTCTTTACTACAAAGGCTACTACTCCACTTCCAGCAATAATTAATGTAATAAGGCTTTTAATTAATTATTATCTGGTTAAGTAATTAGTCAATTCCTTGTGCCATCTGAAATGGCTTCCAAGTACTGTAGCTCCCCCCATCCCCGCAAGTGCAAGCTTTGTAATACACTTTTATGACATTGCTAAGTCATCAGTCAAACAGCCAGTCAATGGTCTGACATTTCGTGGATGATTCAGCAGCATTTGAAGAGGTTTTTTTCCATCCTCCAATGCCAAATTAGTCTTTATCTTCCTGTGTTATAATAAAAGATAACATCCTGTTACATCTTGTTAAAGAAAGGATGAACAGCACAAAGAGTCCGATGCAGGAAAGCTCAATAACTTTCATTTAAGTCTACCCCTATTCAGGACAGCCCTTAAGTGCATGCTTAAAATTAAGCCCATACTTGTGTACTTTGAGCCTTAAAGTTGAATAGAGAGCTTCAGAGCTCACAATTAGTAACAGCCTTTTCCTGTCAGCCTTAGACTGTATCCATGTTTCTCAGATTTCCTTTCTTTGGCAATGCCCTTTAAATTACTGAAGAGTACCGATGAAGTGTTACTGCAACTTGCTGAACAAAATGTACCAAACCACAGGACAGAATCTGTTGCACCAAAATCAGGTCACTTGGAAGTTTCACAACTTGGGCACCCAAACACTCAGGCACCCAAAACCACTCTCAGTTTGCAAAATCTTGGTCTGTGCACCTTGCCTGACCTCACCCAGATGGCAGAAAATGTGATTCTCCGTTTTCAATGGGAGGAGACTATGACAGAACATTCCACATGGCCATCGAGGTCTGTCAGCAGACCTAGCACTGATGTTCGGCAGCTTCTTTCTGCTGAAGCAGCTGGATCATTTTGCTCAAACCTAACCTGTAAAGAGCCACTAATACCTCCTGAAAACATTCTCTGGAGTGGGTCAGGGGAGTTATTTCTCAAGCTGATAGACTATCATAGAGACCCCCCCCCCCGCACCAGTTCTCTTCCTTTTAAACCAAAGGTACTCGCACTCAGCCTCTCAGATGATCACACCTGTGCTTGTCTTGAAGGACAAGAGAGGTGGTTTTCTAGGTAACCAGGTACCAAATCAGATGGGACTTTATTGGTTAAAAACAGCACTTGAACCCCACCTAGGAACTGCTTGGCAGCCACTCAGCTCCCCCAGGGCTGATTTTACATGCTCTCTGCAGTGTGCTCCATTCAACAAGTGAGCAGAAGCTTTCTGTACAAGCTTCAGATTATGAAACGTCTCACTGTGCAGCCACTGGTAGAGCATGGTATAGCAAACTAATGCAGAGGGGATGCAGGCCTAGATACTTGTAGCGAGGTCCATATCAGAGAGAAAAGTCACATTCTTCTCTCCAGGTGAAGAGAAGTGTCCTAGGCCACTGCCTGCAGGAGCAACCCACCATCAGCTAGTACACCTAACCTAGGAACACGTGACAAGTGCACTCTCTCAGTCATGGGTATGCCAAATTACCAGTGCCTCAACTATTCTGGGACACAGCTGGGAGTTACAGCAGAGAGACAGCTAAGGGAATTCATTTGGGAGTTTGCTTTAGGCTTGATCACAAACCCTTTCATTTACTCATACGGACAAGCGTTTTCCTTGTCTGTGTCTGAGGGTGGAGGTTTGCTGACACATCTCCAGACCTTAGCAAGTGTAGGTGGAGCCACTCCAGTGTCTCTATGCTCTGAGAGCTCCCAGAGATAGGCAATTACTCATTCACCTCGGCAGCAACAGGATTTCATTTGATTTCTCCACAGGAAGCTCTTAGGAGGGACAGGCCCTGATCCTGCACCACTGAAGTCAGTGGGAGCTTGTGCAATTAGCCCAGGATTAGGCCAGTAGTGAGCAGATCTAGGTTACAAAGCCATCAGTAGCCTGATAACATGCAACACTCTCTCTCTTAGGTGACTTTTCTGGCTAGGGCGAACACCGGTGCGTGTACAGAAAAAGGTGTGTGGGATTGTGACAGAGTGCAGGGAGTGAATGGGTGAGCCCGCACTCTGATCACTTAGATGCCAATTAGTTTCCCAGAGAAAGCTGACTGAGGTAATTAGATAGGCTGGTGGGCTGGGTGGGATAAAGAGACAATTAGCCCACCAACCCAAGTCTGATAAAGATGCACAGGAAGGAATGGCCAAGGGGTGGGGGAAAGAGAAAGAAAAAGGAAGGAGGGAAGGAATGAACAAACAAACAGGCCTAGTTGAGCCCAGTCAGACAGAGGTCTCAGGGAAGGAAGACCTCTGTTCCCCTCAAATCCTGATGAGAGGGCCTAAAGCATAGAAGACATTGTAAATAGATTGTTGCACAGGGACTATGCGGCATTAGTGGAAGGTACTGTGAATGCACAATTAGTGGAGTCTGCATGGTTTCTGCAGGGCAAGAAGACAGGAGTGAAGGTGTGCACTGTTTCGGGGATCTTTAATGACCAGGAACAGTAAGGACCTGGGTTAATGTCTAATAGGAAAGAAAATCAACCCATTTTGCTTGACGTAGCATTAGAGCTCACACAACAAGAGACACGCCTCACTCTCGGAAGCTGTGCGGAAAAGCAGCATCTTTGGTGATACCAGCAATGTAGGAAAGTGAGAGGGTGAGGCCACAAAGCACTTGCCGCTGGCTACAATGCATTATCAGTAAGAGAATTACTGTGACAATGAAGCAGAAGTTTAATTTTTCCTCTGATCAATGGCCAAATGCTGATTTTCAGTAAATATTTCATGCCAATCCACATTGCTAAAGCAGTGAACAGCTGCTCAGATGTCAAACTTCCTCCCTTGGTACACAGTCATACCCTGTTTATGTCCAGCAATGGTGAACAGCTGACACCATGAGCTATTGTATTAGGCGCACATACACCTTTACAGATCAAAGGATGTGTTAGACAGACTTCAATGAGCCCATACTTCTCATACAGATAAGACTGAATTTAAAGATCAATGGCAAAGCCAATAAAAAAGGTCACGTTGGTGTCTCTTATTTAATGGGCTATAAGATTGTATGATGACAAATTCGACTGAGGCCAAAGTCGGGGTGTGAACTTTCATAATTCATCTTTACAGGATCTCAAGTATGCAGATGATATTGCTTTACTTGGAGAGATTACTGAGTAACTACAGTTAATGCTGGAAGGGCTGCAAAACACTGCAGAATCTATGTCAGGGACCAGGACATGGGCAGTTGGGCCTAGTGATTAGAGCAGGAGTTGGTAGCCAGGAGTCAGGAGCCAGATTCCAGAGCCAAAGTCAGAAATCAGGAATCAGAGCCGAGGCTCAGAGCTGGGTTACCTGGAGTAAGGAAACACAGGGACACAGCTGGGTCCAGGAGCAGGGCTGGGTCGATGGCAGGAACGGGGCAGGAGCAAGGCTGGGAACAAGCAGACACAGGAGCTATCACAGCCACGAGCAAATGTTTTGAGAAGCCACCAAACTGCTGCTGGGCTTAAGAGCCCATTTGCTGACTCTTCCATTCAATCAGGCAATGGAGCCTGATTGCCTACTAGAGGCCAGCTGCACTTGCTAAGTTGACCAGACAAAGGCTGTGCTGTAGACCCGGATTCCTGACACTATGGGACTTAAGATCAGTGGTGATAAAACCAATGCCTCCTATAACACAGCAGGGAATGACCTGCTGCTGCTGCATGGGGATGCTAGTGACAGTGAATGAAAGAAGATGTTTTATCTAGCTGGGTAGTCAATTGACAGCAGGAGGTTCTGTAACTAAAGAAGTTACACGTCCGATTGGTCTTGAGTCAGTGGTTTTTCAATGTGTTCAAAGGTCTCTGTTTGGGCAGCAGGAGGCTTTTGTGACAGCTAAGATCTGGGTATTCAGCCCAGTAGTGATGGCAACTCTGTTATATGGAGCAGAAATATGGCTATTAAAAACAGCTGGGGAGAGAAAACTAAAAAGTTTTCAATGTCAAAAGTTACACCATATTCTTAATATTTGTTGGGTTGATTTTGTCACAAATGAGGAGACACTTGGACAATCCCAGTACGTTGCAGTCTTGCGCCAGTTGGGAACCAGACTACTGCAGTGTTGGGATCATTTCCAACATGGAGAAGGCGGCATGCTTTCACAGAACGTTTATAGAGCTGAGGTCAAAGGAAGTAGAGCACAAGGCCAATGTTGAGGGATTAATGAGGCCTAGATCCTCTCCTGCTGACTCCTGCCAAAGGAAGACAACTTGCAAGGGACTCTTTGAGATGAAAGTCCATTCTATGTGTCACCACAACGACATCATAACTCTGTGAATCTGCTGGTACCCTTTGCTGCTTTGATGAAGAAAGACCACCTCATTTTTTATTTTTTGCTGCTGGCGTGTTATGATTAATCATATCAGATCCCATGTTCCTTTTTTTTGTTGGAGGTCTTTGGCTAGATCTCTTGAGGATCTAGGTGAAGATATCGCAGGAGGCTGAAACCTCAGCTCTCCCAGTGTGCAGCCAAAGGAGGAAAAGATGTTGAGTTTTACATCTGCCCCCTTGCAATACTGCCCTCTGGATCCTCTAAAAATCTTGCCAGAGTCTTCCAGCAAAAGGTCATGACCTGCTATTTGTGCTAATGAATGGCAAGGTCTCTGCAACAGGAACTACTATGTTATTTATTTGCATATTTCAAAATACAAGGAGGCCCTGATCTCTGGTAGGAGTCCATGGGTGTTACTGCAATAGAAATAATAAGTCATATTGATATTAAGTAGAAGAAAATATTTTAAACACATGTCAGAAACTGAGGCTAATAAATAAAGGAGTGACCTTTTTGCCTTGCCATTCACCTTTAAGCTGAGAGGTTCTATACAATAGCTCCCTGTGTTACAGAAAAATATTCCTAGTTGAGGTTTTCCTCTCCTCCACCCCTGCAAAAAAAGTATTTACATAAAGCTGTATCTGAGGTCCTTTGAAGTACATGGAAAGACTCGCATTGATTTCACAGGGCTTTGAATAAGACTCATACATTTTCACCTTCTGAAATTAGACAATTGGACTCAATTCAGGAGACCTTGTGAAATATGCCTAGGTACAGTGGCGCTGGGTGCACTAGAAATGCCACTGATAGACCAATTACATTGGATAAAATCTCATTCATAGAGTTTGCTGTAGCACGGGTCGAAGCTTCATATTTCCAGGGAGTAGTGCGCTTGAAAAAAAATCTAATAGTGTTGCCAATTTGAGCAGCATTGGTAGGGCACTTTCACAAGCACTCAGCATGCCAGGGAAGCCACCCCACTGCATTCTCTCCAGTGACTAAGGCAGGGGTGGCCAACCTGTGGCTCTGGAGCCACATGCGGCTCTTCAGAGGTTAATATGCGGCTCCTTGAATAGGCACCGACTCCAGGGCTAGAGATACAGGTGCCAACTTTCCAGTATGCTGAGGGTGCTCCCTGCTCAACCCCTGGCTCTGCCACAGGCCCTGCCCCCACTCCATCCCTTCCCATGCCCTCTCCTCAGGGGTGAAAGTAACTTAAAGGACTTACCGGTACTCTGGAGTCTTGAGCAGGGGGCGTGGCCTCAACCGGAAGAGACGGGGGCCTTTAAATACCCGGGCCCTTTAAATCATCCCTGGAGCTCTCAGATGCAGAGGCATCTGGGAGCCCCGGAGCTCAAGGGTGATTTAAAGGGCCCCAGCTGCCACTACCACAGCAGAGCTCCGAGCTCTTTAAATCACGGTTGGAGCCCTGCCGCCACTACCCTGTGGCTCCGGCAGTGAGGCTTGGGGGGCGCGTTAAGGGCCTGGGGCTCCCTGCAGCGGCTGGAGCCCCTGGCCCTTTAAATCACCACCAGAGCCCTGCCGCTGTTACCCCAGGGCTCCGGCAGCAGGGCTCAGACGGTGCTTTAAAGGGCTCGGGGCTCCAGCCGCTGCGGGGAGCCCCGGGCCCTTTAAAGCGCCAGCCTGGGGAAGCCAGTCTGGTCCTGTACCTACTTACTTTCACCTCTGCGTCCCCTGAGCCTGCTGTGCCCTCACTACTTCCCATCATGCCACAAAACAGCTGATTGTGAGGTGCGGGGAGGGAGGGAATGGCACTGATCGGTGGGGCTGCCGGTGGGTGGGAGGGGCTGGGAGCGGGGTGGGAGAGCTAATGGGGGGCTGCTGATGTATTACTGTGGCTCTTTGACAATGTACATTGGTAAATTCTGGCTCCTTCTTAGGCTCAGGTTAATGTTATACCAATAAAATAAAAACCAGCAGGATCTTATTAAAGGGGAAAAGACAAAATACCACATTTATTGTGAATACAGAAAGAATCATAGTAAGCAGTTAGTTATAGCTATAACATTCCATTCAATTTCATATTTATTCACACATTCATTCATACACACACACACACAGAGGTTCTGCAAGGTTGTTATCATAGTTACCAGCCTTAGAGTTGCTCATGCCAAGCCACTGGCCAGGTGGCCTGGACATGAGGAGGGAGCAGGGCCTTGTCAGATGCTCCTGGAAGTTGGTTTGCAGAATCAGACCCCAAAGTTCTCACTTTCTAGAGTCCATTTTTTAGGAATTTCTTCCTATGCCAGTCTATGGGAATTGCTTCATCATGCTGTTGCTGAATCAATCAGCAGATGGCACATTCCTGACGGCTCCAGGCTGCCAGATGTTATCTTGTTCTTTGGTTCTCCCATTCTTGAGACTGTTGGGTGGATTCCAGTCTGCCCTCCGGGGGTCCTCTGGTTATTTCCACTTGACGCCTTCTTCAGCCGATGGACACTGGATTCTTAGGCTGACACCTCCCTGATCATTCTGTTCTTATCGACACCAAGCATCCATCCACATACATCCTCTATCTCTATTTTAATCACAATTGTTAACAAAGCGACATGAATACAACAAAGGGCCGGAAGTCTCTGGGTGCTATTTCTGTTGTTAGAGTATTGCTTTGAGTCTCTCTCTGTGTGAGTAGTTGTTGTTACAAAGAATTGCTTTGAGAACAGACTCTGTCTTAGAATGTTCTAACACAATTAGCAGCTTGCAAGTTTCACACAAAGAGGGAGAGAAACAGTACCAAAGACCAAGAGACCTCCTAACCAGTAATACCCTGGAATTCAAACCATGGGGAATCAAACTCATTTATGACTTTAATACATAACTTCTTTAATATGATCCAACACCTCTAGACTAAGGGCTTTGCAGACCCAGTAAGTGAGTTAAGTTGAGTCTCACAAGGAGAGGAGGGATTCAACACTTCAAGTGCTGGATCATTGGAAACTTGATTCAGACCAGCTCAAGGCAGGAAGCTCAGGTTTTGAGCTGGTGCGCCATGAACCAGCATCACTGTGAAAATAAAGAAGGCTCGAGTAAGAAACAGCATGTCAGCCTTAACAATTTCCCAGCTCCTGGCAGTGCATCAAAATGATAATCATAGGTTTCTGGGTTTCTTTATTTGTTTCTGGCAGGGCCAGAGATTTACTTTATCCAGTGGCACAATGAGTCTGTTCTGTTGTAGCTAGCAAATATAGATTTACTTTCTGTTTCTTGTAAAGGTGGAAGAGTTCTGAGTAATAGACCCACCTCCAAAGTGCTGAGCTTTATATTTGCAAGCAAAATAATGCACAGTAAAAGTAACACTCTCTTTAGAGCTGTGTTAGCTCCTTGTGTACATTTATCTTTATTCATTCCTAATACAGACTGCCATGATGTTCCAGCCCTGGCGATAGAAATGCAGCTGCAGCCAAGCAGCAGTCAGCACAGACGAGTAGGCAGTAAGCAAAAGTGCTCCAGTCCTGGGGCTGGCTGGCCAGCACACTGCTCTGTGGCGTAAATTAGGGCTGCTCTAATTTGCACCAGCTCAGTTCAATGATTGATGCCAGCTGAGGATTTGGCCCATTGTACCTAAAAGCTATGGCACTGCTTATTTGTATGTATTTTTTTTTCAATGCAGATATTTTATTCACTGTCTCCTTCCCTTTAGGTGTGGCATTGACAGCAAGTGCTTCTCATGCAACAGACCTTGGAAAAGGACGCTCAGTATTTGTATGGGGGTTCCAGGGCTAATCAGTGACTGAGGAAGCATAGCACGGTGCCTTCAGCTTGCCACTCACTCTTCTTTCGCCACAATAACATCTTGTGCCCAGCAGAGTTGGATGGGCTGTTCCACATAAAGCCCAATGCAGCAGGATGTGGAGTATCTTCTGAGTGGTGCTCAGTGTCCTACAGTCCCACTGGCTGCAGTGGGAACAGAGAACATTCAGCAGCAGGAGGCTCTCCCTGCCTGGCAGGATGAGTCAGTTCCTATCCAAACGCAGACCCCTGAAGAGTCATGCAGAGGAGGCCTGCTCTTGTGGTGTGTTTCCCCCCATCCCGCTGCATTCATCCCGTTGAGCAAATGATGACTTTTTTTGGAGAGAAAATTAGATTTTACTGTTTTTAAGCATCATATAAAAAATGCCCATCTCTGAAACCCCAGCACCGAGGCCCCTCTGACTGTAGTGATACACATCTAAGGGTCTGTCTACACTGCCAAGTAAGCCCAGGGTTAATGGGACCCAAGTCAGCTGACCCATGTTAGGGAAGGCTGGACTTGAGCATCTACATTGTATTTTAACCCTAGGTTAAGACTTTTCTAACCTGTGCTCAAACCCTGGGGCTCTGCTGTCCACCCTGCAGTGCGCAGACCCAAGTCAAGGTAACCATATCCCAGAGGCGCTAAGCCCGCTCCCCCCACAACAAGCAATGTGGCTGCTCTAGCCTTAGGACCATGGTGCACTGTGGGAAAACTTGACTGCCCATCCTGCACATTACCAGGAAGCAGCTCGCTTTGCAAAAGGTGTTACGGGTTTGCTCTCCATTGCAAACGCAGGAGGCTCTCTGATAGGGTGCTTGCAGATCGGTGATAAGAAAAGAATGGGGTTAATGCTGACCTGAGCTGCTGCTGTTTGCAAAGGGGGTGGGGGGGGGTTCCATTTTCAATAGAGTAGATTGCAGATTGTTAGGATAGAGAGTACTAAGGAAGCTGTGGGATACTTCTGGCTGACTCTCAGGAGTCAGGACCCAAGGCATGTGGGGCTGTATACATGCTGCAAAGCAATAGGGGTCAAACACTGAGTCCTGGTTTAACCTGAGCTCAGACCCTCCTGGGTCAGTACAATTACAATATAGAGATAAGGGAGCTAGGCTTGAGAGCAGGTTCATGTTGCAGTGTGGACATACTATTACTTACATAGTGCCATTACTGTAACATATGAGCACCTCACAGCACCCCTGTGAGGAGGGGAAGCTATTACAGCCTGCAGTATGAATGGAGGCACAGAGAATATAAGTGACTTGCCCAATGTCACACAGGAAGGCTATAGCAGAGCAGGGATTTGAACTTCGGTCTTTTAAGTGCCAAGCTAGTGCCCTAACCAGCCTTCCTCCTGGTTTCTCCCTACCCCTTCATAAATGGTAAATCTAAGGTACTTTCATGTTGCTTTTATGTAATCCTATTTTCAAATTTTTGCTTGGATGAGGCTTAGTCAGGTGGTTAACTTCAACCTGGAATCCCTAACTGGAATCTAAGGCCAATATTTTCAAACTTGGCTTTCTATAGTTAGCTTGATTTTCAGAGGTGCTGAGCACCCACACCTTCCATAGGAGCTGTGGGTACTTAGCACTTTTGACAATGAGGCCATTCATTTTGTGTCTAAGTAGGGATTTAGGTGCCTAATTTTTAGGCACCCAACTTTGAAAACATTGGCTAATCTGAACAGTGTCTATGATAAATGTTCTTACCTGGATTATTATTTAGTATTAAAGTCCCACAGTCCTGTTGCAAGCAGACTCCATGGCTGTATGCGATAGGGATAGCTGCTTTCTCTGACTATTGGATTTTCTTTGTTCATGGGCATACCTTTGCGCCCACGTATTCTAAGGATTTGGGCGAAGACACACCATGAATTAGGAAGTGTTATTTAATAGCATGTGGCATGTTTAAACACTACATTCCACTTGCTAAGTATACAATGGGTCTCGGTAATCATTTTGCAAAGGTATTTTAAATTCCTCCTAGAAAGGGGCCCACATGAAATCCCTGGATCCAAACACCCCAAAAACTATGGGGAAATTCAGATCTGAATTCTGGTCAGAGTGTTATGACCCAAGCATGACTTTTGGCTGATGTGCTTCAGTAAGCAAGTCATGCATGGTTGTGCAAAGCTATAGTAAGTAGCATGTTGAAAGTTATTTCTACAATGCAGGTGTGATGCAATCACAAGCTTAGTTACTGCCACATTAGGACCCAGAATCTCCAGTCAGGATCAGGGCCCCATTGTTCTAGGTACTGTACAAACAAATAGGATGATATGGTCCTAACCCAGAGGACCTCGCAAACTAAGAACTCATTATCACAAACACAAAGATGCAAGCTGGCAAGATACCAAACACAATTTGAAACCCTCATGTGCTCTTTATGCAGCAGGGTCTGTGTGCAACTCTAGACCGCTGGAACTGTTGTCATGGTCTGGCTTTATAGGGGGAAGCATGATGGGAAAGAAGGGTCTAGACCAGGGTAGGGCAAACTTTTTGGCCTCAGGGCAACATCTGGATATGGAAATTGTATGGCTGGCCATGAATGCTCATGAAAGTGGGGGTAGGGGTGTGGGAGGGGGTGAGGGCTCCGGCTTGCTGTGCGGGCTCTGGGGTGGGGCCAGAAATGAGGATTCAGAGTGTGGGAGGGGGCTCCAAGCTGGGGCAGAGGGTTGGGGTGCAGAAGGGAGTGAGGGCTCCGGCTAGGGCTGCGGAAGAGAGGTTGAGGTGCAGGAGGGTGTTTTGGGCTGGGGTTCAGAGGGTGGGAGGGGGATAATGGTTGGGGATGGGGCTTGGGGTGCAGGAGGGGGCTGTGGGAGCGGGACTTGGGGCAGGGGTAGCATGTGGAGCCTGCTGCTGCCCCTATGCGTAGGAGCTGGAGAAGGGACATACCAGCTGCTTCCTGTTAGCCTCATGGAGTGGGCAAGCCCCTGACCCCACTGCCCGGCAGGAGCTCCAGGGCTGGATTAAAAAGGTCTGAGAGGCTGGATGCAGCCTGCAGGCCATTGTTTGCCCACCCCTGGTTTAGGAGGTTAGGTCACTCACTAATTTGGTTATGGAGTTTACTACCTTTTTATTTCAAAGGAGAGAGCTGTTACTGACATTAATGGACCTAGTCCAGATATCCTAGTTCATGCCTAAATGGGACTAGGTAGCCAGAAAGCTGTATTTGCAGGCAATGCAAGAGGCACGTCCACCCTGCAGGAACTCTGGGATGTCTACTGCAGCTGCTGGTGAGTGTAATCACAGTGCACCTAGTCCTGCCAGCACCCCAAAGTGGCACAAAGCAACTGGAGCATACACATGGTACTTGGCCGAATAATATTCAATGAGGAAACAACTTCTCATTCCCAATAAGAAACACTCCACCTGATGATGCCAATTTAGTGCATGCAGTGAAACAACACTACCCGGCTCCTACACAGCACTTTCCATCAGTACATCTCAAAGCACTTGACAAAAGAGACCTCTATTGTTATTTTACAGATTAGGAAGGGACTTGCTTAAGGTCATCCAGCGGCAGAGCCAGGCTAGAACCCAGGGCTCCTGAATCCCAGTCCAGCCCTTCCACTGCTAGGCCATACTGCCCAGATTCACATAACTGCCTGTTACCAATGGGGAGAGTTTGCCTTTCTGCATGAGAATTGGGCCACTGAAAATATCGGTTGTGCAGTGTCAGCCTTCTACCTCATGCAAACATACACGCCTGGGACAACGGTCTCACAAACTAAGAGATATGGGTCAGGTTTACAGCTTACTTCTATTCAGCTCAGATAAACAGATCTTTTTGTCCACTAGCACAGTTTTATTCCCAGATCCTATTTCTTTGTTTTCTTTTTCTTTGCAATACAGCAGTCATGCAGAATATTGAGGAAATAATACTAGGTTTAACCCCAGGCACTCACTACCACATTTTTACAGGTATTAGGTGAGTCAGGTTACTTATCCCTAAACCTGCCAATGGCCTGTGTATTTCACCCATCCCTGGCAGTATTCTCTATTCTTTTAGTGTCATGCATGCTTCTAGATCCACAATCTCAATATTTTAGTCATTTTACTCCTTTGAGGCAGGAGGAGAAAAAAAATTCAGTTTTACAAAATAAACAGAATATTAAAAATAAATTTTCTGCTGTGTTTTATTTGGAGTGTGTGAAATTAGGCGTCTGGGTGAGTCTAACAATGACAGAGTAGAGCAAGTTGGCTGAATTAAAAGCCATCCATCCGTTCACTCAGCCATCCACCATCTTACTATGATAGTATTTTTATCCAGTAATGGATTTTAAGGCCAGAAAAGATCATGATGGTCATCTAGACTTACCTCCTCCAGAACACAGGCCATAGACCTCATCCAGTAATTCCTGGTTCAAGCCCTTAGCTTCTGTTTGAGCTAGTAGCAAATCTCTTAGAAGGCTATCCAGTCTTCATTGAGCCTTTATTATGATAGTACCCAAGTTCTGATCAATGTAAATATACATTGTGACCCGGTGTGCCTAGGGCAGCCTGCACTGGAAATGCCAAGGTCAGGGCAGGCTGCAAAAGGGAGAACAGATACTCCCAAGACCAGTGGGTAACACTGAAGTTAAACTCCCCAACCAGTCACAAACTGTGCTTCTGATCCCCGACCTTGGTTATCAGGTCCAGTACAGTGAGAAGCCATTTAAAAAAAACTGCTCACATATATCAAGTGTTCTTCTGACTCCAAAGGATGAGCCACATTAACAGGTCAAAATAGGTTTGGATCTTACCCAAAATACCACAGTGCCAGCCAATCCTGTAGTGTCTAAAATTAAAGGTTTATTATAGAGAACAAAAAAACAAGAAGAGAGCTGTTAAATGGTAAAACAGTCACATACATACAAAGACTTCAAAGTCCATCACGTTCCTAGCAGTACTGGTGAGTTTGCTGGCTTGAAAGTCCCTCTGGAGCACATCCACAGCTTGGATGGGTAGTTCAGACCTTGTTCAGAGCTTCATTGGTAGAAAGGTTACTCCAGAGGTAAGAAGCAGGACTCAAGACAAAATGGAGAAGATGCAGCTGCCTTTTATAGTCTTTTGCCATGCAGCTGGAGCTTCCTTTGTTCCAAATACAAGCTGCCCAGCACATGACCTGGAAGCCATAGAGTTCTGTCCATAGGCAGGCCCCTGCATGACTTGCTGAGTCATAAGGTGTATCCCTGACCCTTTCAATAGGTTCATTGTGCAGTAGCTGTCCCTTGATGGGCCATCAATCAGACTAGGCGGTGCTGATGCCAGTCTGTCTGGGGGGTGTCACTCCCAGATGCATAGCACAAGTTTGAAATACAGACATACCTTACATACCTATAACGCATAATGCAAAGGTGATACAAACATATAAACAAGATAATCCTACTTGGAAAATTATAACATTTTCACAGATGCCTCACATGGCCTATCTGGCACAACTCATTGCCATTTTAGGATATTATGAATATCAATATTGTAAAGTGCCTCCAGATTACATACAGCGTCACATACATGCAGTTGATTCTCTTCTCAGAAAATGTTTCCAGCAGTATGGCATCATGGACTTGGATAGAAATACTTATGGTTTACACCCCTGCAAGTGAAAGCAGAATCAGGCCCATCACACCCATTCTGTTCCACACTTACCTCCAATTAGTGCCTTGAGCTACCCTTATGCATTCAGACAATTTAAACAGAGGAGTCTGTTGTCACCAATGGGATTATCATTGACAACCCAGCCCTGATTTCAAATTCAGAGAGATATAAAATTATTTGAGGCGGTTGATGTGCAATAAAGTAGTACAATATAAAGCAACTTCAATTAGAACATTGTGACTGAGTTCACTGAACTGTTAGGATAAATCATTAATGAAATCCAGCCTTAACAACACCATTTTTGAAAGAAAAAAAAAAAAGAGCAGCAAAACCACAATCAGCTGAGACAGCGAGGACTTGTTCTGGGTAAGCTAGCATGGTATAGCTTTGGGGGGAAAGCAGGGGCTGGCTGGTCAGACATTTCCCCTTTCAGCTCAGGTCTGGCATTGTACAACTGATCATGTGCATCAAAGAGCCTCTACGTCTTCTGCAGCAATGGGGTTGAGAGGTGCCGGAGGCAGGGCACTGCATGAGATGGAGTAAGGGTCTGCTCCAGTATGGCTCATCATATGTTCATCCGCAGGTGTCCAGTTTTAAACCTTATGCTGGATGATAGGGTGCATTTCAATGAAGACAGCTAGCATAATGAGTTTTCATCACTACAGCTCCTTCAACTACCTGAAGGACTTCGGCAGGCTGTCTGTGACAGCTAGTTGGAGATCCAGATACTTTGCCAAAAAGGCTCCACAAAGAATACCTCTACAGAAGACAGGTTTAATTGCTCTTCTTCCCTCTTCCCCTTCTTTCCCTCACTGGTGTCAAGGCGTCTGTCAAACAAATCTGTCATTCCTCCAGCACGCAGTGTATAAAAACTACAAGGAAATCAGCCACAGTTTCAGTATTAGGTATAGATTAGTTGAACAAAGATAAAGTCATAGCCCTACCAAAAAATAATCTATAGAAAGATCTTTATCTTTATCAACGCTCATAAAAGGCTATACAAATGTCAAATTGTTTCTGTTTGAAACATATGAAGATCTAATTGATTCTCAGCAGGTCTGATTCAGCAAAGCCCTTAAGCCCGTGCTTGACTTCACTAGAACTACACAGATGCTTTCTGCTAAGGAGGTGCTTAAGTGTTTTGCTGAAGTGGGGACAGCGATTGCACTGGAGGTGAACAGATAATTCAAAGAATAATTTACTGGGTGAATTTCACTTCTCCTGTTTACAAATTGTCTGCAATTCATTATGTGCCAGACCATGTCCGTGCATCATTCTTGGGCTCTAGCTTGGCACCAGGCAGGTCACTGCAAGCAGTTGATAGCTGAAATTCAAAATTTAAGCTGCTTTGATTGGACAAAGCATGGGGGGAAGGATAGCTCAGTGGTTTGAGCATTGGCCTACTAAACCCAGGGTTGGGAGTTCAATCCTTCAGGGGGCCATTTAGGGATCAGGGCCAAAAATTGGGGATTGGTCCTGTTTTGAGCAGGGGGTTGGACTAGATGACCTCCTGAAGTCCCTTCCAACCCTGATATTCTATGACAGATAGGTCAGGTGGTAGGGAGGAAATGAGATCATATTCCCAACTTCCCTCAGCGCTGGTTTATTGAGTGTGTGGGTAAGTTGTACCCCTCAAAACACATAATTACATAGGAGCTCCTTTAACTTCTGTAAATTGGCATAAAACATACTCCATTGCATGCCTCAACACACATCCTTATCTGTCATAAGGATCACCACACTGAAGTGACAGATATTGAAACTTACAAAAACTGGTCTCTTTACAATATCTGCCCTGCTTTGGATATATACAACATAGTCAGGATAACATCTCACCCTGCCAAAGGAACATAAAACCATGGTTTCTGCAATATAGTAATAGTAATTAACTAGTGCTCAGTGAGACAGTACCATGGCACACAAGGAAGACGTTGATTGTTTGAGCTGTGATTGTGCTCGTATTTATCAATGTCTGCAGTTATGGTATTGACATTGGGCCTGACCCGGAGATGGTTTGAGTGCTTCCTGCAAGATACAGAGTTGCTTTCCACGGAAGTTGAGGAATTTCAGCATATTACAGGAGACACTCAACACTTTGAACATTCATGTCCTTTGTTGGGAACAGGAAGAATAAACAGATCTGGGCTTCATACAAAGTGAGCCATTTATTAGTAACACCTCATGGATATGGGATTTTTCATACAATAAACATTTTTTTCTTTTAAATCGAATTACCCTAAGGGATTGGTTCTTGACCAGGTGTGGAGCAACCACTGTTAATCCCTCAACTATTTGCTGTAAAATGATTATCACAATAAACTTGTTTGATGCTCTAGATTATAGATTTAAGTATGTACTACTTTAGGCTGCCTCATTGTAACTCAGTTACTTAGCACATCAGAAACCTCCAACCATCCTCATAGCTTAGAAAAAAACATTTTTTCATGGAAGATTTTCCAGTGGTGTGTAATATTCCCATCTAGATTACTATCCCATGGAGGTTTTATCAATCGTACAATAACTGTTGATTGTTTGAGGACTGCATTTGCTCCAGAGAGGAAAATTAGTGAGGGCCAGGGTATAAGCTTAGAAGATTACACCATGTAACAGTGCTTCTTTCCTTAATACTGTATCTAACACCAAAAGATCATTTTGGAAGAACATTAGAAGTAATAAGTTCACTAATTTCCTGGACTTGTGTCACCTGGTTCTAACTCTTTACCATCTGTCAAATTTCATAAAGACTTAAAAGGAAGCCAACAATTATTATTTCCTGAAAACATATATGTTCGTTTTCCCTTTTGTGACAATAATCTCTTAACAAACAGCCTCTGGAGTTTTGGTTTGTGAATGGATGCCAGTTGTTACTTGGTAACTACGGAAACATTTCCTTCCAGTTTGTGCTCTTTCCAGAGTGAGTGGAGCCTGCGATAGGTCACGTTTCATTTTTTTGCTTTCATTTCCCCACACTCTGTACTCATGTAAGCTGTGACACACTCAGGTACTAACAAATTGCTCTTGAGGCTGACCAATTCTGTTCTAAACTACTGCAGAAATGGCAGCAGCTAGAGTGGCACACAACGCTGGACAGGACATTCTAATTTAGTCATAGCAGTGGTGTTCATGCCATCTAATGAAAGTGTCTGCCTGCGTTTCCATTGTGAATATATATTTTCAGAAGTTGGTGCTAACTGCCAAATATCCCCTCTGTGCTGAACCTAGGCATATAGAACTAACCTCTTTACACACAGACACCCCATTCATTTCAGTGTGGTTGCATAGGTGTAATTTAGGGTCAAATTTGGCCCCCTAAGTTTCTAACAGCATACCTTGTGGACCAATTCTGTTATTTATACTGTACTTTAGTAACATCTATGAGGCCACGTATGGTAGCTATTTCTTAGCAACTATGTCGCATCTTACGCTGATGATGAGAGCTTTGAGAATTAAAGCAGAAGGTGAAAAGAATGACATGGGGCCTGAACGCACAAGGTATGTCCTGCTCATTTTGCAATACAAACTGGAAGGAAATGTTTTCAGAGTTACTGACCCAGGTTTGTCAACCATTCACTAACCAAGAATCCAGAGAAAACGTTAACCCACCCTCACTGGGGGAATGAACAAATAACTTCTGGGGGAGTAATGACTGTGTACAGCTGCAGGGATCATTACAAGTTTGTTTGGAACATAGTTGAAAATAAAGAGCTTGAACTCTGTAGTTGGTCCAGAACGAGGCAATTCATTGTTTGTAAAGCTTTCCAAAGGGACCTTCATTCTTAAGAGAAAACATACCATTTGAAATCCCTGAAATACATCCTGCTCTTCCAAAGTCAGCTTCAATTTGCCGATGGAACTTTAGGCGGCACAACAGAAAAGTAGTCATACACGGGGAGTACCACGGTACAATAGGAGTTGTAGCAGGGCCAGGATCTTTAGTGTACTATAAGGTTCTGATTCTGGATCAAGGCCTAAATACTTGGCACTGCTAAAGCTAGTGTGATCCATTTATTGCTTCCCAGACACAATGGATCTTCAATTACAGGCAGAACTCAGAACCTTGAGTTCAGGTCCTGGCAGGAAAATAAAATGGAATATTATTTTCATTCATTTACGATTTATTTTTGGTTTTAAACCCCATTTGTCATTTTCAAATCTGCAGTCCTGGATCCTTAAAATTCCTTCTGTTTATTATGGAAGCTTCCCCTCCCCCGTTACAAACACGTGTTTGTTCTGAGATGACACTTTCTTCAAATGACCCCTTCTTACAGCTCTGTTCTTTAAATCCAACGGGACACTACTTCCTCCTGTTTATCAAGAGTTAACAATGTTCTGGAATATTCTCTCACAAAATGCAGTACTCTCAAGAAGGCTTTCAGATACTGAGGAAAGATCTTACTTTCTCTCCCATGCTTTTTCATAATATATCAGAGAAGTGGCTGATTCCCATGGTTCCACTAAGGATTCCTTAATTGGGTTGGATCCAGATTTACATACAATTTAAGCATTGCTGTTCACCTTCATAACCAAGTCTCAGAGAAACACTGATGGAAGGAAAAAGAGATGTTTTTTAAAATCACCAATTTTGGTGGTGTAGTTTATGGCCAATTCTGCTGTCAGTTATACAAGTGTGAATTTGGAGGAAATCCACAGAAATCAAACACCTTACAGCTTTTTTCCTCCCCGTGTCATCCTTTGTCTCAAGTCTTGGGGAGCAAGCAGAGAGAGAGAATCCAAAGAAACAGGGGAGGGAAAGAAATGAAAAAGTCAGTTTTCAAATGCAGACCAAATACTAGTAATAAAAAACACCTAGATCTTATATAGCACCTTACATTTTGCAGATGGGGAAACTGAGGCATGGGTCTTTGAAGTGATGTGCCCAAGGTCACCCACAAATTTCTGATAAGCCTATGCCTGATCTGCTGAGAGCATCTTAATGAGATACAGGTGACCTGAACATGGAGAGAACTATAGGACTATATGCCTGAAGGCACTGGTGAAATGCAACATGCCTTGACCTCCGTGGGGGGAAAAAAATTGAGGCAATAATAGAAAAGGCCAGTGGAACTGAATGAACTATGAACAGCAGTGCACAGAACACAACATCTATGAAAGATCAACTGAAACCAACAGTTTTGTGTGCTGCTCTTTTAATGGGCCTGCAAGCTGTTTTTAGCACCCCTTGAACAAAATAGGAGAATACTGGAGAATCAAGTCAACAAACCTGGGATTCTGGAGAATCCAAGTCAGCTGGGAAGATCTGGGTCCTGCTGAATTTGAAGGGAAGACGATTATGTTAGATCTAGACAGTGATCCATTGGCATGTTGGTTTTAAATTCCTCAAAAACAAACAAACAAACAAAAACAAAAAACAAAAAAATCCCCCAAAAAACCTAATATGCAAGACAGAACAGTCTCAGACAGTCATAAGGCTAGAGACCCTGACTCAAGACAGCACTCACACATGTGCTTTAATCATATTCTTAAGTCCCATTCACTTCAATGTGGTCCCATGGGACTTAAGAATGTGCTTAAAGACTGCCCTGAAAAGAGATGGAGTCCTGAATCAGGGCCATAACCTTGAGGATTGCAGGAGCCAAGAACAATATTGATTTTGAAGACTGGAAAATCTTCCCAGACTTGAGAACAGCAATAGCTGGCAATAGCCAAAATTTAATACCCACGAAGCAAGAAAATTCAGAGGTTAGGTTACGAGTTTGCTTTGCAGTTTAACTCACAGCAGTGCTGCACTGGGTGTATCTGTTGAAAGTGAGCAAAGGATTCAGTTTTCATTCAGATTAATAGATTTAAGAAGGACTTTGATTGTCCTTTGTTTTGGTTTATTGCAGACTTCTAACGTTAGCCAACAGTTTCTGGTAAACTGATAAGAAGTCAATTGATGCACTCAGATTATAGTAATTCCACCTGTATGGAAGTGAGCAAACTCCAGGGTGGGGTGAAAGAAACAGAGTTTATGGCTGTGATGTTGTTTCCGCCTTGGATTAAATCCAAAACAAACAGAGATTTATTTAAAATAAACAACTGAAGGCGTCTTTAAGTCAAAGGATGCCTACGACAACACCCAGGGTTGGAAACTGGCTCCTGTGGGCTGGTCTTTCATGGATGGCAACGGAGCTGAAACCTTGCGTTGTGATAGACAGGACACAGGCCTATCTTGAAACTATCGCATTCAATGTCACTGCATTTAATGCAAGGTTATCTATAGGTTTGAGCCAGCCCTTGAAAGCATGGAAACTTCAAAAACCATTATACTGAGATGGGCCAGAAAACATGTATGTGTGTTCCTGGCTCTCTAGGTGGAATCTGTGGAATCACAAAATTGGGATAGACCCAACCCTGTTGGAGGATGGAAGGACTTTGACCTGCCAGATTCCCCAATGTGAATGATGGGTGACTTCTCTTATAATTAACATGGATTTAGACATTTCTATTGTTTTATATGTTGTCCATCTATGCTTTGGTCCTTAAATAAATGTACTCTGCTTTGGAAGAGCTGTGTAGTCACTGGTAACCTCTGGCAATCCCTGATCATAGCCTTTGGAGTGAAAGCAAAGTGCAGGAGTGAATGTTAGTCAGACTTGCTGGGAAGAATCACAATGCAATCAAGCAGACTGCAAGCCTAAATCCCTGGTTTTGAGAGAGAAGGGACATGGGTCCTTGCCCACAGAGAGAGGCGACAGCTGGAAACCTGAGTTCTGAGAAGGCATTCCTTGAGCAGACCACGAACAAGGTCAATGACCCTAAAACTGTGACAGTTGTTTCCTTGAAAGCGGAAGCCAGATTCCTTTCTGCAGTTAGGGATGGAAAGCTGAGAGATACAAAGAATACTCATAAATTATGGCCAAAGTTGGAAGCAGGACTCAAATGAGTGGCAAGAGCAGCTGCAACCCCGTTGTGTGGGGTTGTCTCCTCAAATGCTGATTCTACAATGAGGTAAATAAAACAAAAAAGGTACAATCATTCAAGGAAGCACTTGTAGTACAGGTGCTAGTTCAGAGTCTTATTGCGCCGGTGAACTCTGCGGTCTCTTTGCAAGGGTAGGTGCACAGCACTTTAGAGCCATACTATCCTCCTGCAGCAGAGTAATATCTCCTTGAGAATCTGACACCATCGGAGTAGAAATGTGGGAGGTGGAACTGAGCAGCAGAAAGGGAGGGGATAGCAGAAGACGACTGGGGCTGGCAGAATCTCCAGAAAAACCCCTACAGAACCAAGAAGATATTTGATTTTGATTCCTTTAGCTGCAAATTTATTTGTAGTCAAAACAGCTGATGCTGAGGTAAGGCCTTGGCTGAGACTAGGCTGGTAAACATGAGATCCATGCAGTCGTATTATACACAAATCAGTGTGCATCTCAAGTTTGTGGAGATAGTCTCTCTCTCGGATACTTAGATAGATCTGTCATATGGTGCCGAGATCAGTCTGGAAAATAACTAAAATCCCAATTTGGATGGCAAAGTCCCTCTTTTTCTATTTTTATTTTTAGGATCACTCAGTGATGAAGTGGGAAATGTAAAGGCAGTGGAGTAGCCCTGTGTTTCTAGATCGAGCATTGTGGCTTTTGAACAAGACCAGGTAAATTTGGCATTCGTATGCAAAGTATACCCCAGAATTAGGATTCTCCTGGTATGCTGTCCATCATGCACAGCAAGGGGAACTCCTCAAAGAGCTTTTTGAGCTCATGAACCTTGTATTCCATTTGAGTTTGTTATTACTGGGGATAAGTAGACTGCAGAAGTCATTGCCACTGGAAATTGTCAAGGCCAAGAATTTAGCAAAATTCAACAAGGATTGGAAATGTATATGGATAACAAAAATAATCAGAGGTTACAATAATTAACAAAAATTTTGGAAGGGTTATTAAGCCTCATGTTTCAACACTCAAGCCAATCTCTAGCTACTGGAGATCAGAACAAGACGTCATATGTGGGATAATAAGTTCCCCATCTGTCCAACTGTGGGGTTCTTACACTATCTTCTGAAGCTTCTGACAGCTGGCCATTGTCTGACAAACACTGGACTAGATGGGACCCAGATCCGATCCAATATGGCAACTCCTGTGTTCTGTTTTTGGGCTTTGTTCTAAAAGTTTTGAACACCTCTGATCCTTGCCGCAAACAATTCTCTTTGAAATGTTGGGAAGTGTTAACACCTGCTTGCTTAACCACAGCTGTCATCATTAATGGACCATGTTTTTATGGTTTAAAAGAAATACTGATTATGCTTCTGTTCAAGAGAACATTGCTAGACCCAGCTATTTTATGTTTAACATCCAGGCCCAATTTTTCTTAATGGGAATTCTATTTGTGCACATGATCTGCATGTTGTGTTTTTGGCACATTGTTACAAAACACAAGTGATAGAACTGATTGCTCACACAAACAGAGAAATTGGGTTTTCTGCATGGAAATTCTATCAGCGTGTTGTGTGTGTGATAGTACATGGAAAAACTGCACATGTAAATGATTGTGCACACAAAGTTGCATGTGCATAAATGGAGATCAGGTTGGGGCACTGATGAAATTGTGACACTTATAGGCCAGTTTTAACTTGGTTTAATTTGGGCAAGGTACTAGAAAGAGCAATTGTTATGTGTTTGGTGAACATCTAGACAGTCTGTGATAAAATTCATCTGGATTCAGACATGGTTACTACACAGAGAGACAGTGCTACTGTATGTCACGTATAAATGATCTCCTACCCTCCTCCACTGCCCTGCCCCGTATTCCTAACCAGGAATTTGAGAATTGCTTCTACTTCAATTGTCTTAAAGAACACCTTCCCGTGCATGTGTCTAAGTTCAAGGATAAGAACCTCAGGCTATGACGACGCAGAACTACGAGTGCTTTACTTAGATCAGGGTGGTCATGCTTGTAAAAATGACAGATATTTACCCTACTAACAAGTCTTGATGGGTTAATTGCAGGTTTGTGAAATCTGAGACAATTCCACACACAGAATTCCTTTTTCTTAATCCTTTAGAAAATACTAAGAGGTTTAACAGTGTGAACTCCACTGTTACAACACACATTTGGGCTTGCAAAATCAGTTCACTGACTGCTTGGGTGCACTGTAAATGTTGGGTGCAAATCCACAAGACTGTTATCCACATATCATTTCAGACATCTGCCAAGTGCTCCTTACATTTCCATATGAAGTCGTGGACTTCGATCAAGATGTTCTGACAGGTGTTCAGGTGTTCACGAACGGTGGCCCTCAGTGAGAGTGAACAAACCTTAAGTAACTAAAAATGAGAGAAAGTTGCAGCAGGTTGCATTAGCATTTACTCATCAATGTATTCTCTTTTTGTCATATGACACCCTTTGCCAGGCCATTAGGAACTAGTGAACTGTTTCCCTCCCAATGTAGATCTGTGGGCAATAGTTTGTTTACAACATGCAGGAAAGAGCGGGTTGAATTATGAACAGTTATAAAATCTGGCAGGGTTAAGGGGTTAGTTCTCAAGAGATCAGAAGGGTGTGAACAGTTCCCAGGGTTTGAAATCTGCTAGAGCACCAGAAATGGCCAAGGAATGAAGAAGAGAAAAAGAGAAGACAAGAGCAATGACAAGAATACATTTCCTCCAAGATGTTTTTGGTGCCTGTCACGAGGTGACTTGCTTGTTTAAGGAAGTCAGGGCCCCATCTACCCGTGACTGCCTTTTGAAGGCCCACTGTTGTAATGATTGGGCCTACATGTTTAGCCTAAATTGGGAGCTGAGCTGTGGGAAAGTGGAGAAGAGTTTACAAAATGTTCTAGTCACACAGTGATAAATGTTGAGAGGAAAAGGTGCAAAAGGGAGACAGAGAGACTGAATTAGTTCAAAGAGGTCTATAATTCCAGGACTGTATTAAGATAACATCTCAAACAACAGAAGCATGGGTCTGGGACGTCAATGGACCAAAATTGGAGCGTCAGAAGTTAGGCCTATTTGGTGAACAAAATATTGAGGGGATGGGCTATTCCACCCATCGCCCCCTTTTTGGGGTCCTCAAAGAGAGATGGGGGTGGGAGGGGCACTGGATGGATGATGCATCGCTGGCTTACTGGGAAAAAGGAGAAGGAGCAAGCTTCACATCATGGCTGCCACCCCCACTGTCTCCTGGGACCATGGGATCCACCATGATACCACTGTGCCTTCATTGTCCTGATCCTGAGAGATGTTCTGATGAGACCAGGCCAGAAAGACTAACTAAGATATAACTGCTCCCGGTTGAATCCCAACCATCTGGGATATGCGACTGTCTTTGATCTCTGTTTCAGAGTAGCAGCCATGTTAGTCTGTATTCGCAAAAAGAAAAGGAGGACTTGTGGCACCTTAGAGACTAACAAATTTATTTGAGCATAAGCTTTCGTGAGCTACAGCTCACTTCATTCAATGAAGTGAGCTGTAGCTCACGAAAGCTTATGCTCAAATAAATTTGTTAGTCTCTAAGGTGCCACAAGTCCTCCTTTTCTTTTTGATCTCTGTGTTACTGCCCTCTCTCCCCCATTGTGTCCTTTTCCTTCCTTACCTGATTTCTTCTCTTTCCTATCTCTATTCTTTTCCCTTCTATCTCAAGAGAGCCTGGCTTAGCCAGCCAAGACTGCATTGCTTGCAACGTTGCTGTAAGCCTGCAACCAGAAAGGCAGCTAAAAGCAATGCTCTTGACAGCCCAATGCTAGGCTGAGTTTGCCAGTTCCCAGGGGGGCTGATAAGACCATGTGCTGTGCCCATGTTTTTCCCGTAGGAAGGCTGAAAGTGAGAGAGAGTCAGCACCAGAGACAGGAGCTGCATTTTCTACCTTGCTGGTCTTTTCTTTCCCCTGTTTGTCTTGTTTTGTCTTCTGGGAAACAGGATTGGATTTAAACAACAGCAGCTCCAGCCCACTTCTCTTTCCCCATTATCATCCTTGACAACCATCCCCAGAAGACTATCAGGCCATGGGGGTGGGGAAATGGATTTTTCTGAAAAACTCCCTCCAGCAAAAGGAATGGGAACATGGAATGTTGTTAAAAATTAAAGTCTTATTTAGCCCTTTACATTTCAAATGCTCTAACTCTCCACCCCCCGCATCTTTAACAAAAAGTGTTAAAAGGATTTTTAATGGTGTGTTTTTCATGGTACTGAGCAGGCTGAGGTCTCTGTATCCCACCTCAGACCTTGTTCAAACCTGCTTACCAGGGTGATGTTAACACCAGAATTCCTCCCAGGGCTGCCCCAGATTCCTCAAGTGTCCCTGTTTAAGGATCCCTATGGCAGAACCATGCCCTCAATCATAACTTCTGATCAGATTAGAAAACTCTGAGTCTAGGACCTTATATGGGATTTGTGTGGGAAGTGGATGAATATTTAGGCCTGATAGAAGCCAGCTGTGAATTTTAAGAATGTTCTGAGAACGTTTAACAGCATTTGCATAAGCAGAACTGCATGCGTGTAAGAAATTGCAGAGTAAACATGTTTGTGAGGAAAATAAAGGGAAGTAACTAAAAAGCTAGAAAAGACTGGTTTGAACGAACACTAAACCTGTACTGAACAGGGAGGAGAGTTAACATGGAAATAAGAGACTAAAACATATGTATAAGAAAAAAAACAAAAAGTTAAAATAAGTCTGTGTAATAAAGGGAAACTGTATTGCTGGAAGGAACTATAATGAAATTGTCCTGATGAGCTTCCCCCTTTTTCCTCCAGGGCAGATTGGAGAGGCCCTGGAGGTTTTTCGCCTTCCTCTGTAGCATGGGGCATGGTTGACTTGAGAGAGGCTTCTCTGCTCCTTGGAGTCTTTAAACCATGATTTAAGGACTTCAATAGCTCAGACATAGGTGAGGTTTTTCGTAGGAGAGGGTGGGTGAGATTCTGTGGCCTGCGCTGTGCAGGAGGTCGGACTAGATGATCAGAATGGTCCCTTCTGACCTTAGTATCTATGAATCTATGAATCACTACTTCTCAGTGTTTTGCCTTAATTTCTTAGCCAGGGGTTCTCAAACTGTGAATCGGGACCCCAAAGTGGGTCACAATCCCATTTTAGTGTGGTCGCTAGGGCTGGTGCTAGACTTGCTGGGGCCGGGGCCGAAGCCTGAGCCCCACTGCCCAGGGTCAAAGCTGAAGCCCAAGGGCTAAAGCCCTGGGCGGCATTGCTCAGGCTTCGGCTTTAGCCCTTGGTGGTGGGGCCCAGGTTACAGGCCCCTTGCCTAGGGCTGAAGCCCTTGGGCTTTGGCCCCCTGGCTAGAGGGGCAGGGTTTGGGCAGGCTCAGGCTTTGCCCCCTCCCTTGGAGTCATGTAGTAATTTTAGTTGTCAGAAGGGGGTCATGGCTTAGGCACTGACTCAGTGGGTGCTCTGGGACTGGAGCACCCACGGGGGAAAATATGGTAGGACCTTAGCACCCACTGGCAGTCCCCCATCAGCACCCCCCCAACCCCCAGCACCTCCTGCCTGTGGGCCCCATGGATCAGCACCTCACTCTCCCTCCCCGCACCACCTGCCCGCTGCCAACAGCTGTTTTGTGGCATGCAGGAGGCCGGGAGGGAGAGAGAGGAGGATGTGGCATGCTCGGTGGAGGGGGCGGGAATGGGTGGGAAGAGGTGGGGCGGGAGTGGAGTGGGGGCAGGGAAGAGCTGAGGCGGGGTGGAGCCGGGGTTCGAGCACCCTCCAGCACTTTGAAATGTCGGCACCTGTGGGTCATGGTGCAATGAACTTTGAGAACCGCTGTGTTTCACTGACTCAGCAGATGAGTCTCTCTCAGTCCAACACGTTGTACACTCTGGTTTTTGGTAGTTACTCAGAGGTTGGTGAGAACTGGCTAAACATTGCACTTCCGTGCTATATGCACTCAGGTGATGTTTCTGAATCCTCAACCACTGTGAGTCAAATGTTTTTTTCCACTACACATTTACTGCAGTGCTCCTGAGCATGTAGTGATAATCAAGGTAGGCTTTTCCCAGCAGTTGACAAGAACGTGTGAGGAACAGTAGGGCGGGGGAAATAACATGGGAAAATAGTTTTAGTTTTACTTTGTGTAATGACACATCCACTCCCAGTCTTTATTCAAGCCTAATGTAATGGTGTCCAGTTTGCAAATTAATTCCAATTCAGCAATCTCTTGTTGGAGTCTGTTTTTGAAGTTTTTGTTGTTGAAGAATTAGAATTTTTAGGTCTGTAATCGAGTGACCAGAGAGATTGAAGTGTTCTCTGACTGGTTTTTGAATGTTATAATTCCTGATGTCTGATTTGTGTCCATTTATTCTTTTAAGTAGAAACTGTCCGGTTTGGCCAATGTACATGGCAGACGGGCATTGCTGGCACATGACGGTATATATCACATTGGTAGATGTGCAGGTGAACGAGCCTCTCATAGTGTGGCTGATGTCATTAGGCCCAAATAATTTTCCCATGTTTAGTGTTCCTCACATGTTCTTGTCAACTGCTGGAAATGTCCCACCTTGATTATCACTACAAAAGGTGTTTTTTTTCTCTCTTGCTGGTAATAGCTCACCTTACCTGATCACTCTCATTACAGTGTGTATGGTTTCATTTTCTCTGTGTATATAAAATCCCCCCACTGTATTTTCCACTGCATGCATCCAATGAAGTGAGCTGTAGCTCACGAAAGCTTATGCTCAAATAAATTTGTTAGTCTCTAAGGTGCCACAAGTACTCCTTTTCTTTTTGCATATGACGTGTATCACACTGAATGTTACACCAAGAATGTATGTAACATGTTGCATCAAAAGCAACAGAAACAAATACTGATTTTACTACTTCAAACTGCGCACCTCTGCTGGAGTTCATAATCTAATGGATGGGAACGTGGAAGTGACGGCCAATGCAGTATAGAGTAGTATAGAGAAGTAAGTGCTTTGAATGGGTTGAAGAGGAACAAATGCTGAGCAGAAAGGCTCTTACAGCACTTACTGAAGATGAGCTGTGGGATATGGATGTAATTTTTAGCAGTCTCATCGTGGAGTGATTTACAGCCCATATTCTTAAAAACTGCAAAAGACATGGCCCTACCAAAGGTAGAAGAAAGAATTGATGTCAACCGTGATATGAAGATTCTGTTTGCAGCTGCTAAATGTATTTAATTATATTATACAGAAAACCATTTTGTCCTGCAGTATGAGGAAGTTTCAGGGATCCAAAACATAATAATGCATGACCTGTATTACTTCTTCAAATGGTGCATGAGTGGTCACAGAGACTTCAACACCAGCAAGCCAAGTATAAGGCTCCTGTTTCATCACAAAGCCTCATGTACAAGTGCTTGAGAGAAAAGGCAGATTTCCAACGCACACAGAACTGTGCAGCATATGTTTAATCTACCACTACAAGTGACTGTTGGCTTAACAATTCATTTAAAAAACAGTAGCAAATTCCTCATGCAGCTTATGCACAGCATTGGCTCCTCCATTGACTACAACCAACTGCTTAGCCTAGAGACTGCACTTGCAACTGAATGAAGGGTTGTACGTTCCCCCAGGCCTCCTCAAGGGTAGGTTTATATTTTGCATAGCAGATGATAGACTCCAGAGGGGGAAAATAATTGAGGGTTCTTCAGCTGACAAGATAGAAGATGTGCTCTGAAATGATCCAGACACACTGTACCACACCATTTCAGGAGATGGGTACATTCCAAATGGTCAGCCTTTAACTCAGCATTACTGAAGGTGCCAGAGCAAATGATCCATGTATGCATCCTGCTAATCATATCTGCTATCCCCAGGGATCACTCATTTTGCTCAGAAAAATTATCACCAAACAAGGGCTGCATTGATACCTGCTATCAAGAAGGCAAATTATCAAGCAACGGAATGGCTCTGGGATGATCAAATGCATCCAAAACTGCCCTCCTGTCTTGGACATGGGTGGGTCTCCTGAATCAATCCTTCAGCTAGTCTTATGCTCATGGACAAAGACCAGATGCTCACCACCCTGTTTGGTCAGCAGCAGACTGCCAAAGATCAACATCTTTCCATGTAATAAATGCATCCCTGTGTTAAAGTAGGATTTTAAACAGTTGTTTTTTAAACATTTTCTCCAATATGTATCTTTATAATTGTTCTAGCTTTGTCACATTTGGTACCATTGTATTTGTGGGAGAAAGGGTCTTTGAATGACATCTGACTCAATCCATTTCTGACAATGCTGTATTATCAAAATTTCCAAGTGATGGAGGACCTGGAGCTGCGGGGCAAGTGAGTCCCCCTGACACCACTGAAATTAGGATTCTGTAGATTTTTATGACCCAAATGACACCTCCCTTACCTTTCCATCATTAACTTGCCCACGAATTGCCATTTTGGTACATTATACGCCCAGTCCAATATATAATAGGCCTGTGGCATTTCTTCTCTACACACCCAGCTTATTCCTTTGCAGTGACCCACCCCTACAAGGACAAAGAGTGGGAGCCCCAGTTTTGGCCTGAGCTTGTGATTTCTATTAGGTGAGGAATGTTGTGTCTTCAGTGTCTGAGCCCATTTCAGTGGCAGTGGCAAAAATGTCCTGGCAGTAGCTCTGGGCAGAGCAGGTTACCTTCGACCTATGGCATGTGCTACCATTTCATATCAGTCCTCTCTTCCTTCCATCCAGAATTCTGGGAATGATAGATTAGCATCATATTTCCTAGCATTTTAGGGGGCACCCATATGCAATGGGAGGGTGAGAGAAGTATGAAGGGGTAGCACATATTTCCATGCTGTCACCTTTCTCATCAACAATGACCTCATTAAATACAAAATTGTTACCCTTTACCTACATGGATTTGTGCAATAAGACTATCAACCTCCTGTGCTAGCATAACTTCCTCTGTTGCAAAGAGACCACGGTGCCGGAAGTCCAGCTGCCAACTCATCTGCAATGAAATCTGCAGAATACATTGGTTGAGCAGTGTTGTTATCACTGAGCTAGAGAGCCGCGGTTGGAAATACCACAGGAAAGGAGGTGGAGATGGGATGAGGAAAGAGTTCTGAAGGGAAGTGAACTTCCAGAGCCTTTGGGGAATTCCACAGTGCCTTATGAACATGCATGAGCCTGCTCAGCAGAAACTCAGTACACACCTGGAAAGGCGAGTAGCATTGGAATTGCCAGAAATTGTGTCACATTGTAGGTACTTAGTGCCCTTTGGGACTAGGTTGGGGTGTAAATACAGGAGAAGTTAATAGGGACTTTGGGTTTCACAGCATAAGAGCCACAAGAAAGTAAGGTGAGAAGATCACATATTTAGATGTTTGGCCCATAACAGCACCAAAATAAAGTGTTAAAATGAAAAAGGCACAATCTCTCCCATCCAGCCCAAAGAGCAGCAGAGCTCTGTATTGTCCCTTACAGAGGGCTCTGTGAAAATTACATAAACTAGCCTTCAGTTTGTTGGCATCCGAGCAAGCTAGTTAGATTTATAGATTTTAATAGCTTGGATTTTTGAGAGTAGTTCTGTTCTAAGGGTTAATCTGGGTATCTTCTCTCTTGTTTGATCATTACCACTGTAATTGATCACTACATAAAGCGTTATCAAAATGTGACCAAATGAGGTACCTGCACGTGAGCAAAAGTTTCTCCCTGCCAAGATGAATTATGTTCCTCAGGGCATTTTTAATTGATTGGGCCCATTTTGTTACCACACCAGTTGATATCATGGTCCTAAGTGGCACTCCCACAAGCTGATAAAAATATTTAACTGCAGCCACTTCATGCTCAAAAAGATGCGTCATTCTTTCTGAACTGGTAAACTCATGCATGCCAAAATGATCTAGCTTTTGGAAGGGACTGACCTAGACCTGAACACCAAATCCAATGACTCCTCTAAATTTGGGGCAAGTTCAGATTTGAATCTGGATCTATGCTCAGTGGTTTGGTTGATCTCTGACAGTAAGAATTGACCCATTGGGTCACTACCCTCAGTGACATGAAAGGCCCACTGCCTAAACCCAGTTTGCACATAACAGTTCTTACACAAAACAAACACACGATATATTCTTGTCAAAGACCCCAGTCCATCTCCTACACTGCCACACAGAGCCAGTCCATCCGCCTCAGTCCCGTAGAGCATGTTACAAAACACCAGTTCCTTCCAGTGAAAAAGCTTTTTAAATAGAGGAGATGATGGACTGTGTTGTTTACAAAAAAAGAGTCCAGAGTCGTAACCATTCCCCCATGTGGAAGCCCCACTGAGCCAAAGACAGTTCCTCAAAGGAAATAGCTAGCTCATCCCCATGCTACCTCCATTGAGAAGTGGATTACAGACAGGCATTCATTTGAATCACATGGATTCAAAACGGAGAATTTATTTTAAAATAATTCTTTATTGGAAGATAGTCACAGAAAAGCAGTGAGAGAAGGTACAGTAACTGAGCAGCTGACTTACACACTAATCGCAGCCCTCTGGTCCGGAAAGATCAGTGATTTCTGTGATGTATTGAGAACATTTTAAATTGTAGGCTGTCACTTGATGTTTGTTTGTTTGTTCCCCCTGGCTCCCTCTATAGTTATTTCTTACCCTGTTTTCTTTAAACTTGGATAGGTACAGGAAGGAGTGTAAGGGATGGGTTTTCCAAAGTTACACAATGTAGTCCTAATTGTGCTCCTATTGAAGGCAAGTGCAGTTTTAACCCTGACTTAATTGGGAACAGGGTAAGACCAATGCGATCAATTCTAAAAGTCCCACAAAAATAAATAAAATAAAATAAAAATACAAAAACCTAACTCTTATTGCTCAACAAGTCACTGGCTGACAAAATTTGTATAAGGATTCTCTTATGACTATAGACCTCCTAACATATGCTTCTGTCAGCTACCTTCTGTTTTGCCAAATCCTTCTATTCTTCCTGGATTTTCACTAGGAAAAAATAATTGATGTTAGTAAAGTCTGTGGTTAAAATTATGTAATTTGTTTGCAGACAAAATGCTCTTTAAGAGCTGGATTCATTTTTTTCTAATGAAATTGTTAAAGAAATAAAATGGATCTTGTGGCTGTAGTTGATGTAAAAGAACAGAAATGTAAGGTGAGATGAGATTTTCAAGGGCTCAACATCTACAGCTAGGGTGAGATTTTCAAAAGAGCTCAATTCCCATGTAGACCCCTAAGTAAGGACCTATTTTTTGAACATGCTCAGCACCCAACAAGCTCCCAATGTGCTGAGCTCTTCTGAAAAATCTGACCCATATGGTACATAAGTTTATTATCCTACAAACAGTCCTCATATTTTGGTGTTACCTTCACCTGGTCCTCTGCACAATTTGACTTTATTTAAAAGTCATTTAGGTAGATAATTTCCCAAATAAATACATTAGAGAGTAGTACTTTTTTAAAAGTAAAAGAGAAAGGCCATGCATTTGAGTCACCTCTCACTTAGACCAGTTTTAACCCTAGTGCAGTGGTTCCCACTAGGCAGCTGCCTATTTAATTTTTAAAACATCAAAAACTATCCAACTCCCTTTCTATTTCTTATAAGAAGTCTTGAACTTTAAATCTCCTCAGTGTGCTAGATATGCTTGCTTTGATCTGCTTAGCTCTTGGAAGTCCAAGAGCTCCTGGCTGCTGGCCCCACTCTGCTGAGGGTCCCTAGGGACAGCTCTGTCCGCCATTAGGGAATTTTTCCCAAGAACACCCTATAACATTTCGCAGACCCCAGTTTGGGAACCACTGCTGTAAAGTATTGGGGCTATAGATGGAAAGGAAGTGCTGTTGGAAACCAGGAGCCCAGAGTGACTGAGGGAATATCTACACAACAGCAGCATAGCTGCAGGGTAGACATTTGCTACAGAAATGGAAGGAGTTTTTCCATCACTATAGTAAATCCATCTCCTCAAGAGTGGTAACTAGGTTGACTGAAGAATTCTTCCACTGATCTAGTGGTGTATATAGTGGGGCTTAGACTGCTTAACTACATCTCTCAGGGGTGTGATTTTTTCACACCCCCTCAATTGCATAGCTAGATCAACTTAAGTTGAAAGTTTTCAGAGTAGCAGCCGTGTTAGTCTGTATTCGCAAAAAGAAAAGGAGTACTTGTGGCACCTTAGAGACTAACAAATTTATTTGAGCATAAGCTTTTGTGAGCTACAGCTGCAGCTCACGAAAGCTTATGCTCAAATAAATTTTTTAGTCTCTAAGGTATCACAAGTCCTCCTGTTCTTTTTAAGTTGAAAGTGTAGACCAGGCCTCAATTTTTTGATCATAACTTCATTAATCGGTGGGGTTATAGAGCTCTGAGCACTCTGGTAAGCCTGTTCTCTGTTTAATTATTAAAGTTGTATTTAACGTGCACTCTAGTTTGTTGGTTCAAACTAAATTAGAGTAAGAATGACAAAATGACCACTCCCATTTATTTATCCCTAAAAATGTTAGGGAATTTTCTTCTCATTTATACTGATGTAAACCCCACTGACGTCAATAGATTTGTCTCAGTAAGGATGGCAGGATCTGCCCTCAATACAAATAAAGTTCCTGGCCTGCCTCACCCCAGCATCACTGCAGTTTTATACTGGTGTAACTCCACTGACTTACATGGCAAACGAGATTCTGTTGGTTTCAGAGTAGCAGCCGTGTTAGTCTGTATTCACAAAAAGAAAAGGAGTACTTGTGGCACCTTGGCAGCTCAAGTGAGCTGTAGCTCACGAAAGCTTTTGCTCAAATAAATTTGTTAGTCTCTAAGGTGCCACAAGTACTCCTTTTCTTTTTGAGATTCTGTTGGAATACTATTAAAGAAACACGACACCTGTGCTATTCTCCTATATGGCTTTTCTTTTGACATCCAAGACTCCCTGGCAGGAGTCTCTACTAAAGGAACAATATGTGTACAGGCACCGACTTCCTCTCTACCTAGGGGGGTGCTTGACTCCCCCCTCCGCCCCAGGCCCTGCCCCAACTCCATCCCTTCCTCTAAGCCCCCACCCCTGCTCTGCCTCTTCCTGCCCCCGCCCCCACCCTGAGCGTGTCCCGGCCCCGCTCCTCCTCCTCCCTCCTGCACACCATGAAACAGCTGACCCATGGTGGGCAGGAGGCACAGGGAGTGGGGCGGGGAGAGGAGAATTGGTTGCCGGTGGGTGCTAAGCACCCATTATTTTTTCCCCGTGGGTGCTCCAGCCCTGGTGCACCCATGGCATCAGCGCCTATGGAGGTGTGCAGCCAGCAGAGTACATCATATCTTCCCTGCCTATGTTCACAGTGTGGTACTGATGGCGGGTGGGATTTTCAAAGAGCACCTAGGATTCTTAGGAGCACAGATTCCACTGGCTGAAGCCCACATTCTCAAAGGCATTTAGGCCCCTCAGACCCATTGATTTCAGTTGCAAGTAAGGGAACTAAATGCCTTTGAGGATCTGGGCCTAAGTATCTTAGGCACTTTTGAAAAATCACCTTGCATGAACCATCCCAGTATTTAGGTTACAGTTCAGTCACCCAGAAGCTCCGATTGCGGATATTCATTCCCTGAGATTTCTGTGCAAGTTGGGTGTCTTCTCAGGTCTCCCATGCTAGTAAATGTCTAAGAGAAAAAGCCAGACAAAGACACATGTAACACTGCGTATGGCATCAATGCATCGATGGGTACCAGTATAAAACCCTAAGATAAACAGAGGACGTAAGTTATTACACTAGTTGGTCTGGAACTGACTTTCACTTCATCTAAATAGACCATCATCATTGCTTTTCCTGCTGTTATATTCCATATCTCATAGCCACAGGCCACTGCGCTGCAGGAAAGGCTTCCTCCCAGACAAATAAAAGAGGAAATTACAAATGAGGGGGAAAAAAGCCATCCCACATTTGTACATGAATGCTTCTATTCTTAGCTAATCATCATTTACAAAAGCCAAGGCTTAGAGATCTATTGTAACCGCTGCTGCTTTGAACCACTAGAACATTAGCCAGAAAAAACAACCAGTGAAACAGGGAGCAAAAAGCCAATAGAAAATAATTGCTGATATTTCTGATAGACAAGGGAGACTATTAATAAAGAACTTATTCTCAGTTATTCCTCCTCTGGTAAACCATTATCAGTTTAAAACTTCCATTAGACGCCATATTTTTTTAAAATTACTGCTATTATTATTGTATCGCAGTACTGCCGATAAGCCCTCATCAGGATTGTGTCCCTTTTGTGGCCTTATTATGAATAATTATTTGTATGTCAGTAGTACATAGGAGCCCCAATCCTTGACCTGGGCCACACGGGGCTAGGTGCTGTACAAACACAGAAGAAAAAGATGGTCCCTTCCCCAAAATGTTTAACAATGAAATTTTGAAAACTTTACAATAAGACACTTTGCTCATGTGTTTATTGTGATCATGTCAAAGAAGCCTGTATCATACTGTCTGGAGTGGTTCATGACTGGGAATGCCAACCTCAGGCAGACTGTGAAAAAGCAGGGCAGATACCTCAAATTGGTGGAATGTTCTATTATTAAATTTCAGCAGCCCAGTAACAAATGTGAATTCCTGGAACACTGTGACAGTCTTACCATGGAGTCACAGACAGCCACCTTGGGGTCTCCCATCTATCTTGTCACCCAAATAAGCTGGACACTGTCATCTTTGATGTATAACAACCAACTATCACAAAAGATTCAGGTTGCTTCCAGGTCCAAGAGACCAGCCACTTACCCAAGTCAGTTTGTACCTCAGCTCTCATACCAGAGACAATGCTTGCAGCCAATCTACAGTAAAACTAAATAAGAAATTATTTACTCTCATTTCTTTTTCTTAGTTATTTACAGGTTAAAGCAGACAAACATATACACAAATGAGTTAAGTCTATGGTTCCAAAAAGTGACAGAGTTGTAGCAATCTGTCAGCACTGAATGTCTTTCAGGGCTAACCCATGTTGACCCTGAGGAATCTCTGCTTGTGTTTTATAGCTCCGTGAGAGTCTAAACAGAGAGGAGAGAGAAATTTTCTTGTCCACTACCTTTAATTCCTTCCAGAATTCAAGCTGATGGGGTGAGCCCTTTTGCATGTAGCCTCTTTATGGATGTACAGGGGCAATTAGCAAAATTTTTGTACAGTGATGTCCCACAATGGCCCATTCAGTTTGATAGTCCTTCCTAATGAGTAAGAGGTAATACCGCTTATAGGGATTTAGTATTTTGTACTAGGTACAGTTTTTCCTTGTTTGGTGAACTACATAGTTCAGAACAAACATTTTACAGCTACTTAGCAAACACTTAGGTTTTACCTTATAGCACAGGATACAGACAGAAGTAGGATTAATACATGTAGCAACTTGCAAGCATTTCATAAAGCCTAAACACATTGTTATAAGTTCTATAGCCATCTTACTCACAGGTGACCTGGACTGGTTTCCAGCAATGAATTAGGCAATGTTTGACAGAGGCCTAAAGCCCTAGCAAGAGCGGTCACCTGGTTTGCCAGTATCCCAGCCCCTATTGTTGATATGGGTTTGGATAGTGCAGGAAGTGTACAGGAAGAGTGAGACTTCAATTACTGTTTCTGCAACACTTTTATTTCCAGGATTATGGCTCATTAAGCAGCTATGGGATTTTGCTGTGAAATCAATATTCAGGCATCCAGAGAAAAGTAGGGATATAACCCCCTTGATATCATTTGCCATGTTTAGTCTACAGGAAGCCAGGCATGTGCTGGGGAAATTTCTAGGCAAAAGTACTACAATGAAGCAAAACTCCAGCTGACTTCAGTTGGGCTGGGATGTCTGAGGATTTTTAATATTCTTTCCTTATTCTAATAAAGTTCCATCTTCAGAATTCTGTCTTCCTGACATCATCCTCTCACTGTCCTTGTATTGAACCACTCTGCCTCAGAGCTAAATTCTTTTAGTGCTGTCAACAAGTGACCATTCCACATTAGTGCAGACATCTGCAGCAACATTTGGCTCATCTCACTAAGGGCTTATCTATGCGTTGGGGTAAGGCGTTCAATGGGGTTGTGATTTCTCAAGTGCAGTAATGTGTTGAGTATTACTTACTCCGTGTAGACCCTGTTGATGTGCTTTAATATAGTGCTGTTGAAACAATACTATGTTAAAGCACACTAGGGAGCCTTTAGTGTGCACCAGCATAGTCTACAAGGATCAAGTTATGTACGTTAGTATGCTTTAGAAATCACACCTCCATAGAGCACATTACTCCACCATGTAGACAAGCCATCCCTCCCTATTGACAAGTCAATCTAATCATGTGTCCTTTATGGTTCCCCTGCCCGTACCTCTTACCCTTCACCATCTCACCATTCTAAAAAAAAGGAAGGACTGAGAGCAGCAGAATAAGGATAATGGACTTTAAAAAAAAAAAGCAGTTTTTAAGAAACTCAGAGAACTGGTAGGTAAGGTCCCATGGGAAGAAACTCTAAGGGGAAAAGTAGTTCAGGAGAGCTGGCATCTTCTCACAGTCAATATTAAAGGCACAACTGCAAACTATCCCAATGAGAAAGAAAGCTAGGAAGAAGAGTAGTAAGAGGCCAATATGACTACATCAGGACCTCTTTAATGACCTGAAAAGAAAAAGGGAATCCTTTACAAAAAGTGGAAACATTTTCAATTTCCTAAGTACAAAAGAATAGCACAAGCATGTAGGAAGAAAACCAGAAAGGCTAAGGCACAATACAAGTTATACCTAGCAAGGGACATAAAAGGCAACAAGAAGAGGTTAAATATATTAGAAGCAACAGAAAGATAAGGAAAATGTAGGTCCTATACTTAATGGGGAAGGCGAGCTAACAACTGATGACATCAAGAAAACAGAGCTGTTTAATGCCTATTTTGCCAGTCTTCATTAAAAGGCTAATGGTGACCAGATACTCAACACAACAGTATAAACAACAAGGGGGAAGGAATGCGAGCCAAAATAGGGGAAGAACAGGTTAAAGAATATTTAGATAAGGTAGGTATATTTAAGTCTGCAGGGTCTGAGGAAATTCATCCGAGCGTACTTCAGGAATTAGTGGAAGCAATCTTAGAACTGTTAAATTATCTTTGAAATTCCTGGAGGACAAGCGAAGTCCCAGAAGACTGGAGAAGAACAAACATAGTACCCATCTTTAAAAAGGGGAACAAAGAGGACCCAAGAGTGGAGAGTCTGCTTATAAAATTTGCAGAGGACACCAAGTTGGGATGGCTTGCTTGCACTTTGGAGAACAGGATTCGAATTCAAAATGACTTTGGCAAACTGGAGAATTGGCCAGAATTAAACAGGATGAAACTCAGTATAGACAAGTGCAAAATACTTCACTTAGGAAAGAAAAAAAAAATCATGTGCACAACTACAAAATGGGGAATAATTGGCTAGTACTGCTGAAAAGGATCTGGGGGTTATAGTGGATCACAAATTGAACACGAACCAACAATGTGATGCAGCTGCTAAAAAGGCTATTATTGCAGGGTGCATTAACAGGAGTCATAAGTAAGACATGGGATGGAGTTGTCCCACTCCACTCAGCAACGGAGTAGTGTGTTCAGTTCTGGGTGTCACACTTTAGGAAAGATGTGGACAAACTGGACAGAGTCCAGAGGAGAGCAACAAAAATGATAAAAAGTTTAGAAAACTTAAGTGATGAGGAAAGGTTAAAAATCCTGCACTTGTTTAGTCTGAAGAAAAGAAGGCTGAGGGGGACCTGGTAACAGTTTTCAAATATGTTAGGGGCTGTTATAAAGAGGATTGTTATCAATTATTTTCCATGTCCACTGAAGGTAGAACAAAAAGTAATGGACTTAATCTGCAGCAAGGGAGATGTAGGTTAGATATTAGGAAAAACTTTCTGACTTGTTATGTACTGGAACAGGCTTCCAATGGAAGTTGTGGAATCTCTACCACTAGAGGTTTTTTAGACTAGGTTGGACAGACACCCATCAGGGATGGTCTAGTTTTACTCAGTCTTGCCGCTGTGCAGGGGCCTGGCCTTGATGACTTCTCAAGGTCCCTTGCAGCCCTGCATTTCTCTGATTTTACCTTCCTTTTGCACTTTCACATACCCTCCCACCTCCTTTATTCTCTTCAACTCAGTTGAAGGGGAAATATGACCAAAACAAACCTAAGCAACCAGCTCATCTTATTTAGGTTCCATTCTCCTTAACCCCCACTGTACTGTTTGTTGTTATCCTTTGTCATGCTATGTTTATACTGATATTGTAAGCTCTTTGTGGGCAGGGACTAAGATATTTGTTCTATCAAGTACCTAAATACCTAGGATGCTCAATAAATAAAATAATAAAAACATACTGATATGTATTGCAAGAGTCATGGGGACTGAGGGAGGGAAAGTCACTGAAAAAGAACTACTGGAAAGACCAGGAAAAATTCAGTGATAAGCTTTTTTCTTGGAAATAATGCAAAACAGGTCAAAGAACTATCTGCTCAATTCTCTTTTTTCTTGTTGCGGGCGTGGTTGCATGCCAACCAACACATGTATCCTAGTCATGTATCAAGCAAGTCCAGCATTTTGTATAATTTTTTTTATGTGCTGCTTCCTCTTTTGGATGTGACTTCATTTCCTATGGTGCTATTACACAACATAGGTAAAAGCCCAGGAATATATTGACAGATATGACACATCCTGCAATATCTTAGTTAAATCTCATTGAATGAAGTTTAAGTGTTTTAGGAGTTCATTGTACCAAAAATGCCAATGTTTACCCATCATGATGGGAGCTGATGTAATTTCTTTAAGGAGAAGCTTTGACTAATGTCAACTCTAGGACATGTTATGCATTTCAAAGGACTCCGAAACCATGTACTAGACAAACAAAGAAGAGGGATTCCTGGGAAATACTTGCTCTGAATTGAGACATAAACCAAGTCAGATATTGCTCTATTTTCACCTTTTTCTGTCAGAAGTGATCCGGAAACTAAGTCTAAATGTGTCTCTAATAGGATATTTGTCCTCAGTGTGAGGTCTGACTCACCAGGAAGTGGGCACTGTGTTTTTGAATACATCTGGAAAATTCCCAACAAACTTCTTAGTCAGCAAATAAATGTTTTGACTCAGTCTCCACTTTTGGCAATAGGCTAAAATGTAAAGACTTTGTTCATAGTCAAGATAAGTTTGATGTTGTGGCTATTATTGAAAATTACTTTGAATATTGGCAAATTTAGTAGCACCTTAGTGTACAAATAGCCCCATGGATTGCAATACGACCTTCTTGGGGAGTAAGGCACTATTCAAAGTGAGTAAGCAGCCTATGTAAATAAAAGTAAACAAGCATTGTAGAGGGGGTAGGCAGATATGTATGGGGCCAGATTCAAAGACTATTGAAGACCAATGGATAGCCAAGTTATATATCTACTATAGCTGCATCTCTATTTGCAGAAGCATACACTGTAACTTTGGCACCATAATTTTTCAACCTGAAACTTGGCACACTTCCTCAGTCTGGAATTTTTCTGTTGTCAATGGGGGGGGGGGGAAGATTAAAGGTTTAGCAATTAAAACACCTAGACCCTTTCACTGAATTCTTCATTTAGTTACATCTGTGCAAATCCCACTCAACTCAGTCAAGTTACCTTGAGGTGGCTAAGGGCAGAAATTGCTTTACTGCCGCAAGAAAATACGGACTTTGGTAGAGGCAGAATGACAGGCTACAAACAGTAAAAAACAGACACAAATCCAATATTTTTCTCCTTGGCAGGTCATTATTATGCATAGGCATTAAAAATTCCTGGAAGTACCAGAGAGAGAAATAATTTGCTTAAAATAAACCTGTTGATTAAGTGAGATTATCCTTTGTTTATGGACTCTGCTGCTATTTTTGAAGATTAACAAAAAGGAATTAATCTCATTCACTGACTCAGCTATTGTAACATTCCAAAATTTCCAAATCAAATGAGTCAGATCTGAAAACTCAGGAAGGAGGAGCTTAGATCAGCGGCATTCTACAATTTTATTGAAGCAACCGTTCCCACAGATGGATGCATGCTGACCTGTCGTGACTGAGATAGTAATAGAAGCAGCCCTAGCCATTTTGCCAGCCAGGGCGGAAAATGTATCTTTTGTGGGGGAGGGGAAGGAAAACCCCTAGAAGGTAGCACCGAGGGCAACTATCCTGCTTGCCCATCCCTAGAACCGGCCTACAGTAGAAATTTTGTAACATTGAGCCAAGTCACTTGACTGTGGCCGGGAAATAAAGTTCACTCTCTCTTTCTAAAATCCCTGTGTCTCACACAATTACAATTCCACCGTTGCTTAATTGTTCCTGTTGTTCCTAATGAGCAATTGGATTTGATAAGTATCAAGGTGCTATTGTTGCAGCTCTGATGAAAGTGTGGAGTATTTTGGCATGGAGACTTATTTTTCATTAAGGAGTGGCAGTCACTTGACCAAAAAAAAAAAAAATTATGGAGCTGGAAAGGAATTTTCTCTGACTCTGGATTGCACATGACAAATTTTAAAGAGACAATATCACTGCATACTACAGCTGAAACTAATCATCATCTTTGAAAGTTGTACCAAAAGGCATTTGATTCAGACACCATCTGCATTAAAACGTTCAGGAGCTTCTGGTCCATGGTATTACCAGTCTCAAGCATTCAAAAATCATGAGTCAGCCCCCCCCCCATCATGAGATTTAAAAAATAATAATTTTGGGACTCTTTCCTTTGGGGGGTCACATTCTCAAGTTTTTTCTGCAACCTTGAGTGCTAGAAACTTACTTCGTTTTAAAATGAAAGCTCCATAACTCCAGGAGATGGTTTCTTTCTTAAACAACAAAGATTGCAAAAGTATGCAACACCAGTCCCATCAAGACAATACTATCTGTACACTAATTACAATGCTCAAATCAACCTCTCCACTTATAGTTGTGACTGGACTTGTTACTTTCCGTTTTCTTGCCTTTTTTCTACCCACCTTGTGATCACAGGAGATCCTGCAGTCATAGTCTCTCAGCCCATGAATCATAACAAGATAAATACTCACCCCAGATGTCACCTGCCTTAACCAACAGGACAGAAATGTTTCTTTCAAGAGCACCAGGCAGTACTTTCCCTTCAACAGAGTCTTTTTGACATCCTCTGTGTTTCATATAGAACAGTTGTTATATGTTAATTGCCAGACATGAAATACATCTACTGCAAGTTAGTGAAAATCTTAGATTTGATAGAAAAGTAAATACAGAAATTAAAAGGTTATTTCTTATTGCTGGTTGGAAAATAGGGGTTTTGCTGCCTGGAGGAAAATATCAGGTTTTTGGTTAAATAAAATCAAAAGCCAAAATATTGTATCTGAAAACAAAAATACTTTGATTAAAAAATGTCTGTGTAGGTACTAGCTATTGGGAGTTGTGGTTTGGGTGCCGCAAACTGCTGTTTTCCTCTGTAGGGTGCATGACCTGGCCAGACCACATCTCCAATGATGTACCATGGTCTCCCCTTTTGGCAAGCTGGGTGGTGCATCTGCGGGAATTGCCTTGACTTGGTGCATCATGAGAGGGAAAATCCAGCTTGAGGGGGGAGCGGGAGGGCTCTGCCCCTAGAGGGGCATGAGTAGGGTGACCAGACAGCAAATGTGAAAAATCGGGACAAGGGGCAGGGGGGAAATAGGAACCTATATAAGAAAAAGACCCCAAAATCAGGACTGTCCCTATAAAAAAGGGACATCTGATCACCCTAGGCACAAGGCACCTAAACTACAGCTCCTATGAGGCTCTGCAGTGGCATTTTCTAATCAAAACATTTTGGTTTTTAGCCCAAAACCGTTTTTTCCACAAAAAGCAGAAAATTTTCACATAAACCAGGCACTCTTCATGATTTTTTTAAAAATACCTAATTTTCCATTGAAAAATAGTTTCTGGGGAACCTTCTTGCCTATCCCATTATTTCTGCATCTTTTAATGGAAACATCTTTGCTTCTCTCTCTCTCTCTATCATCATAGCTGTCCCTCTCCTTAGAGGATGCTTGTTTGCCCAGATAACAGCTACATTGCTCAAAAGTTTACAATTTACAAGTGACAGTTGCTTAGTGCTATATCTATAGACGCAAATTGCCTAATCATTAAAAATACATCCTCCATGTTTATTTCCTGAGCTGTGTACGATATCTTTGTTTACACAAATACTGTGTTATATAATTATGACAATTTCAAATGAACTTTGATCCAGGGTTAGATAATTCCAGCACTGTCAGAAAGATACTGAGTTCTATAACAGACTGGGCTTTCCAAGGTTAAAGTAACTCCCCTTGACCTTCCAGCATTTAAATAAATGTAAAGAATGGTTAGGTAACTGGTTCATTGAAATTACTGCACGTTGATCTCACTCACAGTGTCCATGTGCCCCAGCACAGGAGTTTGGAACATTTTCACTAGCAGTGGCCAGTGGTGATCACACATGCACTCTGCATGCCCTCACCCCCACCCCCAGCATAAAGGCACAGCAAGCCCAACCACTAGTCAGTTCCTTCACTACACAGAATCCTCAGGGATAAGACTCTGAGCTGCCTGGATGGAGGGTGGGTTGTGACAGCCACATGTGCAGAGCATCTCCAAGAGCCAGTTCTTTCTTTTTCTAGTTACAGCACATGTGGAACCCACGTAGCATGATTAGTCAGGAGTCATCTTTAAGTTCCTGGGAGCTAGGAGTTATCTGAGAAAATACTGCAAAACAGCTCTTCTGAACAAACAGTCAGATCATAACTGTATGACTGGAAGGGACCTCCAGAGGTCATCTAGCTCAGTCCCCTGCACTCATGGCGGGACTAAATATTATCTAGATGTCCAAGAGGTGACCAATAATGTTTGGAAACCTACGAGCTGAAGACCTGGCAGCTGCTCCACATACTTCTAGTACTGGAAGACCAATGTAAGCATGCTATCCACACAGCTTGATTTCTGGTGGAGTGAGTTCAGATGTTTGACAGAAGATTATTCTTATTAATATCATAAGCAGTTCCAATACAATACCCCTACTCATTTTGAAAGTCTTAGTGATGAAAAAATATTACCATGAACAATGAAAAATCTGGATGTTTTAGGAAAAGATTAGTTCGACCTAATAAAAACGATGAACTCACTTTGAAAGTATGTATTTTAGAGTCAGAAGGTGAAGAATGAGGTTTTTTTGGGAGAAAACTGGTAAATGAATGAATTGATTGATATGAAAATTTGACAGTACTTTTAGGATTAAATTATGGATGTGGTCCTGTAGTTACTCTATCCATGTAAAAAAAAATATGTGAAGAAAGCACTATATTTAAGTCCTATACTGGAGTGATCTTTCTCACAGGAAGAAAAATGTGGCAAGCCCTTTTGTAAACCTGTTCACTGATTGATAAGAGAAAAATCTACCTCCCTTTCCATTTCTACTGGACGAAGAAATGCAGATATTGCTACCAAATGGACTTAGCTTGAACAGACAGGAAGTCTTGAGTGCTTTAAAGATAAGAGGCAATTAATGATACTTCAATAGAACACCGACCTGGAGGTAATCTTTAGACTTAGCTCATATGGAAAAAGTTTGTCTGGGGAAATCCATGTTCTTGGAAAACTTAGTACTGAATTTTTCAATTCCCATTGGTGGAATGAGTACAGTTTCCTGCTCATTGAGTCCTCTAGACTGTTTTTGTCTCCTGCGAGGAGAAGAGCTGTGACATTCCTGTGATTCTGAATGCACCACACCCAAAAGTTGCCTGGCTTCTTGGCAAAGAAGACCTGATCTCCATGTCTATTTATGTAATGTGTGTCTGTGCAGTTGTCCCTGAGAACTTGGATTGAAGAATCTTTTATGATGGGAAGAAAAGCTTTGCAAGCTAATCTCACCCCAGGGCCCTTAACTAACAAGCTACTTGAAACAGTAACAAGTACATTAACTACTAAATATAAACAAATTAACTACCAGCTATCAGACTAAGTACCCAGATTACTAGAGAGGGACACTATGTTGTTGGGACTCACTACCTAAGGAAGTTAGAAAGATTCTGGGTGATGGTTGGGGTTGCTGTGAAATAAATGAAAAATGGAATCATTGTATCATCCTGACTTCAAGAGCTGGAGATTGAAGAAAAACACCAAAGGTTAAATCCTAGCCCCGCTCAAACCAACACCTGGGAGGGAGTAGCAAGAGCTGGAAACACTGCATCTCCCACTGTGGAACCAGACTCTTGGCCTCAGTTCTTGCTTTTTCCCCTCAGTTCTTGCTTTTTCTTAGACAAGGCTGAGGCTGGGAGGAGGGGGAAGCCTGAGGCCTTTGACCAAGGGGCAAGGAGAACCCTTCCTCTCCCCCGCCCTCAAATGGGACAAAAGGGTGGGGAGAGGGAATAGGAGTGGGGAAGGGTGGATCTTCATTTCCTGCAGTCTTCTCAGTAACCCTTCCCTCCTCTTGCCCCAAAGAACAAAGGCGGCTTTCAGCACTACTGCTCCTTTCCCCTGGGCAAATTGGCTTTCCTGGGAAAGTGGGAGCAGGTGGGTGCAGGCAGTGGGGGCGAGTACTGACAGTTCCACAGCTGGCAGTGCTGGCACAGCCGGCCTTCCTGACTTCAGCAACAGGGAATGGAGACTCTGCTGATGCCAATCCCCTTTGCTTGGGTGAGGGAAGCACGTGACACCAGAGTTTGGAGGCGTGCCCACTGTCAGCAGCACAGCTGTGTGAGGGTGCTGGGGAGAGAGGGCAGGGGATGGTACTCCCAGGGTTAGAGCTAAGGAGTGGCTGTGACTCCCAGATCTTAAAGGAAAATGAGGCGGGTGTGATAGAAATCCACTCTATTGGTTGCCCTGTATCACACAGAAGTAGCTGGCTGACAAAGAGGTTAATATACGCTAAAATATTGGCACACAATATTATGCAGATATTCGCTAACTGAAGATCTAGCCCAATAAAGTCAGTAGGATATTCATGTCACATCTCAGGAAATACAGCTCATACCAGAAAGCATGGTCAGGGCAGGTGGTCAAGACAGTGTTAATTTAATCAAATATATATATAAACCACCCTAGCATAACAACCTTCAGCTTCTTGGAATATCTGCCTCTCTCCTGTATTCACAGAATGGCCTGCGTTTCCCAGGATTTAATTGATTTCCACGCAGAAATCTGAAGAAGCAGCAAACGGGAAGCACTACCCGGAGATGAATTGTAGCACTATGCGTTGAATGATGCTGCTGAAACAGTGGCATGTGTTTAACAATATAATAAACCCTACACTTGACATGCTTTGCAGACTGTGCTTTGCTACACACTGGAGAACCTGGGAGCGACACATCTGGAAAGAAGAAAATCATCGTGGGGCCAGTCTGGAGAAGGCAGAAGCATCAAGGCTTCAGTTATCCTGATGGTTCCCCTATCAGACTGATGGTACCCCTAGCTTAATTGAAATCGATCCATTTCTGCTAATGGCATGTAGCCCAGAATGCTCTGCCAACCCTCCGTGGTAGATCACACAACAGATCAGTGTTCAGTCCAGTGTGTTTTCCTTTTCGAACACACCCCACAAAAGCCATACTAATTTCTTTAAATCACAAACAATAAGCGTCCCTGCAACTAAATTCCTTAAAGGAGATAAACATAATTCAGGCAGACCCATGATATCTATGTTGTTTATCATCTGTTCACACCTAAGATGATTGCAACTGAAAGAAAAGAGAGAGAGAGAGAGAGAGAGAGAATTATTCCTCTGGGGGTTGTGTGTGTGTTTACTCTGCCAACACTTTGTTAAGTCAGTTCCATTCTTTTCTCTGTATAGTCTGTTGGGGTCACATTTCCAGAAGTACTTCAGGTATTGAGGTGCTGCAGCTTGGAGCGAGGCTCCCAACCCAACCACAGCCTTGTGCTCACTCTCACACTAAAAGAGGCTGTAACAACGAGGAGTCCTTGTGGCACCTTAGGGACTAACAAATTTATTTGGGCATAAGCTTTCGTGGGCTAAAACCCACTTCATTGGATGCATGGAGTGGAAAATACAGTAGGGAGGTATAAATACACAGCATATGAAAAGATGGGAGTTGCCTTACTAAGTGGTGGGGTCAGTGCTAAAAAGCCAAATCAATTAATGTGGAATGGGCTATTCTCAAAGGTTGACAAGAAGGGAGGAAAAAAAGTCAGTCACTTTTGTAGGGCTAATGTTGCTTTGACTTTTGTGACAGGCTGCAGCCTGGCTCCAAGCATGGGAGCGGGGTGGGCTTGCGAACCCCAGTTGCAAGCCCCAGTGGCAACATGAAAAATAGTAACCATACTGACACACTGCTAAGGCTGAGATTTTCAAAGTAGCCTGGAATTGAGTGTCTAAATCCTTGCAGGCAGCTTGGGAAATTACAAAAAGAAAAGGAGTACTTGTGGCACCTTAGAGACTAACAAATTTATTAGAGCATAAGCTTTCGTGAGCTACAGCTCACTTCATCGGATGCACGAAAGCTTATGCTCTAATAAATTTGTTAGTCTCTAAGGTGCCACAAGTACTCCTTTTCTTTTTGCGAATACAGACTAACACGGCTGCTACTCTGAAACCTGGGAAATTACAGTACAACTCCTTTCACAGAACACTGGCCACTTTGGATGTTTCATCCTCATAAGAGACTATCGTGTTCAAGGAAAACTCCTGGGTAGGGTGGGGCAGAGAATGGTTGTAGGAAAATAAAACTATATCCTACAAACAGAGGGTCAAAACTCCTGGCCCCATTGAAGTCAGTGTGGAGTTTTGACTTTGATTTCAGTGGGGCCAGGATGTCAGATGTTTAAAATTAATGCAAGTAGAAAAGTAGGAGCTAACTCCACTTTCAGAAAGAGAAAAATATATATATATAGCTGCCTGTGAGACAGGCCACTGGGTTTAAAGCATAGTTCATTTCTACTAACCCGCCCAGCATACCCAATCAAAGAAATGCTCAGGGAAAGTCACAAGTTGAATGTCTCCTTAACCAGCCACATGATAAGACAAAAGAATATAAAGGGATAATCAAATTTAGCATAAAATAATAATAAGTTATAGAAACCCACGAGTTACAGCGATGCTGTACACGTTTATATTTAAATCAGTGATAAGGAGCTTGATTTGAAGGATTATTAATTACAGGGTCATCTAGGAAGGGGGTTTACCCATAGCCATGTGACTCATTTTGCGATAGCGGCTTGCACGCTTTGGGAATTTCCACAGCGCTGCCTCGCAAACCCCAAGACAGTATATAAGAGGGTTGGGTTACACAGCGCAGACATCAGAAACCTTCCGAGATAACAAGAGAAGCTCACTGCTCCTTCCTAGCAAGCAGAGACCGAAGAATCAAGGAGGAAAGCTCACGTCGCCTCTCATCATGAGCTGCAAGTCGGTTGTTGCTGTCCTGGCTGTTTTCCTAATCTACGCAGCGGTGTCAGAAGGTAAGCACATTCCTTCCTCGGGCTCATATTATGCGTGGAGAGACGCTTTTAGGCTGATTTTTAAGAAGTTGATGTCTTGTTAAAACTTTTTCAAACGATAATCATTGGAGAGAGCTATAAGTCAGTCACTGCTCTGAAGAGCTGCTGACATCTGGTGGGAAATGTTGAGAAATAGTCGACTTGCTCTAGAAAGTTACGCTTCTGCATCATTTTCACTATCAGCTTTTCTCCTGGTGCTAAAGACATTTGACTGAAGGCGGGCTTGTCTGACTACAGTGTTCATCTGCGCCTCTTGCTCCTTCCCTGCATGAGTCCATCATCCTGTTTGTGACACCACGTTGTCTCAAACATGGGAGGATACAACGTGGAGAGGGGAATAAGCAACAGGAGCACAGAACATGATCAGAGAGAGTCCTCGAAACTGATGAAAAGCAAAGGGTCAGATCTTATTCTCGAAAAAAGAAAAGGAGTACTTGTGGCACCTTAGAGACTAACAAATTTATTAGAGCTGTAGCTCACGAAAGCTTATAAATTTGTTAGTCTCTAAGGTGCCACAAGTACTCCTTTCCTTTTTTATTTTTCCTTTCCTGTATTTGCGAATACAGATTAACACGGCTGCTACTCTGAAATCTTATTCTCGGTGACATTATTTTAAATCTAGGTTCACCATCATTGTAACGAGGTCAGAATGTGTCCAAGAGCGAGCAGGATTAAATAAAATTAAAAAACAAACAAAACCCACACAACTAGTAACTTAGAATTCTCTTTTAAAAAAAAAATCTAAACATTATTTTGCAGCAGCATCAACCGCTCTCCATACCTTTACATAAATTAGAGGTAAGGACAAAGGTAACTTTTTAGCCAAGAGCCTTGTGAAGAAATAGAGAGCAAGCATGTCTGATCAAGCAAAACCAAGTGCTCTGCTTCACATATATAGATGGCGAGATACCCAGCTAACCCGACACAACTCTTGCTCTTTTCCAGGGATGAGTCTGGCAAGGATGGGGAATGAGCTCCGATGCCAGTGCATCAGCACGCATTCCAAGTTCATCCCTCCCAGGAACATTCGGGACGTGAAGCTGACCCCAAGCGGACCTCACTGCCAGAACGTTGAAATCATGTAAGTAGTTTTGCAAAATTCTACCTGCTGCTAAATTTGGAGGAGACTGCTTTGTGTTGTGCTGGGCCAGGAGTTTTCAAGGGGATGAGGAGCACCAGCAGGCCCACACCACTCAGAGAGACTCCCGAAGAATGATTTTTATTCTTTCTAAAGACAAAGTATTAGGTAATGCACTTGGCTTTTCAAAGTGTCCAGCATCTCTGGGATGGAAATACAAATCCCCATGGGGAATAATGGGCATTATCTATCGAGTGCTAGAACCCGCATTAGAAGGGCAGGCAAAATTATTAATACCCAATACAACCTTTCAACCCAATTCCTCCAGTCCTTCTACAGGCAAAACTCCAACTGTAAATTCACCATTGAGTACATAGGTGGTTTCCCTGCCAGAGGAATGCAGGATTCAGCCCTTTACGTAAAAAGCAATACCAATGTAGATAAAGACATTTTATATCTACACATGTACAGAGAGAGAGATACCAGGCAATATTAAAAAAAACATGAAGCCATATATATATAATGTATATATAAATATGTGTATATATATATATATATATATATATATACATATATAATCAGAGGAGGGAGATTTTTATTTTTTTTTCCCCACACCTGAACATTTTTAACCAAACAAATGATGTCGGGACAGATCCTTAGCTAGTGTAAATTGGTGTAGCTCTCTTGTGAAGTCAATGGAACTATGTCAACTGACCCCAGCCTTGCCTGTATTTTAAAAGGTTGAAAGATACCCTGATGAGAGTCCACAGAGTCCACCAAGTAGATAGATGCCTGACCTTTGTTTTCCTTCTTTGCAGCGCTACTCTTAAGGACGGCAGAGAAGTGTGTTTGGAACCCACTGCTCCATGGGTGAAGATCATCATTAAAGCAATTTTGGACAAGTGAGTCATTCATTCTCAGAACGATTTCCTGAAAAGTTACTTTAAAGGCAGAACTAGGTGGTTCCTTAGCACAAACTGCTTAAAAGTTACCTCTCCCCAGGGCCCAGTAATCTCTCCCAAAACTTGTCTCTCTCAATCCAGGAAATAAACAACCATATCCTACCTTAAAGGTGGCCTAGTGGTTAGATTATGGAACTAGGTTCTTCCTGTTCCCTGTTCTTCCCCAGACTTCCTGGGTGAGCTTGGGCAAGTCACTGATAATGGCCACATATGCTGGGCAGTTGCAAGTCCTTGGGGAGACTATTGGACTCAGAGGTGCTCAGTGCTTCTGAAAAATTCCCCCCACTCCAAGCTGATCTTCATTTGGTGTGAACCAAGAGTAACTATGTCAACGTTAATGAAGTTTTCAGCTAATATGGTTGAGAGCAGACTCAGAGCCCCAAGAGTTCTCATGTTCTAACTAGTGGTGATTGTTCCAAGAACAGGTTTTTAAACCATTCCTTTTTCTCCCCCTCTTTCCAGAGCTGAAGCCAATGGTGAGGCAAAACGCTAAGAGAAGCCAAAGAAGAAAAATCTCTGATGTTCTCCAGTTTCCCCTTGAAGGAAGCATCTCTGTGAAAGTGCCAGTCAGTCTGCAAGCAACCCACCTCCTCTGTTAACATGTGTTCAGGTGGACTCCAGCTAGCAGTATCCATTTTCTATATGTATTTATTTATTGAGGAGCATAATTTTAAGAGACTTTTTTTTTTAAAAAGAAAAAGGCTCACTTGTCTATGGGATATGCCACTTTCTGAAGTCGAAAACCCTGGATAGAGAAGTGATTTGCTGAGGGAAATGAAGACCCTTTGGAAACCCCTTAAGCTGCACAGGGTTGTATGAGTGCAATGCACTTGCAGCACAGCTGTATTTAGTCTAAGACTTGTTCTTTTGCTAGTAGAGGAGTAAATTGGTAACAGTTACCCCTCCCCTGCACGAGTATGTTGCATCAACATCACAGTGAGTCCTAGCCAGCGTGAGGCTAACTACTGCCTTGGATTTTGTGGCTTTCAGAAATTAAGTAGCCAAAGTGCATTATTTATTATGCTATAGCACATCAATGTTTATATTTATATATATATATATATATATAAAAAACAAGTTAATCTTTGAGTAGAAAAAACTCAGATTTTATTTAAGTTATTTTGATTCATCTGGATTTTTGCTAATATGCTAATTCCTTATGAAAACAGAATATTTCACGTTCCTGCTGTTGTGTGGGTTAATTGTTTTGTTCAATGAATGGAAAAATGTTGAGGCTCATGTTCCCATTTTCTTATTCCTGCGCATTTTGGAATTCCATCATTTTTACATTAAACTATATACTTAAAATAAAAACAACCCAAGATGTGTTCTCTCTCTGTTGGCACGATCTTTGTCATCACTGGGCCTGGTCTTAGGCACATGGGGGACTCTGTTGGCTCAGTGCCATGCACACCTGTGACCTCCTTCTCTGGGTGCTCCATGGGGTTTGGTCTCCACAGTTCTGAAAGGGATGAATTAGTATTCGGGCTGTGGGGATGGCTGCTCTTTATAGCAGTGGCTCTCAACCTTTCCAAACTACTGCTCCCCTTTCAGGAGTCCGATTTGTCTTGCAAACCCAAGTTTCCCCTCACTTAATGTCTTGCTTACAAAATCAGACATAAAAATCCAAGCGTCACAGCACACTATTACGGACACATTGCTTATTTTACCATATAATTACAATATTTATATTCCAGTTGATTTATTTTATACTTGCATTTCAGAGCAGAATAAACAAGCCATTGTCTGTATGAAATTTAGTTTGTACTGACCTCATTAGTGCTTTTTATGTAGCCTGTTGTAAAACTAGGCAAATATCCAGATGAGTTGCTGTACCCCCTGGAAGACCTCTGCATACCCCCGGTTGAAAACCACTGTTTTATAGCATCATTTCTCCTACTGAACTCATGGGCAAAGCTGTGGAGTGCAGATGAGCTCCATGAATCAGTAAGTAGAGGATGCATTCCTGGCATCATGGTTCTGATTTGGTTCAGTGGAGCATTTGGTTTTCAGACAGGCATATTGTTAGTAGTCAGAAATATTTTAGCTTTGGACTTTAGAAAACTGCAGTCTGCATATCCAAGAAACTTGCCCAGTGTTGTTGGAGTCATAGGAACAAAAGGACTATCATGAATTACTGGTTTCTGAGTAGCAGCCGTGTTAGTCTGTATTTGCAAAAAGAAAAGGAGTACTTGTGGCACCTTAGAGACAAACAAATTTATTTGAGCATAAGCTTTCGTGAGCATCCGATGAAGTGAGCTGTAGCTCACGAAAGCTTATGCTCAAATAAATTTGTTAGTCTCTAAGGTGCCACAAGTACTCCTTTTCTTATCATGAATTAGTAACAGATGCTTTCTAATACTGGTGTTTGAGGGAACATGACTAGAATTATTTCTGATCAGTGGTGTAGTGGTAAAAAAGGGACTAACCAGCTAAAATAACTCAATATTCTCCAAAAGAGAAGTGGGTAAACTCCGTATATAGTCAACTACGCTACTGTTTCTGACTCTGCGCCTCCTCAACTGACCAAACTCAATGTATTCAGAGGTTCTATAATCATTTTTGTCCTTCCCCTTCCCTGCCAAAGAAGTATTAAGTAGCAATAAAAATCAGAGGTACAAAAGGCGTGAACAAATAATATTTAGTCACTGCAATTCCAAAGCAGTTCCAACAAATTCCAACAAAGGAGTAGTATCACATTCTGCAAATAATCCCAGTGAAATCAATGAACCACCTGTGGAGTAAGATACTATTCAATGTGAGTAATGGTGACAGTAGCTGGCCCTAAAGGAACACGCCTCCTGATTCACATGAGTTAGATGAAAGGAAACGTGTGTCTTCACCTCCATAATGCTTGGGAGGCGGTGACAGGGTTTGGTTCTTAATTCACTAAATCTTTAACCAAATGCTCACCTGCGTTACATTTCTTTTGGCAAATATTAATTTTATGAATGTGACAAACGTATACATGCAATAGATTTGTCCTACTGCTTGATAGTAAGGGATTTATATAGTGTAAATGTTAGAGTGACTCAACTATTTGCAACTTGGCTTATTTCTTGGTCAAAGAAAATTATCACAGTTTTTAATGCAGCATCTCAGGTATTAATCAGTCCTGATGTACAGCCATATAAATAAACTGGAGGCATGGTAAGCCGCTGTTCTTTTATCTGCTAAAAGGGTCTGGACTAGTTGAAGCGATGATACATTGTTGCAACAAACTTTCTACATGACACTTATGTTTAAAAGTCAGGTGACTGAGGTGAGGAGGGGGCTGCTGAATAGATCCCTCTGGAATCGGATTAGACTGCTGTTTTAGTAAACCTAACAGAGTGCTTTGAATTTCCTGATTCATAATACTTATTTAATTTTAAAAATGGTTTTAATCAACAAGAGATGATATTAGTATGTTATGGTTTTACTTCCTCTTCCTGTTTTATCTCCCATTTCTTGCCCCCCCACCTCCTGCCTACAAGCTCTGCTTGCTTTCCCTATATAAGGAAGCCCTGGACAGAGTAGCATGCAAGTTATTAAATATGGAATCACGTAACATTTTCATCCATTAGCAATAACAACAAGACTTTTACTAGAGAGGTACTAACTGAAAAATTAGGATCTGAACGACTGCGCATTTGGGGATATTGAGATCTGGGATTTTTGGTTCAGCCCCCAACTCTGCTCAGGGCCGGATTAACCCGTAGGCTAATAAGGCCAGAGCTTAGGCCCTCCTATTTTTTAGGCCCTACTGGACAGGCAGGGGGCACGGCCGGGGCTGGGTGAGGGGGAGTGAGCTTGCTCACACAGCCTGGCTGGAGCGCTCCTGTCAGCAGGAAAGGCAAAGCAGCCTCCTGTGGCTTGGAAGGAGCTCAGCCGGCAGCCTGCTGCATCTCCCCGCGCTGCAGGACCACACTGCCAGGGATCCGGTTAACACTGGTGACCGAACACTAAAAATCCAGTTCCACGGAAACTTATGCCAGCCACGGGTGTAGTCTGAGCAGGCACCGTCCCCTTTTTATAGGCTAAAGGCTGGTGCTGCTGGTTCTCTAGCCGTTCAATCCGTTCAATCAGAAAAGTATCTCACATTTGATTTCTTTTGAGTTTCATTCCAAAAACGTAAAGCTAAATAAACCTGTAGTCAGTCCTCATTTTTTTGCCCCCAACTCAAACTAACTTCTTCCCCAAGTGGAAAATGTTGGGTGAGCATGGGATGTGTGTGATTCGAGAAGGGAATGAGATCACAGGCCAATTCCTGCTGACGGCTACACTTGCGTAGCCTTATTGACTTCATGGAGAACAGATTTTTGCACAAGAATAGATTTTGGTCCCTTCTGCTTTTTCACACTTGGTATAAGCAGAATCTTATTCACTTTCCTCCCCTAATCTATGAGCACTTTAAGGAAAAAAAATAAGCAAGGTCTGCTTGATTTACACATGCTAACGAAACAGGAAGCTCTCCCTTCATTCTGCAGCAGCCTTTTAAACAAATCCCAGATCTGATGTAACAAGGGTGTCACTACATCAGCCTTTGTTGGACTGTACTTTTGAAAGATCCTTAATGGTTCTTTTAAGATGCTGATTTTCAATGAAGTCTTTTTGTTCAGTGGGGGCAGAGAACGCAATAGGGAATAGCTCTGTTTTGTCAGCTCCTAGTCATTCAAAAGCTGACAGGCTATAGATTAAGTTTGTTTAATGTTTGTACCCTGGTTTTGAAGAGCTAAATATCATACAGAAGTGCTAAATATTATGACTGGGAAACCATCTAAAGATCTGCGTCCCTTCTAGCTGTTATCTTTTTCTTACAGAAAGCTTAAAGCAAACAAATGCAAACCGTAAGGGGCTGGTGCACATAGAACTCATGCTTAAAAAAACCGCATGTCAGAGCTGCTGATCACACATTCTAGAATAGATAATACTTAGTCCTGCCATGAGTGCAGGGGACTGGACTAGATGACCTCTCGAGGTCTCTTCCAGTCCTATGATTCTATTCTATGATTTTAATTGTGGAAGAGCTTGGTGACAGAATGGCCTGATGTGGTGAATCACTGGAGATTAACTATACAAACTGGGTATCATCCCACAAATAATATTTGTATTCAATGTGAAAACAGTAATTCATTGTCCTCAGCCAGCGCAACACTGGGAGGCAGCTTTCAGAGCAAGACAGCCTACACTACAATGCCACCCCATGTAATTTCCCCACTACTACTTCCTCTACGCCAGTGGATTTTACACCCGAGTGGTTTTCTTTTCCATAATAAGAGCTGGCTGCCTCCCAGACTGCAGTCAGAGTGAGATAGGATGTGTGGTGTAGAGTCCATAGCTTGGGGAAAACATCTGCAGGGCTTGGCTTTGCACTGTGCCATGTGGAGACCTGAGGGTAGAAGCACAGAGTGGAAAGAGGTGAACAGGATGGGGAACGTTGCAGTGTTCATGCTCAGACAGATGAGCACTCCACTATCTAGGAGGAAGGAGGCCTACGAGAAGGACAGCATACCATTCCTTGTGCTACCTCTTACTCAGAAGTATCTGTTTGAAGAACTGAGTGTCGTGAGAGTAGAATAAATTTGTTAATTTTACATAAATAAGTCATATGTAAATACGTATGTAGAGAAATGTTTGATGACTTCATCATTTTTTTGCAATATGTCATTGATACTTAGGCCCTACCCTCCCATTAGCCTTAGGCCCCTCATAACCTTAATCCGGCCCTGACTCGGATATTTGAAAGTGGATTAGTTCAGCTCTTCAGCCCCAATCTGGAAACAGCTCTGAACTGAGCTGGTGTCGCCCCTAAAAGCAGCCTAAAATTCACAGGCAGTGGCAGAAACCCACCCTAGAGCTGCTAGGAGGCTTTACATGGGCCACTTAACAACTCCCCAGTGATGGAATGATGGTGCTGGGAAGCCAGTCTTTTAGGGCAGGTGCACACCACTGGAGTGGCACACAGCTGCCCTGGCACAGGAGAAGATGAAGGCCACAAACTGGTGTAGGAATCAGATTCACTGGGATGCGCTTGCCCTTAGTCCCGCTATTCTTTCCATCATGCACCTTCATCATTTAATTAAGCACTGTGGGTTCAGATCATTAATATGGTTCACCTGCCACATTCCGAGAGGGGAAAATAGCGATTTTTTAAGTTAAGTTATGCTTTATAGATTTCAGCTCCCAATACACTACATGCAAAAAATAGTTCACATTTTTCGGCCCTTGATAGGGATGGAATATACAACTGAGATAAAATAAGAACTGATCCACCATTCTTCTCTAATTGAATCCCAGTAAAGGGACGTCTGTGACTCCTAGTTGTTCATTGGCAGCAATACGAAAGACACACAGAACTATGGTAATTCCTTAAGTAAACACTTACAAAGGGATATAACAAACAGAGAACTGGTATGTATTGCAATCTAAATGCATCCTGACTAACAGCTGACAAATAGGGACATAAAATAAACCAGCGAAAGGTATAATCCAAAAGGCAGCTGTTCAGTGTACAGATCCCTATCAGGTAGAAGTGTTTGGTTGTACCTACTTACCTCAGCTTTCCTAGGGGTGGGATTACTTGTGCTCCTGGGAATATGCCACAAGAGTTGAGCTTGTGAGGCATTGGGAATAACTGTAAGATTAAGGCCAGGTCTACACTAGAAACTAAAGTCACTTAGGGGAATGAATTTTGTACAACATTTCTAACCTGGCAAAAGCCCTAGTGTAGATTCAGTTATCCTGGCAAAAGAGTCCTCATGTCAGCATAGCGGATTTTGTTCAGCGAACCAGTATAAGCTACACTGACAGCAGCCCCCTTTTGTTGGTATAAGGTGCTTCCACACTAGGACCGTTTGGCAGTGGAGCTCTGCCAGTTCGGCTCTGTTGGCGAATCTTTTCTAGGGCAGCCTAGGTCTAAGCTTGGAGGCCTGAGCATACTCCTTTCAGAGCACTAGCAGTGAGACGATAGAAAGGGAGGGAAGCCGGGGTGGTGTGTCCCTGTAGAACACCTTGCCGCAGGCCATGCTGAGTCATCCAGGGACAGATGCTTTCCACTTGCCCCCTGCTGTCTCATTCTCTCTATTACTCCTCACACTCCTCAGAACTTGGCCCCAGGTGGCCGGGAACAAGTCTGTCCATCTGATAACCATCCACCAACCAGTAACTTTTAGACCAAGTTTACAAAAAAGAGTAATAGGATTTTGCTTTTGACCAAGCACTGGACATACCTTAGTATGCATGAAGAGATCCAACAGACATTGAGGACACTACATAGCAACTGTTGTATTAGAGGAAAACTCCTGGTTAGGGCGGGGAGGAAAAAATGCTGGTTGTAGGAGAATAAGACTATATCCTACAAACAGAGGGTCAAAACTCCCGACCCACTGAAGTCGGTGTGGAGTTTTGATTTTAGTGGGGCCACAACTTCAGGTATTTAAAATCAATGTAAGTAGAAAAGCTAACTCCACACTCAGAAAGAGGAAATATACATATATCTACTTGTGAGATAGGCCACTGGATTTAAAGAATAATTCATTTCTACTAACCCCGCCCAGCATACCCAATCAAAGAAATGCTCAGGGAAACTCCTGAGTTGAATGTCTCCTTAACCAGCCACATGATAAGACAAAAGAATATAAAGGGATACTCAAATTAATAATAAAAGAATAATAATAATAAAAGTAATAGAAACCCACCAGCTACACTGAGCTAACAACACATCGATGTTGTACAGCTTTTATATTTAATTCATTAATAAGGAGCTATATTTGAAGGATAACTAATTTCACGGTCATCTAGGAAGGGGTTTTACCCAAAGCCATGCGACTCATTTTGCAATAGTGGCTTGCACCTTTTGGAAATTTCCTCTTGGACACAATCCAAACACAATGCTACATTGCACAGCCCAAGACAGTATATAAGAGGGTTGGGTTACACAGCTCAGACATCAGAAACCTTCCGAGATAACAAGAGAAGCTCACTGCTCTTTCCTTGCAAGCAGAGACTGAAGAATCAAGGAGGAAAGCTCACCTCGCCTCTCATCATGAATGGCAAGTTGGTTGTTCCTTTCTTGGCTGTTTTCCTAATCTATGCAGCGGTGTCAGAAGGTAAGCAAAATCCTTCCTCTGGCTCAAATATGCACATATTATGCGTGGAGAGGCATTTTTTCGGCTGATTTTTAAAAAGTTGATGTCTTGTTAAAACTTTTTCAAATGATCATCATTGGAGAGAGCTATAAGTCAGTCACTGCTCTGAAAAGCTGCTGACATCTGGTGGGAAATGTTGAGAAATAGTCGACTTGCTCTAGAAAGTTAGGCTTCTGCATCATTTTCACTATCTGCTTTTTCCCTGGTCCTAAAGACATTTGACTGAAGGCAGGCTCGTCTGATTACAATGTTCATCTGTGCCTTTTGCTCCTTCTCTGAATGAGTCCATCATCCTGTTTGTGACACCACGTTGTCTCAAACATGGGAGGTTGCAACCTGGAGTGGGGAATAAGCAATAGGAGCACAGAACATGATCAGAGAGAGTCCTCAAAACTGATGAAAAGCAAGGGGCCAGATCTTATCCTCAGTGACATGATTTTAAATCTCGACTCATTATCATTGTAACTAGGTCAGAATGTAGCCAAGTTTAAAACAAAAAAACAAACAGAAAACCTGGTAACTTAGAATTGTCTTTAAAAAAATCCAAACATTATTTTGCAGCAGCATCAACTGCTCTCCATACCTTTACATAATGAGAGGATTTAGAGGTAAGGACAAAGGTAACCTTTTAGCCAAGAGCCTTGTGAAGAAACAGAGAGCAAGGATATCTGATCAAGCAACAAGCAAAACCAAGTGCTCTGCTTCACATGTATAGATGGCGAGATACCCAGTTAACCCGACACAACTCTTACTCTTTTCTAGGGATGAGTCTGGCAAGGATGGGGAATGAGCTCCAATGCCAGTGCATCAGCACGCATTCCAAGTTCATCCCTCCCAGGAACATTCGGGACGTGAAGCTGACCCCAAGCGGACCTCACTGCCAGATCGTTGAAATCATGTAAGTAGTTTTGCAAAATTCTACTTGCTGCTAAACTCGGAGGAGAATGCTTTGCATTGTGCTGGGCCAGGAGTTTTCAAGGGGGTGAGGAGCACTAGCAGGCCCACACCACTAAGAGAGACTCCCGAAGAGTGATTTTTATTCTTTCTAAAGACAAAGTATTAGGTAATGCACTTGGCTTTTCAAAGTGTCCAGCATCTCTGGGATGGAAATACAAAACCCCATGAGGAATAATGGGCATTATCTATCGAGTGCTAGAACCCGCATTAGAAGGGCAGGCAAAATTATTAATACCCAATACAACTTTTCAACCCAATTCCTCCAGTCCTTCTACAGGCAAAACTCCAACTGTAAATTCACCATTGAGTACATAGGTGATTTCCCTCCCAGAGGAATGCAGGATTCAGCCCTTTATGTAAAAAGGAATACCAATGTAGATAAAGACATTTTATATCTACACATGTACAGAGAGAGAGATAGCAGACAATATTAAAAAAACATGAAGCCATATATATAGGAGGAGGGAGATTTTTTTTTCCCCACACCTGGAACATTTTTAACCAAACACAAAAACAAAAGGATCTGATGTCGGGCCAGATCCTTAGCTAGTGTAAATTGGTGTAGCTCTCTTGTGAAGTCAATGGAACTATGTCAACTGACCCCAGCCTTGCCTGTATTTTAAAAGGTTGAAAGATACCCTGATGAGAGTCCACAGAGTCCACCAAGTAGATAGATGCCTGACCTTTGTTTTCCTTCTTTGCAGCGCTACTCTTAAGGACGGCAGAGAAGTGTGTTTGGAACCCACTGCTCCATGGGTGAAGATCATCATTAAAGCAATTTTGGACAAGTGAGTCATTCATTCTCAGAACGATTTCCTGAAAAGTTACTTTAAAGGCAGAACTAGGTGGTTCCTTAGCACAAACTGCTTAAAAGTTACCTCTCCCCAGGGCCCAGTAATCTCTCCCAAAACTTGTCTCTCTCAATCCAGGAAATAAACAACCATATCCTACCTTAAAGGTGGCCTAGTGGTTAGATTATGGAACTAGGTTCTTCCTGTTCCCTGTTCTTCCCCAGACTTCCTGGGTGAGCTTGGGCAAGTCACTGATAATGGCCACATACGCTGGGCAGTTGCAAGTCCTTGGGGAGACTATTGGACTCAGAGGTGCTCAGTGCTTCTGAAAAATTCCCCCACTCCAAGCTGATCTTCCTTTGGTGTGAACCAAGAGTAACTATGTCAAAGTTAATGAAGTTTTCAGCTGATATGGTTGAGAGCAGACTCAGAGCCCCAAGAGTTCTCATGTTCTAACTAGTGGTGATTGTTCCAAGAACAGGTTTTTAAACCATTCCTTTTTCTCCCCCTCTTTCCAGAGCTGAAGCCAATGGTGAGGCAAAACGCTAAGAGAAGCCAAAGAAGAAAAATCTCTGATGTTCTCCAGTTTCCCCTTGAAGGAAACATCTCTGTGAAAGTGCCAGTCAGTCTGCAAGCAACCCACCTCCTCTGTTAACATTTGTTCAGGTGGACTCCAGCTAGCAGTATCCATTTTCTATATGTATTTATTTATTGAGGAGCATAATTTTAAGAGACTTAAAAAATAAAAAGGCTCACTTGTCTATGGGATATGCCACTTTCTGAAGTTGAAAATCCTGGATAGAGAAGTGATTTGCTGAGGGAAATGAAGACCCTTTGGAAACCCCTTAAGGGTTGTACGAGTGCACAGGGTTGTATGAGTGCAATGCACTTGCAGCACAGCTGTATTTAGTCTAAGACTTGTTCTTTTGCTAGTAGAGGAGTAAACTGGTAACAATTACCCCTCTCCTGCACGAGTATGTTCCATCAACAGCACAGTGAGTCCTAGCCAGAGTGAGGCTAACTACTGCCTGGGATTTTGTGGTTTTCAGAAATTAAGCAGCCAAAGTGCTGTTTGGGGGGCATTATTCATTATGCTATAGCACATCAATGTTTATATATATATATTTAGCAAGTTAATTTTTGAGTAGAAAAAACTCAGATTTTATTTAAGTTATTTTGATTCATCTGGATTTTTTTCTAATATGCTAATTCCTTATGAAAACAGAATATTTCACGTTCCTGCTGTTGTGTGGGTTGTTAATTGTTTTGTTCAATGAATGGAAAAATGTTGAGGCTCATGTTCCCATTTTCTTATTCCTGCGCATTTTGGAATTCCATCATTTTTACATTAAACTATATACTTAAAATAAAAACAACCCAAGATGTGTTCTCTCTCTGTTGGCACGATCTTTGTCATCACTGGGCCTGGTCTTAGGCACATGGGGGACTCTGTTGGCTCAGTGCCATGCACACCTGTGACCTCCTTCTCTGGGTGCTCCATGGGGTTTGGTCTCCACAGTTCTGAAAGGGATGAATTAGTATTCGGGCTGTGGGGATGGCTGCTCTTTATAGCAGTGGCTCTCAACCTTTCCAAACTACTGCTCCCCTTTCAGGAGTCCGATTTGTCTTGCATACCCAAGTTTCCCCTCACTTAATGTCTTGCTTACAAAATCAGACATAAAAATCCAAGTGTCACAGCACACTATTATGGACACATTGCTTATTTTACCAAATAATTACAATATTTATATTCCAGTTGATTTATTTTATACTTGCATTTCAGAGCAGAATAAACAAGCCATTGTCTGTATGAAATTTAGTTTGTACTGACCTCATTAGTGCTTTTTATGTAGCCTGTTGTAAAACTAGGCAAATATCCAGATGAGTTGCTGTACCCCCTGGAAGACCTCTGCATACCCCCGGTTGAAAACCACTGCTTTATAGCATCATTTCTCCTACTGAACTCATGGGCAAAGCTGTGGAGTGCAGATGAGCTCCATGAATCAGTAAGTAGAGGATGCATTCCTGGCATCATGGTTCTGATTTGATTCAGTGGAGCATTTGGTTTTCAGACAGGCATATTGTTAGTAGTCAGAAATATTTTAGCTTTGGACTTTAGAAAACTGCAGTCTGCATATCCAAGAAACTTGCCCAGTGTTGTTGGAGTCATGGGAACAAAAGGACTATCATGAATTACTGGTTTCTGAATAGCAGCCGTGTTAGTCTGTATTTGCAAAAAGAAAAGGAGTACTTGTGGCACCTTAGAGACTAACAAATTTATTTGAGCATAAGCTTTCGTGGGCATCCGATGAAGTGAGCTGTAGCTCACGAAAGCTTATGCTCAAATAAATTTGTTAGTCTCTAGGGTGCCACAAGTACTCCTTTTCTTATCATGAATTAGTAACAGATGCTTTCTAATACTGGTGTTTGAGGGAACATGACTAGAATTATTTCTGATCAGTGGTGTAGTGGTAAAAAAGGGACTAAACAGCTAAAATAACTCAATATTCTCCAAAAGGGAAGTGGGTAAACTCCATATACAGTCAACTACGCTACTGTTTCTGACTCTGCGCCTCCTCAACTGACCAAACTCAATGTATTCAGAGGTTCTATAATCATTTTTGTCCTTCCCCTTCCCTGCCAAAGAAGTATTAAGTAGCAATAAAATTCAGAGATACAAAAGGAGTGAACAAATAATATTTAGTCACAGCAATTCCAAAGCAGTTGCAACAGATGCTCTAAAAGAGTTTTGGTTAAACATCATACTGGTGAGATGACCAAGCTTTGCAACAACAACTGTGCAGAAATGAGCTAGCCCACACTAATAACTTGTATCCAAGCTTAATATATAGATCCAAATTTAGTGGTTGGCCCTACTTCCACAGTGAGACAAACCAAAACCCCAGACTCAGACACGTCTGAACTTCAGAGAATTCAAAAAGCCAGATGTGATTGCTATGACCACGGCAGGAATAGCCTCCCTGGCTTTAGTATGCTGCTGCTGTGGAGGGAAAACTGGAAGATCCATGTAATGCCAGATCCTCTGCTTCTTCCTCCTTCTCTCCCACAGATGCTGTTCCATCAAACTCTAGGCTCCGCCCCCCCACCCTACCCCTATATACGGACACACGAGGGGAATCGTACTGCATTAATGGCACAAAAACCCTACATGTCCCTGCTCCAACTTCTCCGCTTGAGAAGCCACTCCTGATCTGTAGAACCCTGCATGATCAGGGCCGGATTAACCATTAGGCTAATAAGGCCATAGCTTAGGCCCTCCTACTTTTTAGATCCTACTGATCAGGCAGGGGGCACAGCCGGGGCTGGGTGAGGGGGTGTGAGCTTGCTCACCCAGCCCTGCTGGAGCGCTCCTGCCAGCAGGAAAGGTAAAGCAGCTCCCTGTGGCTTGGAAGGAGCTCAGCTGGCAGCCTGCTGTGTCTCTCTGCGCTGCAGGACCGCCCTGCCAAGGATCTTTTTATATGTTCATTTTATATCCATGGATATCTGCATCTGCATATCCATGGACCATGCTTGTGCATTGCGGATCAGATGCAGATACAAACTTTGTATCCACGCAGGGCTCTACTGATCTGTTGCCCTTGGGAGCAGGAATTGTTCTATAGTGTAGTATGCAGTATTTTTAAACTGCATTTATACTAAATATGTTGGAAGAGAAAAAAAGATGAGCTTTGTATTTTTTACCTTTTTTCTCTATACGACAGAGCCTGAGCTGGTGTAAATTGGTGTAGCACCAATCAAATCAATGGAGATAACAGATTCCCACCAGCTGAGGGCCTGGCTTCAACAGAGTTGACCTTAACAGATATGAATTGATCAAATCTAACTAGAAAGTGTGTCCTTTATGATTCTTCTTTGGTAATTATTTGGATTTAAGTCTGTGGGTGGCCAACGAACAAAAATTAAAAATGCCCTATATGAATGACTGATGGGGAAATCTACTGTTGTTCTACCGCTTGAGTATTTCAGGCACTGTAACTGTGGTTGGTAAACCACAGATTTCGCCCATCTGGGAACACAAGAGCTATTACCACAAGCAGTCTCTCTCTTTTTGAGCACCATCACAATACATTGCAGAAAAGGTCACATAGGATCAACCTTTCCGATGTTTTAAAAGGGGATTTGAAGCTAGTGAAAAAATGCTCTGTTACCCAACAGATACACCTCATCTGAAGTTTCCTCCTAAGGGCCAGATTCAGCACCACCCTTTACTCCTCTGGAGTAGTATCACACTCTGCAAATAATCCCAGTGAAATCAATGAACCACCTGTGGAGTAAGATACTATTCAATGTGAGTAATGGTGACAGTAGCTGGCCCTAAAGGAACACGCCTCCTGATTCACATGAGTTAGATGAAAGGAAACGTGTGTCTTCACCTGCATAATGCTTGGGAGGCGGTGACAGGGTTTGGTTCTTAATTCATTAAATCTTTAACCAAATGCTCACCTGCGTTACATTTCTTTCGGCAAATATTAATTTTATGAATGTGACAAACGTATACATGCAATAGATTTGTCCTACTGCTTGATAGTAAGGGATTTATATAGTGTAAATGTTAGAGTGACTCAACTATTTGCAACTTGGCTTATTTCTTGGTCAAAGAAAATTATCACAGTTTTTAATGCAGCATCTCAGGTATTAATCAGTCCTGATGTACAGCCATATAAATAAACTGGAGGCATGGTAAGCCGCTGTTCTTTTATCTGCTAAAAGGGTCTGGACTAGTTGAAGCGATGATACATTGTTGCAACAAACTTTCTACATGACACTTATGTTTAAAAGTCAGGTGACTGAGGTGAGGAGGGGGCTGCTGAATAGATCCCTCTGGAATCGGATTAGACTGCTGTTTTAGTAAACCTAACAGAGTGCTTTGAATTTCCTGATTCATAATACTTATTTAATTTTAAAAATGGTTTTAATCAACAAGAGATGATATTAGTATGTTATGGTTTTACTTCCTCTTCCTGTTTTATCTCCCATTTCTTGCCCCCCCAGCTCCCGCCTACAAGCTCTTCTTGCTTTCCCTATATAAGGAAGCCCTGGACAGAGTAGCATGCAAGTTATTAAATATGGAATCACGTAACATTTTCATCCATTAGCAATAACAACGAGACTTTTACTAGAGAGGTACTAATTGAAAAATTAGGATCTGAACGACTGCGCATTTGGGGATATTGAGATCTGGGATTTTTGGTTCAGCCCCCAACTCTGCTCAGGGCCAGATTAACCCGTAGGCTAATAAGGCCAGAGCTTAGGCCCTCCTATTTTTTAGGCCCTACTGGACAGGCAGGGGGCACGGCCGGGGCTGGGTGAGGGGGAGTGAGCTTGCTCACACAGCCCGGCTGGAGCGCTCCTGTCAGCAGGAAAGGCAAAGCAGCCCCCTGTGGCTTGGAAGGAGCTCAGCCGGCAGCCTGCTGCATCTCCCCGCGCTGCAGGACCACACTGCCAGGGATCCGGTTAACACTGGTGACCGAACACTAAAAATCCAGTTCCACGGAAACTTATGCCAGCCACGGGTGTAGTCTGAGCAGGCACCGTCCCCTTTCTACTCCTCCCAACCCCAATTTCGCCGGAGCTTTCCTTAGCTATCAGGATGGGAAGAAGCTCCCTCTGTCCCTCTCCTGGGCTGAGGCTGGCAGGCCGCTCCAGGGTGCCTCCTCCTGGATCCTAGAGCCCGTCACCGTGATCTTCTATGTGTGCTGGGTCCTGTTTCTGGACAACTGGTGAGTGCCTGTGGGGAGGCAGGGCAAGGGGGTCGTGGGGGAAGAGGCAGTACCAGAGTGGTAGGGTGGGAAACTTGCACAAAACCTGCACACACTCTGTTCAGCTCCAGCCAGAACAATAGCCCCTTCCATGTATAAGGAACGAATTCCCACACATTTGTAGGAAAAAGAAAACAAAACAGCCCATTCTGGATACCAGTCCTTTAACTTTTACAGAACCTTCCATCAAGGCGCTTCAGATTTATGATGCACTGTGTTCAATACTGTATTGAACTGTACTAAAATAATCAAAGAAATCCAATTTTTTGATTTGGTATATTTTTTTGTACTGGGATGTACAGGCCACCAGGTTCTTTCCTTATGCTCAGCCTAGTTCTACAGGCCAACGCATCTTTGTACTTTTAAGGGTTTGCTCTGGAGGAAGCTCGACACACAATGTTGTAGGTTTCTCCTTCAAGGATTTTAAATCCCCTTCTTAGCAGGCTAGGATAGAAAGACTGGCTGAATAGGGTAAGGCCGGTGCTGCTGGTTCTCTAGCCGTTCAATCCATCAGAAAAGTATCTCACATTTGATTTCTTTTGAGTTTCATTCCAAAAACGTAAAGCTAAATAAACCTGTAGTCAGTCCTCATTTTTTTGCCCCCAACTCAAACTAACTTCTTCCCCAAGTGGAAAATGTTGGGTGAGCATGGGATGTGTGTGATTCGAGAAGGGAATGAGATCACAGGCCAATTCCTGCTGACGGCTACACTTGCGTAGCCTTATTGACTTCATGGAGAACAGATTTTTGCACAAGAATAGATTTTGGTCCCTTCTGCTTTTTGACACCTGGTATAAGCAGAATCTTATTCACTTTCCTCCCCTAATCTATGAGCACTTTAAGGAAAAAAAATAAGCAAGGTCTGCTTGATTTACACATGCTAACGAAACAGGAAGCTCTCCCTTCATTCTACAGCAGCCTTTTAAACAAATCCCAGATCTGATGTAACAAGGGTGTCACTACATCAGCCTTTGTTGGACTGTACTTTTGAAAGATCCTTAATGGTTCTTTTAAGATGCTGATTTTCAATGAAGTCTTTTTGTTCAGTGGGGGCAGAGAACGCAATAGGGAATAGCTCTGTTTTGTCAGCTCCTAGTCATTCAAAAGCTGACAGGCTATAGATTAAGTTTGTTTAATGTTTGTACCCTGGTTTTAAAGAGCTAAATATCGTACAGAAGTGCTAAATATTATGACTGGGAAACCATCTAAAGATCTGCGTCCCTTCTAGCTGTTATCTTTTTCTTACAGAAAGCTTAAAGCAAACAAATGCAAACCGTAAGGGGCTGGTGCACATAGAACTCATGCTTAAAAAAACCGCATGTCAGAGCTGCTGATCACACATTCTAGAATAGATAATACTTAGTCCTGCCATGAGTGCAGGGGACTGGACTAGATGACCTCTCGAGGTCTCTTCCAGTCCTATGATTCTATTCTATGATTTTAATTGTGGAAGAGCTTGGTGACAGAATGGCCTGATGTGGTGAATCACTGGAGATTATCTATACAAACTGGGTATCATCCCACAAATAATATTTGTATTCAATGTGAAAACAGTAATTCATTGTCCTCAGCCAGCGCAACACTGGGAGGCAGCTTTCAGAGCAAGACAGCCTACACTACAATGCACTGTGGGTTCAGATCATTAATATGGTTCACCTGCCACATTCCGAAAGGGGAAAATAGCTATTTTTTAAGTTAAGTTATGCTTTATAGACTTCAGCTCCCAATACACTACATGCAAAAAATAGTTCACATTTTTCGGCCCTTGATAGGGATGGAATATACAACTGAGATAAAATAAGAACTGATCCACCATTCTTCTCTAATTGAATCCTAGTAAAGGGACGTCTGTGACTCCTAGTTGTTCATTGGCAGCAATACGAAAGACACACAGAACTATGGTAATTCCTTAAGTAAACACTTACAAAGGGATATAACAAACAGAGAACTGGTATGTATTGGAATCTAAATGCATCCTGACTAACAGCTGACAAATAGGGACATAAAATAAACCAGCGAAAGGTATAATCCAAAAGGCAGCTGTTCAGTGTACAGATCCCTATCAGGTAGAAGTGTTTGGTTGTACCTACTTACCTCAGCTTTCCTAGGGGTGGGATTACTTGTGCTCCTGGGAATATGCCACAAGAGTTGAGCTTGTGAGGCATTGGGAATAACTGTAAGATTAAGGGCAGGTCAACACTAGAAACTAAAGTCACTTAGGGGAATGAATTTTGTACAACATTTCTAACCTGGCAAAAGCCCTAGTGTAGATTCAGTTATCCTGGCAAAAGAGTCCTCATGTCAGCATAGCAGATTTTGTTCAGCGAACCAGTATAAGCTACACTGACAGCAGCCCCCTTTTGTTGGTATAAGGTGCTTCCACACTAGGACCGTTTGGCAGTGGAGCTCTGCCAGTTCGGCTCTGTTGGCGAATCTTTTCTAGGGCAGCCTAGGTCTAAGCTTGGAGGCCTGAGCATACTCCTTTCAGAGCACTAGCAGTGAGACGATAGAAAGGGAGGGAAGCTGGGGTGGTGTGTCCCTGTAGAATACCTTGCCGCAGGCCATGCTGAGTCATCCAGGGACAGATGCTTTCCACTTGCCCCCTGCTGTCTCATTCTCTCTATTACTCCTCACACTCCTCAGAACTTGGCCCCAGGTGGCCGGGAACAAGTCTGTCCTTCTGATAACCATCCACCAACCAGTAACTTTTAGACCAAGTTTACAAAAAAGAGTAATAGGATTTTGCTTTTGACCAAGCACTGGACATACCTTAGTATGCATGAAGAGATCCAACAGACATTGAGGACACTACATAGCAACTGTTGTATTAGAGGAAAACTCCTGGTTAGGGTGGGGAGGAAAAATGCTGGTTGTAGGAGAATAAGACTATATCCTACAAACGGAGGGTCAAAACTCCCGACCCCATTGAAGTCAGTGTGGAGTTTTGACCTTGGTTTTAGTGGGGCCACAACTTCAGGTATTTAAAATCAATGTAAGTAGAAAAGTAGGAGCTTACTCCACTTTCAGAAAGAGAATATATATATAGAGAGAGAGGGAGAGAGAGAGAGAGCTGCTTGTTAGATAGGCCACTGGATTTAAAGAATAATTCATTTCTACTAACCCCTCCCAGCATACCCAATCAAAGAAATGCTCAGGGAAAGTCATGAGTTGAATGTCTCCTTAACCAGCCACATGATAAGACAAAAGAATATAAAGGAATTGTCAAAATAAGAATAAAAGTAATAGAAACCATTATATTTAATTCATTAATAAGGAGCTATATTTGAAGGATAACTAATTTCACGGTCATCTAGGAAGGGGTTTTACCCACAGCCATGTGACTCATTTGGCAATAGCGGCTTACACGCTTTGGGAATTTCCTCTGACACAATCCAAAGACAGCGCTTGCACAGCCCAAGACAGTATATAAGAGGGTTGGGTTACACAGCTCAGACATCAGAAACCTTCTGACGTAACAAGAGAAGCTCACTGCTCTTTCCTTGCAAGCAGAGACTGAAGAATCAAGGAGGAAAGCTCACCTCGCCTCTCATCATGAATGGCAAGTTGGTTGTTCCTGTCTTAGCTGTTTTCCTAATCTACACAGCGATGTCAGAAGGTAAACAAATTCCTGACTCGGGCTCATATTATGCGTGGAGAGATGCTTTTAGGCTGATTTTTAAGAAGTTGATGTCTTGTTAAAACTTTTTCAAACCATCATCATTGGAGAGAGCTATAAATCAGTCATTGCTCTGAAGAGCTGCTGACACCTGGTGGGAAATTTTGAGAAATAGTCAACTTGCTCTAGAAAGTTAGGCTTCTGCATCGTTTTCATATCTGTTTTTCCCCTGATTCTAAAGACATTTGACTGAAGGCGGGCTCATCTGATTACACTGTTCATCTGCGCTTCTTGCTCCTTCCCTGCATGAGTCCATCATCCTGTTTGTGACACCACATTGTCTCAAACACCAGAGGATGCAACCTGGAGCGGGGAATAAGCAATAGGAGCACAGAACATGATCAGAGAGAGTCCTCAAAACTGATGAAAAGCAAGGGGCCAGATCTTAATCTCAGTGACATGATTTTAAATCTAGACTCATCATCATTGTAACTAGATAAGAATGTAGCCAATTTTAAAACAAAACAAACAAACAAAAAAACTGGACGTTTGTGAAGAAACAGAGAGCAAGGATATCTGATCAAGCAACAAGCAAAACCGAGTGCTCTGCTTCACATGTATAGATGGCGAAATACCCAGCTAACCCAACACAACTCTTGCTCTTTTCCAGGGATGAGTCTGGCAAGGATGGGGAATGAGCTCCGATGCCAGTGCATCAGCACGCATTCCAAGTTCATCCCTCCCAGGTACCTTCGGGACGTGAAGCTGACCCCGAGTGGACCTCACTGCCAGAACGTTGAAATCATGTAAGTAGTTTTGCAAAATTCTACTTGCTGCTTAACTAGGAGAATGCTTTGCATTTTGCTGGGCCACGAATTTTCAAAGGGGTGAGGAGCACTAGCAGGCTCTTAGGAGACTCCCTAAGAATGATTTTTATTCTTTCTAAAGACAATGAATTAGGTAACGCACTTGGCTTTTCATAGTGTCCAGAATCTCTGGGGTGGAAATACAAATCCCCATGGGGAATAATGGGCATTATCTATCGAGTGCTAGAACCCGCATTAGAAGGGCAGGCAAAATTATTAATAACCAATACAATCTTTCAACCTAATTCCTCCAGCCCTTCTGCATGCAAAACTCCCACTGTAAATTCCCCACTGAGTACATAGGTGTTTTTCCTACCAGAGGGATGCAGGATTCAGCCCTTTATGTAAAAAACAATACCAATGTAGATAAAGACATTTTAAATCTACACATGTACAGAGAGAGAGAGAGAGAGATACCAGGCAATATTAAAAGAACCTGAAGCCATATATATAGGAGGAGGGAGATTTTTTTTTCCCCACACCTGGAACATTTTTAACCAAACACAAAAACAAAAGGATCTGATGTCGGGCCAGATCCTTAGCTAGTGTAAATTGGTGTAGCTCTCTTGTGAAGTCAATGGAACTATGTCAACTGACCCCAGCCTTGCCTGTATTTTAAAAGGTTGAAAGATACCCTGATGAGAGTCCACAGAGTCCACCAAGTAGATAGATGCCTGACCTTTGTTTTCCTTCTTTGCAGCGCTACTCTTAAGGACGGCAGAGAAGTGTGTTTGGAACCCACTGCTCCATGGGTGAAGATCATCATTAAAGCAATTTTGGACAAGTGAGTCATTCATTCTCAGAACGATTTCCTGAAAAGTTACTTTAAAGGCAGAACTAGGTGGTTCCTTAGCACAAACTGCTTAAAAGTTACCTCTCCCCAGGGCCCAGTAATCTCTCCCAAAACTTGTCTCTCTCAATCCAGGAAATAAACAACCATATCCTACCTTAAAGGTGGCCTAGTGGTTAGATTATGGAACTAGGTTCTTCCTGTTCCCTGTTCTTCCCCAGACTTCCTGGGTGAGCTTGGGCAAGTCATTGATAATGGCCACATATGCTGGGCAGTTGCAAGTCCTTGTGGAGACTATTGGACTCTCAGGTTCTCAGTGCTTCTGAAAATTCCACCGCCCCCCCCCGGCCCCCGCCGAGCTGATCTTCCTTTGGTGTGAACCAAGAGTAACTATGTCAAAGTTAATGAAGTTTCAGCTGATATGGTTGAGAGCAGACTCAGAGCCCCAAGAGTTCTCATGTTCTAGCTAATGCTAATTGTTCCATAAACAGGTTTTTAAGTGATTCTTTTTCTCCCCCTTTTTTCCAGAGCTGGAGCTAATGGTGAGGCAAAACGCTAAGAGAAGCCAAAGAAGAAAAATCTCTGATGTTCTCCAGTTTCCCCTTGAAGGAAACATCTCTGTGAAAGTGTCAGTTAGTCTGCAAGCAGCCCACCTCCTCTGTTAATATGTTTTCAGGTGGACTCCAGCTAGCATATCCATTTTCTATTTATGTATTTATTTATTTATTGAGGAGCATCGTTTTAAGAGACTTTTAAAAAAAAAAAAAGACTCAGTTGTCTATGGGATATGCCACTTTCTGAAGTTGAAAACCCTGGGTAGATTTGCTGAGGGAAATAAAGACCCTTTGGAAACCCCTTAAGCTGCACAGGGTTGTATCAGTGCAATGCACTTGCAGCACAGCTGTATTTAGTCTAAGACTTGCTCTTTTGCTAGTAGAGGAGTAAACTAGTAACAGTTACCCCTTCCTCTGCACCAGTATGTTGCATCAACAGCACAGTGAATCCTAGCCAGCCTGAGGCTAACTAGTGCCTGAGATTTTGTGGCTTTCAGAAATTAAGCAGCCAAAGTGCTGTTTGGGGGGCATTATTTATTATGCTATAGCACATCAATGTATATATATATTTAACAAGTTAATCTTTGAGTAGAAAAACCTCAGATTTTATTTATTTAAGTTATTTTGATTCATCTGGATTTTCTTTAATATGCTAATTCCTTATGAAAATAGAATATTTCACGTTCCTGCTGTTGTGTGGGTTGTTAATTGTTTTATTTTGTTCAATGAATGGAAAAATGTTGAGGCTCATGTTCCCATTTTCTTATTCCTGTGCATTTTGGAATTCCATCATTTTTACATTAAACTATATGCTTAAAAAATAGATGTGTTTTCTCTCTTAGTTGTTGGCACTTGGTGCGATCTTTGTCAACAAAAAAGGTCACGGTTTAAAAAAAATCAAGGTTTAAAAAAAGAACTAGATCAATTCATGGAGGATAGGTCCAACAATGGCTATTAACCAGGATGGGCAGGGACTGTGTCCCTAGCCTCTGTTTGCCAGAAGCTGGGAATGGACGTCAGGGGATGGATCACTTGACAATTACCTTTTCTGTTCATTCTCTCTGAGGCATCTGGCACTGGCCACTGTTGGAAGACAGGACACTGGGCTGGATGGACCTTTGTTCTGACACAGTATGGCTGCTCTTATGTATCTCTACCCAGTTTCCAGAGTCAGGTAGAGCTCAACTGCAGAGCTGCAGCAGGCGGAAATAACCCAGTTAGGGTGAAGTTGGCATTTCTCAAAATGATGGCCAAATGCAAGCTCAATGAGCAGAGGGCCGCAGAACCCACTGGGTCTGGTCTTAGGCACATGGGGGACTCTGTTGGCTCAATGCCATGCACACCCATAACCTTCATCTCTGGGTGCTCCATGGGGTTTGGTCTCCACAGTTCTGAAAGGGATGAATTAGTGTTGGGGCTGTGGGAATGGCTGCTCTTTATAGCAATGGCTCTCAACCTTTCCAGACTACTGCTCCCCTTTCAGGAGTCCGATTTGTCTTGTGTACCCCAAGGTTCCCCTCACTTAAAAATGACTTGCTTACAAAATCAGACATAAAAATCCAAAAGTGTCACAGCACACTATTAGGGACACATTGCTTATTTTCTCATTTTACCATATAATTATAAAATAAATCAACTGGAATATAAATATTGTACTTATATTTCAGTATAGCATACAGAGCAGAATAAACAAGCCATTGTCTGTATGAAATTTTAGTTTGTACTGACTTCATTAGTGCTTTTTATGTAGCCTGTTGTAAAACTAGGCAAACATCCAGATGAGTTGATGTACCCCCTGGAAGACCTCTGTATACCCCCAGTGGTATGCATACCCCTGGTTGAAAACCACTGCTTAATAGCATCATTTCTCCCACCGAACTCATGGACAAACCTGTTGAGTACAGATGAGCTCCATGAGTCAGTAAGTAGAGGATGCATTCCTGGCATCATGGTTCTGATGTGGTTCAATGGAGCATTTGTTTTCAGACAGGCATATTGTTAGTAGTCAGAAATATTTTAGCTTTGGACTTTAGAAAACCATAGTCTGCATATCCAAGAAACTTGCCCAGTGTTGTTGGAGTGATAGGAACAAAAGGACTATCATGAATTAGTAACAGATGCTTTCTAATACTGGTTTTTGAGGGAACATGACTAGAATTATTTCTGATCAGTGGTGTAGTGGTAAGAAAGGGGCTAAATACCTAAAATAACTCAATATTCTCCAAAAGAGAAGTGGGTAAACTCCATTTACAGTCAACTACGCTACTGTTTCTGACTCTGTGCCTCCTCAACTGACCAAATTCAATGTATTCAGAGGGTCTATGATCATTTTTGTTCTTCCCCCCAAAGAAGTATTAAGTAGGAAGAGATACAAAGGAGTGAACAAATAATATTTAATCACAGTAATTGCATGGCAGTTTCATCCAGTGCTCAAAAAGAGTTTCAGTTAAACATCATACTAGTGACAGGTTTCAGAGTAGCAGCCGTGTTAGTCTGTATTCACAAAAAGAAAAGGAGTACTTGTGGCACCTTAGAGACTAACAAATGCATCCGATGAAGTGAGCTGTAGCTCACGAAAGCTTATGCTCCTCATACTAGTGAGATGACCAAGCTTTGCAACAATAACTGTGCAGAAATGAGCCAGCCCACACTAATGCCTTGCATCCAAACTTAGGTGTAGATCCAAATTTAGTGGCTGACCCTACTTCCAAAGTGAGACAAACCAAAACCCCAGACTCAGACACCTCTGAACTTCAGAGAATTCAAAAAGCCAGATGTGATTGCTACAACCACGGCTGGGATAGCCTCCCTGGCTTTAGTATGCTGCTGCTGTGGAGGGAAAACTGGAAGATCCATGTAATGCCAGATCCTCTGCTTCTTCCTCCTTCCCTCCCACAGACGCTGTTCCATCAAACTCTATCCCCTTCCTACCCCCCTCACTCCCGACAGAGAATTGTACAGCTGTGCTGCCTTAATGGTGCACAAGCCCAATATGTCCCTGCTCCAACTTCTGCCACCTCCTCTTGAGAAGCTACTCCTCATCTGTAGAACCCTGAAAAATGTGGATATTCATTTTGTATCCGTGGATATCTGCAGCCCCATATCCGTGGACCATGCTTATAAAGTGTTATGTTATGTTATGTTCTTTCCGGTTATTTTTTGTTTGCTTTTTAAGAGGTCAGTAGCTCAAGAAGAGGAAACTGATTCATATCTCAACTATATGACATCAATCAGGAGCATACCTCCACTGACATCAGGAGCACTCAAGGAAAGATTTACAGGGGTATTGAGGCTTCTAATGGGATTTTCACATGCACCTAAGCAGATTAGGTGCCTAATTCTGTTGGTTTCAATGAGAGTTAGGCATTTAGCCTAATTAGGTGCTGTTGAAAATCCGACTAGGCACCTGTCTTCATCTTTAGGTTCCTAAAGACCTTTGTGTTGTGCCTCTCCCCGCGGATGTAGGCATCTGGGTGCTTTTGAAAATTCTATTAGGCACCTAACTGCCAAGTTAGGTGCTTAGATGCCTTGTAAAAGCTGGCCCTGAGTGCTGCTGTGTAGGGAGAGTTGAAAAGTTGGCTTCACTCACTTTTATGTCATCACACATACACACACACCCCTCCCAATCTGGAAGCAGCTCTGAACTGAGCTGGTGTCCCACCGCAAGTAAAAGCAGCCTAAAATTCACAGGCAGTGGCAGAACCCCCGCCCCCCACCCCCAGAGCTGCTAGGAGGCTTTACATGGGCCACTTAACAATTCCCCAGTGATGGAATGACGTAGGGCTTGTCTACACTACCAAGTTTTGTTGACAAAACTTATGTCGACACCCTAAACTCGACAAAACAAAAATTGCCAAAGGGCGTTCACATTTGCTCCCTCTGCCGACAGATCATGTCCACACTGGGGGCACCATCATCGACAGGGTGAGCAATGCACCGTGGGTAGGTATCCCCCAGTGCAGTGTTGTGGGAAGGAAGAGCTGATCGCTGGGCATCTTGGGATTCTCTCCCGAGTTCTCCCACAGACCCCTCAGCTGCCGAGAGTAGCATCCGGAGTTGCTCTGGGAGCTCTCCCTGCTGAGGAATGGCAAAGCAGCCCAGCAGTTTGTCGCCCTCCCACACAGCAGCACACAGATACTTCCTCAGAGCTTTTAAAGGGGAGGGGCGCATGCCTGCAGGGCAGCAGAGATCACAACACGGAGCAGAGCAATCAGGGCAGGCATTGTGGGATACTGGTGGAAGCCAGTTCTGTTGACAAAACAATCAGCAGTGTCTACACTGGCTCTTTGCCGACAATAAAGGGAGGGGAAAAGACAAAAGTCTCTCCTAGGGGTGGAAGTTTTTGGTCTCCAAAACTGGGCGTTTTTCGTGACGAAAGTCCTACGGTAGTGTGTACGCTCTTGCTGTTTTGTCACCAAAAGGCAGTTTTGAGCGACAAAACTTGGTAGTGTAGACAAAGCCTAGGACCGTTTGGCAGTGGAGCTCTGCCAGTTTGGCTCTGTTGGCAAACCTTTTCTAGGACAGCCTAGGTCTAAGCTTGGAGGCCTGAGCATACTCCTGTCAGAGCACTAGCAGTCGGATGATAGAAAGGGAGGGAAGCCGGGGTGGTGTGTCCCTGTAGAACACCTTGCCGCAGGCCATGCTGAGTCATCCAGGGACAGATGCTTTCCACTTGCCCACTGCTGTCTCACTCTCTCTATTACTCCTCACACTCCTCAGAACTTGGTCCCAGGGTGGCCGGGAACAAGTCTGTCCATCTGATAACCATCCGCCATACCAGTAACTTTTAGACAAAGTTTACACAAAAACGTAATAGGGTCTTGCTTTTGACCAAACCCTGAACGTACCTTTGTATGCATGAGGAGATCCAATAGACATTGAGGACACTACATAGCAACAGCTCCTGGGAACACCCCCAATCAAAAAGTCATTTGAACACCCAGAAAAGGAATTACTTTGGGAATTAAAGTCTGAAGGCCAGATTCCACCTGGTGTTTATGTGGGTCCATAAGGAGCTTTACAGGGACTGCTCCTTCCCCATCTCCCTGAGGATGAATGGCACCTCAAAGGGGGTGAGAAGGGACAGGCAGGAGCCTATGGCTCCAGCCCATCACAGTGCAGCAGCCTGCAGAACTGGTAGGCCACAGCAGCACCTTATGAAAGGGATTTATAAAGCATACATAGTCTTTGGGTGATGGAAGCTCTGGGAAGTTTTCTGCCCCTTATGATGAGCTGTACCTCATGGACAAGGAATCCTCTTTGAGAGAAGAATGTGTTCCCTCATTATGCCATGTCTGAGGTTACAAAACTATGGATTCTTTTTTGTCTTTCTCCAAAAAACAATAACATCCACCTCCATAAAGGAAGAGACACAGTGAAATCCTCAGCATGGGAAAATCCAACACCAGATACCCAAAGCAAGGAGTATAAAAAGTATTGCAGTGTTGACTCTGGCATGTGTCCAAACTAATTCATAGCACACATTAAGAGATTGGTTGCCTAAATAAATATTGAAGCAGGAAACAAATGTTCTATTGTTCAATTTGTGCTCTAATTTACAATTATACAAACCAAAATAGCGATAAGTTATAAAGCCTAAAACTTTTAGTTCCATACGTCTCAAAGCCCTTTATGAAAGAGGGTGAGCATAACTATCTCCATTTTACAAATGCGGAAATGGAATCATACGAAAGTGAAATAACTCGCCCTACACAATTAGTCTGTGGGAAAATAGCTCACATTTCTTGACTCTCCGTTCTTTGCCCTCTTGATTTTGCATGCACCCTTGCTCAAAAACCTCTTGGAAATAATGTCCCCCGTTCAAGCAGTCTTCTTTTTCTCTAGACTGTTCCCCTTCTCCCCTGATGGCAATCAGTTTCCCTGTAGCACCCTTTGCTGGCAGTAATACAGTTCATAGGGCTTTGATTTATTGTCTGGACTGTAGCCTGTACACGACAAAGTTTTGTTAAAATAACTATGTTGGTCAGATATGTGTGGGGGGGGGGAACCAACAGCCCCCCTAAACTGATATAACTATGCCAGCAAAACCCTCAGTGTAGATAGCTATGCAGCTAGAAGAGTGTTTTTGTCAGCATCGCTAATGTCATTAGGAAGGTGGTGTTATTATACCACCAGAAAAACTCCTTCTATTAGCTTAAGCTATGTCTGTAGTAAGGAATTCCACTAGTACTAAGTATAGGTCTGTGATTTTTCTTTTGTTTCTGCTTTCCTTCAGGTCAGATGGCCATCTCCTCTGCTCCGGCTGAGCTGTACTTGGCACAGAACCAGAAGGATGGAAATGGTTTTAAGCCACTTAAGTGTCCCGCAGCTTGGCCAGATGGAGATGGCATAAAGCCACCAGTTAATATCTTTAAATTGCAATATATTTAATCAAGTTCCTGATCCAAAACCTGTTGTCATTTTGCCCCTAATTTCATGAGAAATGAAATGTTACCAAATCTCATGATTTTATTACAAGTCTCCCAGTATTTTGGTGTTTTCCTCAAAGCCCCAGCTCCTGGAGTCATGTGATGACATGAAACTTTCAACTTTCATTTAAAAAAAAGTTTCTTGCCCTCATGATTGCAGAGGAAAAACTTGAAAATGTGACCCCCTAAAGGCTGAAACACTTGAAGGCAAATAACAACCCCCTGAACTTATTATTTTTAAATCTCATGCTTTTTAAAGCCAATCTCATTATTTTGGGGGCTCAACTCCACTTAGAATGCATGAGGTTGTAATGTGGATTAAGGCCCATTGAATACACCAAAAGACATTTGCCCATTTTAAAGAATTCTTTTGCTCACAAACACTTTGTTTGCATCATAACCCACAATGAAATCCATCCTGCTTACTATTAACACCTTCTGGATGCTCTCTCTTCAAAGGCCTCTTTTTAGGAGAGTCTTTGAGGAGGATAAATGAGATCTTCCCTGGAAAAGGTTACTGCTTCCCTGGCAGAATAGGCAGAAAGCACAGGGAAGGAGCTACAAGGAATGGGGGTGGAGGGAAGAATCCCCTTCCTGGCCTCAGAGTAGTAAGAGAACTGCTTTGTTGTCACATTAGCCTGAAGACTGGCATAGCTGCCACAGCTCCTTCACCATCCCCAGTCCCAGGATTGCACTTACGCTAGTGTATCTGAAGCTATGTGAATCTCCCAAGCCTCATCCCTGATCCTCCACTTGGTCAGCCCCAACCCTCTTGCAAGCTGGAGTCCAGGAAGCTCCTGATTAGCTCCATAGCAAGATGGGGGCATTCCGGACCTTTGACCAGGATCACTGCCTTCTTCCTTTCCTCATACATCAGAAACACACCAGTTCTACTGTAGCCAGGGACCTCCATGACCACAAAGAAGTGGAGACAGGATTTGACCCTAAACCTTTAAATTGCTTCAGTTTGGGAAGTGGTGCTGAGCTTATGAGGGCTTCAACAGTTGTTAGTCAGGGTGACAGGTGACATGGAGTCCTTGGAAAAAGCTTCATTTTTTTTTAAATAAATCTTCCTGGGCATGATTTGGATCTAAAGAAGAATGATCCTTGCCTTGGGCAGGGTTGTTTACATAGTATATTGTGTGCTTCTTCCGGAGCAAAGAATTTCCTTCACTTACAAGCCTATTGTAACTGGCTTTGGAAACAAGTGAAATTTGATCATGATGCCCTCCACAAGAAACTAATTTGCATGTAAAGGAAATGGCCTCGTGCTCTATTATAATTTACAGTTGGACTCTACCCAAGTTTCAGGTTGAATAACCTAAGCCTGATAATTTTTTTTTTTTTTGTTGAATGAAAGCCAGGGACCAACAGAGTTCAGAGAAACACACAATTGTAATCAGCAAACAAATAACCATTTCCAGTTAGCTACCTATCTTTTATGTCAGAAATAGTGACAAGAGCACAATAACCACATGCAAGCCAACGGTCTCATTTGAGCTTTGAACTTAAATTTACTGGCACAGATGAGGAAATCACAGTAGAGTCACCCAGGCCGTAAAAGATAGTGCCAAGCAGCCAGTTTTGTGCTTAAACCGCTGGCTGACATTTGCAGAAGCTTGCATTGTCCAAACTGGTGGTTTGGGTGGCCTACAGCATCCTCACTCTCACCTCCTTTAGATGCTCAAGGCATTTTCAACAGTACATAAGTCCTTTTCAAGCACCTGAGTATTGTGCACTCTGTCTGAGGGCAGGGCTAGGGTGTGGTTAAGTGCCCATTGGCCCGTATACACACTGCAAGGACCCTTTGAGATAATTATGCCTAATGCACAACTACCTGAGGAGTCACAAGGAGATGATTCCTTGTGGTAGTTAACCACCATGCCCTCTCCTCTGTCAGGACTGCTGCACAAGCAAAGCAAACAGGACATATGATGTCTTGGCTCAACCTTTTCCTTAGCACCAAGCAGCCATGCCGGGCAAATGGGTAATAGAAAGCAGCAGCTTTATGACAAATATCCGTGTAAAACATGTATGCATTCTGGCTGGGTCAAGACTGACTTCACACTTACTGAGACTGACCATCGTTTGTCCTTCTTGTGGTTGTCAGCTCCATTGCCATGAGCAGAGTCTTTGTTAACATCCTGCGCCTGATATATCATCCATGCGGTGTATGTATTTTGGGACGCTAAGTGCCTTCCTAAAAGTGTCTCACCTTTTCCAAGAACTTCCAAGAGTGCACAGATCTCATTAGAATAGAGTGATGAGTGATTTGCATATGATAATGAAATTCAGGTAGGTGAGGATGTGCAGCGATGTGCATCTCAGTCATTTTCTTCTTCTCTTTGGACAGTTTTCCCCTATCACTGAGCAATGCTGAGTGTTTCCAATGGTGCTGAAATCCTAACACCCCCATCATCCTAGCAACCTCCTCCATGGGCTTCAGCGCCTTACAGTTCCCGTTGCATCCAGGGCAAAGCCTGTCTCGACAATCAGTGCTGTAGCTATCACTGAGAGGAGCTGCATACCATGCCAGCCACATTCTCAAATCCTTTATCCTATCTGTTGGTAGCTTACATACATAAGGTCACAGCCAGGACTGCCCAGGAAAAGTTGGAGAGCTCATCTGTAATGCATGTCAGGCTGTGAAGCAGCTAATTAATTATGACACAGGTTGGGCTGGCCCCCATCTTCCCTTAAAGGGGGCTAGTCACCCAGTGACAACCTCCCATTTCCCAGACCATGACACAAACATAAGCAAACTGAGAAACACAGCCCCAGCCAGGGTGGGGAACTTACAGAGCTGGTATTTTCACAGCCTGCTCCACCCCCAAAGCATGAACCCTTTGATAAATCCAATGTGTCCAAAAATAAGCACTCTGTTCCCCTGCTATGCACCCAGTCTCATCACCATGAACAATCTCTCTCTGAATTCATCTTCAGGGATTGTATATCAATGATCATTTAATGTTTGTCCTTCCTGAGATCTGTGTGGATTTTCGATGGCCCAGGCAATTTTGCCAAAGCCTCCTTAATAATTGACCTGATGGTCCTTTCTCCAGAGAGTAAGTTTGTTGACCTGGTCCCATATGGGAAGGGAGAGAACTGAAAGCAGATGCAACACAGTGGTGCCTCTTAATCATGTGGCTTTTCCTCAGGGATACACTTATTACTGGTCTCTTCTGGGTCTTCTAGAGCTTCCCCCCTCTGCAATAGAGATGTTGCAAATTAGTCATGTGACCACCTTACGTCTGGAAAGCCTTCCCCATCCAGCTTCACTAGCCATCATCCTATCCTTTGTCAAGTCCCTCTGAAAGATTCACTTCTTACATGATGCCCGTAAAAAGGGAGTTAATTAAAAATTAACCAACCAACCAGGTTATTTCCTCTGCAAGATTTCCCAGTCTGCCTGGTCTTTTTTGCCTCTATCTGTTGTTGAAGGCCAGCGTCTCCCTTGCCCTAGAGTTTGAGAGAAGGTACAAAGAACTTCCTTCCCCCGCCTCTCCTATGCAAAGCCCCAGGCAGGGAAGAAGTGGGACCATAGCTGTCCCTTCCCTATAACAGCCTGCAGAGCTTACTGGGAGCAGAGAGGGGAGCAGGCTGCTCTATCCTGTGTGTGGCTGCAGTATGCATGCTCCCTCAGCATAACCTGGAACACTGAGATTTGTGGACAATCGCCATCCCTCAGGAATTGTCCCCTAGGAGCTGCTCCGGCCTCTGGCTAAATGGCACAACTAGCTTTAATTGATTTATCCAAGGTCATGGGTAGTCAGAATACAGCCATTGTTTGTTTTTTTAAACTCTGAATGTCATCCTGAGAATTGCATTGGCCAAGTTTCATGCTCTACTGATAAGGATGAGTAACCCACACAATATTTACTTTCTGTGGTTTTATCCTGAAGATGGAAATGAGGTTGAAGTAGAATGGTAGTCCCTTGTCAACACCTATTCTTGTGTGCTGACTTGGACAGTGAATGTTATTTTCCTCTGGCAGAGTGACGGGATTCAAACAATGTAAAGTTAAAAAGCAGGAAGGCTAATGCGGGGGTTTCCAAATGTGAGGAAGAATATTTATTTTAAAATAAACTATAATGGTCTTTTTTTCTTTAACTGTCTGTTTCTCTTTCTAGCTCTCTTTCCTACCTGTTCCTCGTGCCTTTCCTTGTACCGACATTTTTCTTTCCTTTTATGTTCATGGAGAGACGATGGCAATAAGTCTCACTTTCTAGCCAGCCCAAGCCTCAAGAGCTACGGGTGAGCTAGAACATCTCCCCCTGCAGGATAGTCGTACTGGCCTCATTACAGCCCTGACACAACTCCATCCAAAATGCACAGAGGCATCATGTGTAAGGCCTAAGCTGACTCCAAGGTTGCTCTCCAAAGAACCAAAAGGATATCCTCAATAACATTAGAAATATTCTGGCAAAGGCTTCAGTAATACAGCACCAACATCCACAGCAAAGCTGCATCTCATTCGATAAAGTGATTCCTAGAAAAGAGAGGGATTATTGAAAAGCTCCATATGGTAACTATGTCTTTTATACTCTATCATTTTGTATTTTTAAACACTTATTTTTTCTGTAATTACCAGTTTCTCTTTCCTTATTTTTTCTTCTTCTTGTTAATATCCCCTGTTTATTCTTTGTCTCTCTTCCTCCCACCCACTGAGAAAAAATGGCCGATCATCCCAGTTTCTTACCCATTCACTTCCTGCACCGGTGCTGACATCCACAAAGCGGTGGGAATCGCAAACTTTTTACAGCATTCTCCCACACAGCCGCTCAGCTGCACAAGGAGAGAGAATGAAACTTCACAAGCTTTCACATCCTTCGTGTAAATTGCAGCTGGCACCACTAGCTCCTATAATTGGCCTCCATCTGTTTAACATTTCCTCTTTTCCTCTTGCTGGCGTGTTCTGCAGCCTCAGAAACAAGTAGCTCCACCTAAGAGCTTCCTCCACTTCCAAACTTGGTATTTGACTGAAGCCATTTGGAAAGAGTCCAAGGCAATCTCCCGACTCCCCTTGTAGCAGACCCAAGCCTCTCCTGGTGATTGAAGGTGCCACACACACCTCAGACCAAGATGCTAGCAACTGTACAAGGACCCGGGGAGCTTAACTTCTTCCTGCGAGTTGCTTAGGCCTGGTCTTTGCTACACCATCAGGTCCAGGCAAGGCAGCTTACACTGACTTACTTGTGCTTGTGTCTACACTTAAATTTGCCTCCTGCTGACATAAGTGTCCCTTTACGCCAAGTTAATAACACCACCTTGCCGAGCAGCATATAGCCATAGTCAATGTACTTAGGTTGATGCAGTGTGAATGTAGACACTGCATAACTTATGTCAGTCTTAACTGTCCTGCAGCAGCTGCCCCACAATGCCCCAAACTGACCGCTCTGGTCACCATTGTGAACTCCACTGCCCAGGAGTCACAGAGACCAGAAGCCCACCCTGTCCTTTAAAGCCCAACCAATTTTTGAAATTCCTTTTCCTGCTTACCGGCTTGTTGAGCACATCCAGCAGCTCTCCATGGTTCAGTGCCACTGCCCAGCTGACCAGGCTGGCTACATGCTCCAGATGCACTCCTGCCTGGAGTAGACAGGAGGTATTGGGTCTCACGGGCCCGTGGGGAGAGGAGGCTATGCAGACACTGCCTAAACCAGCTGTAGAAACATCGCGATCTATGAGCACATTGCTCAGGAGATGCAGGAGAAGGGGTACGACATGTACCACAAACTGGTGGTATGTTCTATAATTAGACTTCACCAACCCAGTAACTCCTGGTTCACTATGTCAGTTTTATTATAGAATCACAGACAGACCCCTTAGGGTCTCCAGTCTACTCTGCCATCCAGACAAGCTGGACTAAGTGATAAAAGGTCACTTACACCAAAATTCAGGTTGCTTCCAGTCCCAAGAAACCAGTCACTTATCCCAGATCAATTGGTATCTTAGATCTCACAACAGAGACAATGCTTGTAGCCAATTCTGTAATAACTAACTGGGGGTTTATTAACTAAGAAAAAGAAATGAGTTATTTACACGTCAAAGCAAGCAAGCATATGATACAAATGAGTTGTAGTCTAAATCCTAAGAGTGACACAGTTGTAGTGATCTGTGACTGCAAAATGTCTTTCTTCAGGGCTAACCCATGCTAAGCAGCATGGGAATCTCTATGCTTATGTTTAGGAATCCTTGTATCTCAGAGTCCAGACAGCATAAAAGAGATTCAGTTTCTCCTTGTCAGGGATTTTTATCCCTTCATTTGCAGCGTTCAAAAATGATGAAATGAGTTCTTATGTAGGTCTCTCCTTCCTAGAGGGAGTTAGGAATGCAATCAACAAAATCTCTGTCCTTTGATGTTACACAATATGTCAATTGCCTTCAACTGGCCATTCTTGTATGCAGGGCAAGCACTTTACTGTAATCAAAGCTTCTTTTTCTGTTGTCACTAGTTACACAATCACAGAGTTTCAGAGTAGCAGCCGTGTTAGTCTGTATTTGCAAAAAGAAAAGGAGTACTCGTGGCACCTTAGAGACTAACAAATTTATTAGAGCATAAGCTTTCGTGAGCTACAGCTCACTTCATCGGATGCATTTGGTGGAAAAAACAGAGGAGAGATTTATATACACACACACAGAGAACATGAAACAATGGGTTTATCATACACACTGTAAGGAGAGTGATCACTTAAGATAAGCCATCACCAGCAGCAGGGGGGGGGAAGGAGGAAAACCTTTCATGGTGACAAGCAAGGTAGGCTAATTCCAGCAGTTAACAAGAATATCAGAAAATGCATCCAATGAAGTGAGCTGTAGCTCACGAAAGCTTATGCTCTAATAAATTTGTTAGTCTCTAAGGTGCCACAAGTACTCCTTTTCTTTTTGCGAATACAGACTAACACGGCTGCTACTCTGAAACCTAAGAATATCAGAGGGACAGTGGGGGGTGGGGTGGGGGGGAGAAATACCATGGGGAAATAGTTTTACTTTGTGTAATGACTCATCCATTCCCAATCTCTATTCAAGCCTAAGTAAATTGTATCCAGTTTGCAAATTAATTCCAATTCAGCAGTCTCTGGTTGGAGTCTGTTTTTGAAGCTTTTTTGTTGAAGGATAGCCACTCTTAGGTCTGTAATCGAGTGACCAGAGAGATTGAAGTGTTCTCCAACTGGTTTTTGAATGTTATAATTCTTGACGTCTGATTTGTGTCCATTCATTCTTTTACGTAGAGACTGTCCAGTTTGGCCAATGTACATGGCAGAGGGGCATTGCTGGCACATGATGGCATATATCACATTGGTAGATGCGCAGGTGAACGAGCCTCTGATAGTGTGGCTGATGTGATTAGGCCCTATGATGGTATCCCCTGAATAGATATGTGGGCAGAGTTGGCAACGGGCTTTGTTGCAAGGATAGGTTCCTGGGTTAGTGGTTCTGTTGTGTGGTTGCTGGTGAGTATTTGCTTCAGATTGGGGGGCTGTCTGTAAGCAAGGACTGGCCTGTCTCCCAAGATCTGTGAGAGTGATGGGTCGTCCTTCAGGATAGGTTGCAGATCCTTGATGCGTTGGAGAGGTTTTAGTTGGGGGCTGAAGGTGATGGCTAGTGGCGTTCTGTTATTTTCTTTGTTGGGCCTGTCCTGTAGTAGGTGACTTCTGGGTACTCTTCTGGTTCTGTCAATCTGTTTCTTCACTTCAGCAGGTGGGTATTGTAGTTGTAGGAATGCATGATAGAGATCTTGTAGGTGTTTGTCTCTGTCTGAGGGGTTGGAGCAAATGCGGTTATATCGTAGCGCTTGGCTGTAGACAATGGATCGAGTGGTATGATCTGGATGAAAGCTAGAGGCATGTAGGTAGGAATAGCGGTCAGTAGGTTTCCGATATAGGGTGGTGGTTATGTGACCATCGCTTATTAGCACCATAGTGTCCAGGAAGTGGATCTCTTGTGTGGACTGGTCCAGGCTGAGGTTGATGGTGGGATGGAAATTGTTGAAATCATGGTGGAATTCCTCAAGAGCTTCTTTTCCATGGGTCCAGATGATGAAGATGTCATCAATGTAGCGCAAGTAGAGTAGGGGCATTAGGGGACGAGAGCTGAGGAAGCGTTGTTCTAAGTCAGCCATAAAAATGTTGGCATACTGTGGGGCCATGCGGGTACCCATCGCAGTGCTGCTGATTTGAAGGTATATATTGTCCCCAAATGTGAAATAGTTATGGGTGAGGACAAAGTCACAAAGTTCAGCCACCAGGTTAGCTGTGACAGTATCGGGGATACTGTTCCTGACGGCTTGTAGTCCATCTGTGTGTGGAATGTTGGTGTAGAGGGCTTCTACATCCATAGTGGCTAGGATGGTGTTTTTAGGAAGATCACCAATGGACTGTAGTTTCCTCAGGAAGTCAGTGGTGTCTTGAAGATAGCTGGGAGTGCTGGTAACGAAGGGCCTGAGGAGGGAGTCTACATAGCCAGACAATCCTGCTGTCAGGGTGCCAATGCCTGAGATGATGGGGCGTCCAGGATTTACACGTTTATGGATCTTGGGTAGCAGATAGAATACTCCAGGTCGGGGTTCTAGGGGTGTGTCTGTGCGGATTTGTTCTTGTGCTTTTTCAGGGAGTTTCTTGAGCAAATGCTGTAGTTTCTTTTGGTAACTCTCGGTGGGATCAGAGGGTAATGGCTTGTAGAAAGTGGTGTTGGAGAGCTGCCTAGTAGCCTCTTGTTCATATTCCGACCTATTCATGATGAAGACAGCACCTCCTTTGTCAGCCTTTTTGATTATGATGTCAGAGTTGTTTCTGAGGCTGTGGATGGCACTGTGTTCTGCATGGCTGAGGTTATGGGGTAAGCGATGCTGCTTTTCCACAATTTCAGCTCGTGCACGTCGGCGGAAGCAGTCTATGTAGAAATCCAGGCTGCTGTTTCGACCTTCAGGAGGAGTCTACCCAGAATCCTTCTTTTTGTAGTGTTGGCAGGAAGGTCTCTGTGGGTTAATATGTTGGTCAGAGGTGTCTTGGAAATATTCCTTGAGTCTGAGACGTCGAAAATAGGATTCTAGGTCACCCCAGAACTGTATCATGTTCGTGTGGGTGGAGGGGCAAAAGAAGAGGCCCCGAGATAGGACAGATTCTTCTGCTGGGTTAAGAGTATAGTTGGATAGATTAACAATATTGCTGGGTGGGTTACGGGAACCATTGTTGTGGCCCCTTGTGGCATATAGTAGTTTAGATAGCTTAGTGTCCTTTTTCTTTTGTAGAGAAGCAAAGTGTGTTTTGTAAATGGCTTGTCTAGTTTTTGTAAAGTCCAGCCACGAGGAAGTTTGTGTGGAAGGTTGGTTCTTTATGAGAGTATCCAGTTTTGAGAGCTCATCATGAAAGGTTTTCCTCCTTCCCCCCCCTGCTGCTGGTGATGGCTTATCTTAAGTGATCACTCTCCTTACAGTGTGTATGATAAACCCATTGTTTCATGTTCTCTGTGTGTGTGTATATAAATCTCTCCTCTGTTTTTTCCACCAAATGCATCCGATGAAGTGAGCTGTAGCTCACGAAAACTTATGCTCTAATAAATTTGTTAGTCTCTAAGGTGCCACAAGTACTTCTTTTCTTTTTACAATCACAGAGGTTTACAATGCAAACACTCAGTATAACTGTATACCATCTGGGCTATAAAGATTATAAGTGAGATCAATACTTGCAGAATCCTACAAACATTTTATAATGTCTAAAACTAAAAACATGCTTATCAGCTTCACCTATAATATCTATCTGGATGATGCTAACACAGGTGAAAAAAACTTGTTCCAAGCTTTGCATTTGTAAGTGTTCAGTGCGGCCTGGGACCTTGACATGAGCTGGCACCTGGTCTGCCAGCATCACAGATGCATGACAAGAGCCTCTGTGGTCGGTTTCCTGGCTCCAAATTGATTCCGAGCTGACCGGTAGCAATATGGTGCTGCAAGTTTCCACAGTGTGATCACCACTCATTTCTCCATTGTCAGCGAGGCTCTCATTTTGGTGTCCCGGTGTGAGGCACCATTTGATCTGATCATATTCTTTAAGCCAGTGTTTTGGCAGGAGGTACACTTGTAAAATCTGACAAAGACGGTGTGCAGACTGCACTGGCAGACATGTGGTGAACCTCTTTGGGGAGTTCACCAACCCAGAAGACAGCACCTTGTACTGAAAATGGTCTCTTCCAAACCTGCCCCTGATGTACTTCCTATGTCTTTTCATTGTCAAGATGTGGAATGATGCATAACAAAGATTAAGGGATGGGCAAAGGTCTCACTTGGTTCTAGAGTGGATTCAAACTCTCTAAAGCCCTTGAAACCATAAGGGAAGCTAGGATAGGGTGCTGAAAAAAAAATTTAAATCCTGGAAAAAAAAGTAAACCCCTTCTCTAGATGGGTGAAAGATGGGTCCCTTACTAGGGACAGATGGCACTTAAACAGAATGAGCCCATACCTCTCCCTCAGGTTCCAGAAATATTAATATGGAGGTCTACTATTAAATTACTCACAAGTGGAAAGCTCATCAGGACGATTCACCACAGTTGCCTCCCCACCGGGCAATATAGCTTCAACTTCCCTTTGTTACACGAACTTGTTAATAACTTTTTATTGTCTTTTCTTATACATATTTATTAGTCTTTCATCCCTATATTAATTTTCCTCCACCAGTCAGTACAGGTTTAGTGTTAGTCCAAACCAGTCCTTTCTAGCTTTTCAGTTACTTTACTTTGCTTTCACAATGATGATGACTCTGCAGTTTCTTACCCACGCACAACACGAAACATAATTACTCTGCAATTTCTTACGCATACACAGCTCTACTTATGCTTATACTGTTAAAGGTTATCAGAAGAGACTCTTAACATCTACAGCAGGCTTCTGTCAGGCCTAAATATGCTTTTGCTCCCAACACTGGGGGCTTTAAGAAAAACTACTAAATATCTTGAGATTCACAATACAGTCGTGAAAATTGTAAACCCTCCAGTTATATTAGTTCATATTAAAAATCTAACCTTTCTTTTGGGGTTGAGTATCCAGACTTATTTAGCTCTAGTTCAGATACCTTTAATCCAATGATATTACAAACTTTCAGAAACATTCATAAACTGAAAGCAGTGCAGCCTAATGGAGGGTGTACTGGACTGGGACCCCAAAGACTTGGGATCTATTCCCAACTTGGCCTCCTGGGTGACTTTGAATAAGTCACCTTCCCTCTCAATGTGATGAGTTTCCCCCCACTTCTTTGGGGTGCCGACTGGGATGCCACTGAGCCCACCTGACCCCCCAGCCTGGGCTCCCTTTACACTGTATTACTGAGCTAAGCCCTCCCTCAGGCTTCAGACTTAACCAGCACACATACAGGTAGGGACACACCCAGCTGCAGCTTTACACACAGATGCTGAGATCGGCTTAGCTAAGGAACTGCCCAGTACTCAAATGCCCACCCCCCCTCTGGAGTGCAAACCCAAAATTGTACCGTCTTGCACTGCTCGGAGAATTGTACAGCATAAGTTCATGAAATTTGCCCCCTTCCTCAATTTGGAGAAAGATATGCAACAGCTTTTTGCCCACCCCCACCCCAGTTATGAATTCCACACACTGGGTTTTAGACAAAATAAAACCAAGTTTATTAACTACAAAATAATAGCTGTTAAATGATTATAAGGTATAGCAAACAGATCAAAGCAGATTACCCAGCAAATAAAACAAAACACAATCTAAGCGTAATATACTAAAGAAACTGGTTCCAAGTAGCAAATTCTCACCCTAAATGGTGTTTTTGGCAGACTGCAGAGGCTTGCTTGCAGTTTAAAACTTCAGATAATCCATGAACAGCCTAGCCAATCTTCTAGCCTGCGTTCAGCCCTTCCCCTCCCCCTGCCCCAGCTCAATCTCTTTGTTGCTCAGGTGTTTCCAGCGCCTTCTTTCGTGGGTGGGGAGTTAGTGAAGAACGAACCACGATGATGTAATTCCCCTGCCTTAAATAGTTTTTGCATATGGCAGGAATCCTTTGTCTCCCAGTGTGATTACCTCCCTTGGTCAGTGGAAAAATACTAGTATTATCGTGGAGTCCAGTACCAGGTGACTTGGTCACATGACCTTGCAGCCATAACTCAGAGGCTGTTTGTAGCCTCCCCAGGAAGATTTCTCAGTGGGTGATTCAAAGACCTACTGTTTTCCCTAATGACCCTTTCCAACCAGCCATCCAGACTGATTGCATTCTATCTAGTGGGCGTTCCCCAGATGTAAACACATTTGAAATAGGTTCATAGACAATAATCCTAACTTCAGATACAAAAATGATACATGCATACAAATAGGATAATCATATTCAGTAAATCATAACCTTTTAAATGATATCTCACATGATCTATCTGGTATAAAAAATATCATAGTTATGACATTGTCATATCATAACAATATTTCTGTGAAGAATATGGGGGCACAGTGTCACACTCAGTAACTCAGTCTCCCCATATGTAAAACAAGAGTAGTGATGTTTATCTGCTTTGAGCTCTACCAATGAAAAGCGCTAGTAAGAGCTAGGGATTATCAATGGAGCAAATTTGCTTCAATCCCAGACCTTTATAGTCCTGTGTACCTTTATACTTGAATTCATAAATTGTACAGACAGATTCCCCCAAAACATCACAAAGTCCAATTGGGTTTGGCTATCTGGTGCTTCCCCGCAGGAGCTGTGACCACTGGTGAATAGAAAGATTCCAGGCAGCCTTCTTAAGTATTGTTTAATCTTAACAGTAGGAACACAGCATAACAAGAGAAAAGGATTTTTAAAACAATGAACAGTCTTTATGCATATCTGAGCTGGGGACTTAGGCAGGCCTATTTTACCCCAGACTCTGGAGTCTGGGTGTCAGGTTGTTTCCCCAACAGCCTCTGCCTCAGTTTCCCCATTAGCCATTTAACCCCCCTCCTCGAGAGAGTAACTGTGTCTTTATACCCTCCTGAGGCTTTTGATTCTTCCCCCACCTCCTCATAGGGACTGTCTCTCCTGGTGAGACTGTCTCCTATCCAGGCCTAACAGGACGGCTAAGCTAAGGCTCAATGTGAATGGCTCTGAGTTGTCCTTCAGGTTTTTACAGAGAGGGATTGTCATAAACATACAGCTAAGGGTAGCATAAAATCCCTCCTGGACAGCTGTACTGAATCTTTATCTGTGAGGGGTTAAGAAGCTCAAATAACCTGGTTGGCACCTAACCAAAAGGCCCTATAAGAAAAGAAGATACTTTCAAATCTGGGGGTGGGGAGGTTTTGTTTGTGCTCTCTTTGTTTGGTCCCTCTCTGGATGGAGAGAGAAGCCAAGCAGGGACAACATCTCCTGAAAATATACCTGGAATAATCCCTCTAAAAATTACAGAAATTGTAAGTAAGACAAGGAAATGTGTTAGGTTATCTTTTGTTTTAGCTTGTGAATTTTCCCTATGCTAAGAGGTAGTTTCATTCCTGTTTTGTAACTGTGAAGCTGAGTCCAGAGGGGAGTCCTCTGTGTTTTAAATCTTTGTATTACCCTGTAAAGTTACCTTGCATCCTGATTTTGCAGGTGTGACATTTTTACATTTTTCTTTATAATAAAGTTCTTCTTTTAAGAACCTGATTGATTTTAGTGTCCTAAAGATAAAGGGTCTGGTCTGTACTTACATTAAAGGCAATTGGTTGGTATATTATTCTCCAGCCTCCTGAGGAAAGGGGGTGAAGGGGCTTGGGGGGATATTTTGGGGGGAAAGGGACTCCAAGTGACCCTTTCCTGAATTTTTGTATAAATCACTTGGTGGTGACAGCAATACCATCCAAGGACAAGGAAAGGAATTTGTGCCTTGAGGAAGTTTTTAACCTAAGATGGTAGAATATAAACTTAGGGGATCTTTCATGCGGATCTCCACAACTGTATCCCAGAGTTCAGAGTGGGGAGGGAACCCTGACAGGGACAAATCAGGATTAATTCATATTCCAAGGCTAGAAGGGATTACTCTGATCATCCAGTCTGACCTTCTGTATGACACAACTCATAGAACTGCCCCCCAAATAATTCCTGGAGTATATCTAGAGGATTCATCTCTCCCTTTCTGGGTGCATTTCCTGACAAACCCACTAGTGAATTAACAAAATAGCTGCACACAGTAAACAACACATTGATTCTCTCAAGATATAGTATTCATAAATGATGACAGGCAGCTCCAAATTTGTCACAGCACCTTTCATTATTAATTATTATTATTGGTATTACAGTAGCAGCCAAAAGCCCCAGCCACAATCAGGACCCCACTGTGCACTGTACAAACACATAGTGAGAGGCAGTTCCTGGTCCAAAGAGCTCACAATCTACATATACAAGATACCAGTCTATCCACATGGATCACCAAACAGGAATACGGTCTAAGGTCCATTGTTCTGCAGCCCGGATCAAGTGGTTCAAACCACTAGAGATGAGCAGGTAACTCAGTTTCTGTCCCAGACCACCCTCTAACCCAGGGTAGACAATAGGTGGACCACCGGCCAAATCTGGACCGCAAGATGCTTTTGAACAGATTGTGAAATCTTTTTATTTTCTTATTATAATCATTATTGTTATTATTTTTGTATTATTTTATCTGGAGTCTGGACCTTGACTATTCCTTGACCAAGTAATTTGGATGTTGACAAAAAATAACTGATTACCCCTGATCTAGCCATTCCAAATCCATCCTCTGCATATAGCTGGCCTCTCAAACATTCAGTTCACATACACAGGAACTCATCAGACCTCTCTTGAACACAGGGAGTCTTTAACCAAGGAATGGGTGATTTCTACCTTTAAATGCACAATCTGCCACAGTGCTGGATAAGTAGCCAGGCCTCAGTTTGAATCATATGGCTAGACCAATGCATATGTGCAAAACAGAGATATGTTTGAAATGAAATAATGGCTTTGAGTTCTGGATCCAAACACTTCATACCTCTGTAATGAATAGAATCAAATCCCTGGCTCTCAATTCTTCCTAACTTTGTGGTTCAAAATCTGGATTAAAATCCAAACTATCCAAACATTTGGGGCATTAGCTTCTAGAATCATAGAACTGGAAGGGACCTTGAGAGGTCATTTAATCCAGTCCCTTGTACTCATGGCAGGACTAAGTATTATCTACAGTAGATCATCCCTGACAGGTGTTTGTCTAACCTGCTCTTAAAAATCTCCAATGATGGAGATTCCACAACCACCCTAACCAATTTATTCCAGTGCTTAACCACCTTAACACTTAGGAAGTTTTTCTTAATGTCCAACCTAAACTGCCCTTGCTTTAATTTAATCCCATTGCTTTTTGTCCTTTCCTCAGAGGTTAAGGAGAACAATTTTTCTCCCTCCTCCTTGTAACAAAATTTTATGAACTTGAAAACTGTTATCATGTCCCCTCTCAGTCTTCTCTTTTCCAGACTAAACAAACCCAATTTTTTCAATCTTCCCTCATAGGTCATGTTTTCTAGACCTTTAATAACTTTTGTTGCTCTTTGGACTTTCTCCAATTTGTCCTCATCCTTCCTGAAATGTGGCACCCAATACTCCAGTTGAGGCCTAATCAACAAGGAGTAGAGCAGAAGAATTACTTCTCATGTCTTGCTTACAACACTTCTGCTAATACATCCCAGAATGATGTTACACTGTTGACTCATATTTAGTTTGTGATCCACTATGACCCCAAGATCCCTTTCTGCTGTACTCCTTGCTAGGCAGTCATTTACCATTTTGTATGTGTGCAACTGATTGTTCCTTCCTAAGTGGAGTACTTTTCATTTGTCCTTATTGCATTTCATCCTATTTACTTCAGACCATTTTTCCAGTTTGTCCAGATCATTTTAAATTTTAATCCTATCCACCAAAGGACTTGTAACCCTACTAGCTTGGTATCATCCACAAACTTTATAAATATACTCTCTATGCCATTATCTAAATCATTGATAAAGATATTGAACAGAAGCGGATCCAGAACTGATCCATGCAGGACCTCACTCGATATGCCCTTCCAGCTTGGCTGTGAACCACTGATAACTACTCTCTGGGAACGGTTTTCCACCAGTTATGCATCCATTTTATAGTAGTTCCATCTAGGTTGTATTTCCCTAGTTTGTTTATGAGAAGATCATGCTAGACAGTATCAAAAGCCTTAATAAAGTCAAGATATACCACATCTACCACTTCCCCCCATCCACTAGGCTTGTTACTCTGTCAGAGAAAGCTATCAGGTTGGTTTGACACAATTTGTTCCTGAGAAATCCATACTGATGTTTGGATTTGGCCCATTACAGAAATAGGGGTAAGCTGCCAACCAAACTCAGATCTGGATGGGGAGAAAGAATGGGTATTGCATCACAACCATGTGAACTTCATATCATTTAAATGACAACGGCTAGTATTTGCAGTTGTTCCCAAAGAATATTCACCTAGTCTAAAAGCAAACCTTACAGAAACAAGCATGGTTATTATAAGCACATTAAAGAGTAGATTCTGTCCAGGATAAATCCAAGGGAGAGATTACAGAAATACCACCCACTTCTGATCCTTGCCTCCCACTCAATAAGCAGCAGTCACACCCATCACTGTTTCCTGCACACACATCAGGTGCTAAAATTAAAATGTCCCTTTTCTCATCAGCCTGGAGGACGTGGCTCTCAGGGAATTGAACACCTTGAATGACTCATCGAACTTGTTTGTGAAAACCATGTGCAACTCACTGAGGTTCAGCCAGTCATGCTGATCTTTTTCTTTTGCTTCTTGTTCCTTGAAGTCTTCTTTCCAAAATTGCTCACTGTTGTCCTACTGGTTGGCTAGTCATACGACGTAAATGCCTTTTCTAACCCAGGTTGGAAATTCAGTTTTTCCCACAGCTTCCATGAGTAAAAACATCATCCTTCAAGGAAGTTATGTCCCAGAATGCATTCTGTGACTGATTTATCTTCATTAATGGAACCTTTGCATAGCCTTGCTTTGTTTAACTCCACAGGCTTTTTCCTTACGTAGACTGTGAACACGGTATTAATACTCCAGATAATCCATTGCCTTCCTGAAATAGGACAGTCTCTGTGGCTTTTCAGTCCTTAACCTTTCCTGAGACTGGCAATAAAGATATCTATGACTGCCAAACCTGCTAATGATTTTTGTGATGGATGCCTGCCCACTAAGAATAAGACTGAGACCACTAAACAGTAATGGTGGCCAAGGATCTCTTGCTGTTTCCCTGGTGAGCAATTCCTGCTTCCAGGGCTGGGAGAACTCTCAGCTGCAGTCCTGCTCCTTTAAACAGCCATGCTGCATGGAGCAAGGATCCTCCCATCTCCTGTGACAGGCCCTGTCTGACTGGGAAGGGTGGCTCTCCCCCACTATGCAGACTTCTTCCCAAGATGGAGCTCGGGATTCCATTGGTTTAGCCTGACTCCCCCACTTCCCACAAAAGGACATTCACATTGCTGTGTTTCTTTCCTGTGTGGTGCTAAACAGCCAGAAAGTTGAAGGCCAGAAGAGACCACCAGATCATCCAGTCTGACCTCCTGTATACCACAGGCCACCAGCATCACCCAGCACCTGCACACTAAACCTAACCACCGATGTATGACAGCCTGCAGCAGACTCAATAGGTAGCTGAGCAAGAGCATGGGAGAGGCCGAACTCCGCCAGTGCCTCAAGCCCCCACAATGGCAGGGAAATAATTAAGTGAGATATACCCAGATAACGCTGGCAGTTATGGGCTATTTAACTGACAGTGCTTCCTTTTCAATCAAACAAAAGGGCTTTTCCGTGGGGAACAGCTGTTGCCTTAGGGCATGTCTTCACTGGCAACGAGCACTTTAACGTGGCTTGTGTGGTCACGAAGCAGAGCGCTGGGAGAGAGCTCTCCCAGCGCTCTAAAAAAACCCACCTCCATGAGGGGCGCAGTTCCAGCGCTGGGGCACTGTCTACACTGGCGCTTTACAGCGCTGAGACTTGCTGTGCTCAGGGGGGGTGTTTTTTCACGCCACTAAGTGAGAAAGTTGCCGTGCTATAAAGTGCCAGTGTAGACAAGCCCTTAGATACAGGACTGGGTGTTTCTTGCCAGTCACCTCTCGTGGAAGTACCGACCCCAGGCCTGTACCAGTGGCATCTGTCTGCAAAGTAAACTCTTGGAAAATCTGGATCGAAAAGGGCAGGCTCTGACTTTTGTGTGTGTTGAACTAAATGAAAAAAACATTCACTATGTGCAGCTATGGACTTAAAAGTGATAAGGCGTAATACATGATTCATGTAAACTTGTCCTCAGTTGTTTGTCTTGGCTGGGAGGATGATGAGGCACTGGCAGTTACATTTGTTTTCATGTAACTCCTGTGCTGTTCTTGACGGAGTTTTTCAGCTGATCGCTGAGGGTTTATAAATAACACTGTTGCACTTTCCCCCACAAATCAGAATTCATTTATTCCCAAAGGAAGGGCAATGCGGCCAATTAAAATTCACAACAGATTTCCTTCCCAGCAGGCTTCCAAAATCAAGTTCTTCAAGTTACCCTGAGAAACATTTCCTGTATATTCCACCCTCAAAATGCCCCGGACTTTGAGGCTAGAGAAAGGTGCACAAAATAATATGGCTGCTGAATGTCGTGAGTCCTAGTGCCGTGTGGCCACCTGAATATAAACTAAATATCAATCAGGTCCTTTTGAGCTATGCCGGTCCCCTTTCCCCCAATTCTAGTACTTCTCCTGAGACTTCAACAACTCCTTCCAAAAACAGTCCTTAGAAAAACCTTCCCAGACCTGTCAAATCTTCTGAATGGGCAGAGAGTGGCCTCCAATCCTCCTGCTCAGGCATTTTAAGGTGGGGAGGTCAGGTGTCCCAGTCCCACTGATCCTCAGGTAACCTCATGGGCAGTGGGTGAAACTTCCCCTGGGGGAGGTGCCTTGTCCTGCCTCTTCTGCCCACAGCCCTGCCCACAGTCCAGCCCTGCTCTGCCCCAGGCCCTGCCCCCACCCACTGCTGACTTGCCACTCACCTCTTCACCACCCCAATCCCCCCCTCTGCTCACCTCCTTGCCCACCACTAGCCCACCTCTCTCCCTGCCAGACCCTTTCCCCACCTGCTACGAGACCCCCACCATCATCTGCTGTGCAGCTGGCTTGCCACTCGCCTCCTCACCCTGCTGCTGTCCCCCCGCCCCGTGACACCCTCTCCCCTTTTCACCTTAAAGCACTAACAACATTACCCATGGGAACTGAACAGGCAACAGGTATAGCTCAACTGCCCAATAGATTTTCCTCTGCGTAGCAAGGAGCTCGGTGTATGCTGTACAGAGAGAAACGAAAAGCCAGGCTACCTGCGCCAACCTAAAGCCTAATCTCTCCTTCTGAAAAAGTGCTTGACAGTGACAGCCTGCATTCAGGCAGTAGTTTAATCACTTTGCTTACACAGAATTCCCTGCCAGGCTTGTTTACTTAAACTGGGTTTGGATAAAACGACTAGTTCAAGAAATAAACTCGCTGGCTATGTCAGCTCCTCCTTGAGCCAGGTCAGCAGTTACCTCTCCTGGGTACAGAGAATAACTAAAGGGTCATCCTTTGGAAACTGTGGGGCATTTGGCAACTGACAGGAAGCCTTTGGCCACATTCAGCTGGCTTTTCTATTGTAGGAAAATGTGTTATTGGGGTTACCAAATTTGGAGTTGTCAAATGCCTGTCAAGTGGCTTCATTACCACTTTAAAGGCTCTTTAACAGTTTCAGTGATCTCTGCTACTAGGTCTCTGGAAGGCTTTTTCACTGTGTAAAGTTACTCAGGGATCCCCTCCACTCACCTCCTCACTCCCCCACGTCTGCCACTGACTCCCAGCTGGCATTCTCTCTCTCTCTCTCTCTCTCTCTCTCTCTCACACACACACACACCCCACCCCATGCCCCGTGGGGAAGGGGGGGATGAGGAGAGAAACCACCGGCAGCTGCAGGGACCTCCGAGAGAGAAGAGACGGGAAGGGTATGGGGTGGAGGAGAGGAAAGGAGGAAGACTCCAGGCAGCAGCCTCAAGCCGTGGAAGCCTCAGGGAAGGCTCAGAGCAGGGAGGGGAAGAAGCCGGGGAGGGGGCACCATGGCCAAGGTGTCGGGCATCAGGGACAGCTGTGCTAGGGGAAGCAATGCCTTCCTTTGCCTGTTATACCCGCCGCCCCATGGGTAACCTCTCCCCACACCTTGTGTCCTCAGGAGGGTCACCTTGCAGAGATGCTTCTCCACAATCAGGTTTTCTAGGAGTTTAGAAGCTGTCAGTGCCTTAACCCTCAGCAGCAGAAGTAGGAAAATAGACCAGCCTAACTGCTGCTATAGGCCTGATAAACCCTTAAGCTCCACTGGCATGTAGCTACAGAATAGGTGGAGATTCTCTGGCTACCACGCAAGGGCTTCTGGGACATTCTTCTGAATCAGAGCCAAGCTAGCCATCGGCAAGGGTGTAGAACCAATTCCTGCACCCAGTTCTGCAGGGATAGGCAGCCTCCCATCTCCCTGTTGGTCAGCAAACTTACCAGACAAGCCATCTGCATAGCTGCAAGATGAAGGAAGCTACTTTGACCTAAAAGAAGTATCTCTCCAGCTCCCTGAACCAGATTCTAAGATTAGGTGGTGGAGGTGTGGCTGGAAGTTACCAGGAAGTCCACTCCTCTCACCCAGAAGACTTCAAAACTCAGGGGAGATTCCAGGGGCCTCTTTAGGATGCTAGGGTCTGAGAATGAAGAAAGGGAGATCCTATAAGGGGGGAGAAAGAGGAAAAGAGAGAGGGATGGAATTTGGACTTGTTGGTTAAATACAAAATCTGGGAGGAGGTGATAGTCATGGAGGAACGACAACAGGGCTGAGTTTAGGGGCACGTGTACCAGGCAACCACCTGGGATGCTAGGCTTGGGGGTTGCTGGGCTTAGGATGCTGTTTTTGTTGTTAGCTACAAAAGGGAAAACAGAATGTTTGAAGTAAAATGTTTCAGGTATGCCGTACATGGATCCATATTTCACTAAACCTGCTAGAATGTTTTGAACCTTTGTAGAATCTTGTGGAACCTTCCAGACTTTCTGAGAACTACATTTTCCTTGAACCTCCTAGAATGTTGTAGGCATGCCCTTGCGGATATACAAGGGGCGGGGCATTGCCAGTCAGTCAGTGAGATATAAGAATAAACTGAATGAGAATAAAATAAAGCTTCAGACTGCCAAGGCACAAACATGAAGGGAAGAAATAGTGGCATCCAGGTAAGGATCCTTGCGCTGAATCCAAGAGCTTTCTTCATGCCTTATGGCTGCCATTCCCTCAACCTGGTTGTGTCAGATGCAGCATCATCTTTTTTAGATTCAGTATCTCTCTTTGGGGTACTGTAAAGGATATACATCCTGTTTCAGCATCAACTATCAGGTGGAAGACCCTCATGGACAATATTACAAATCTGACCATGAAGCTAATAAGTGACACTAGCTGGGAGAGCCACATTGACAGCGTAATGCCAGCGAGGTACCAAGTGACTGAGATTTACAATGCCCTGATGGAACTAGCACAGTCAAATAAAGCTGAGGCTGGAATCTGACACGAGGAATAAAGCCTGGCAAACCAGCTCACTGACTTCAAATTTCTGGTCTCAGTTGTGGTTTGGCAGGATATCCTGTTCCAAGTAAATATTGTAAGCAAGGAATTACACATGCAGTCGCTGGGCATCGCAACTGCTACTACTTTGATGAGAAGCTGCCTTGATTTTGTTGTGGCCTACAGAGAAAACAGATTAGAAGATGCTATCACTGCTGCCAAAGAAATACTTGAAAATTTAGGAGTTGAGCATGTCTTCAAGGAAACTTGTATTCACTAGAAAAAGAGACAGTTTAGTTGTGAGGGCAGATATGAGGTGATGGAAAGCTCAGAATAAAAATTCAAGAGGAGTATTTTTGCTCACTCATTGACACTGTTTGAGTGTCCATCAAAGACAGGTTTGCACAAATGGAGCACCACAAAAAGACTTGGGGGGTTTTGTATGACCTCAGTAAGCTGCCAGTGGACAAGAAAACACTCTTTGACAACTGTACAGACCTTCATCAGATGCTGACACATGGGGAATGTTCAGATGTCAATGATAAAGATCTCTATGTCAAATTGGACAACATCACCACATTTTGCCATCTGGGAAGCACTCTCCACTCCAAGTTCTCCAATTCATTCATGATGCAGAATTGTCCCCCCAGCCCTCCCAAGCACAGGTGCCTCCCTAGTGCCTCCATCACCCCTACCCCCACAAGCATTGGGTGGCATAGCCCCAGTCTCCCCAAGTCCCAGCCGCCCTAGCCCCAGCACGATTCCCTGAAGAGGAGCAACCTGCCTAGGCTGGGGCTAAGGGAGAAGGACAAGCAGGAGGGGGTTTTGGGGAGAAGCATGATCGAGGCAACGCCAGGCTGTTTGGGGAGCCAAAGCCTTCCTAGCCTATGACAATAAGGTATTCAAAAGGTTAACATATGAAGGGTGGAGGGCATTGAAGCTGCTCCTTGCCTAGGACACCATTTGGTCTAGGGCTGGCGCTGAATGTCAACCAAAAATGACACAGCAAACAGAAAGGAGAGACCCTTATCTCAGTGTTTAGTTACCATTTATTGAATAATCCACTAAAGGACACTCCCCAGATCAAAGTACTTAACCTCCTTTTAACTACTACATTGGGCAAAAGTAAGAGTACAGCTGACTTGATGATGACCCTGTGGAATACATGACAATGTGCCACTGTAGCTCAAATACTACAATATAATACTGGAACATATTTTATAACCTTAAATTACATACATCAATTAAATACACGTGCATCTTCTGTCCACAAAGCAAGCAGAGACAATAAAGGTAATTTCCTGCTATTTACATGAGTTTACTGCAATATACTGTGCACCTTTATGTGATGTACCTGACAAGTATGTGGTGGTATACTCTATTTGAGAAACCCCATGCAAATGAAGACTGAATCATGATGCATATACACAGGGGAGCAGAGTTTGGGTGTGTAGTGAGGCCGAGTGGCCTCCCTCCGAGCGGGAGAGCGAGGGACGTTACAGGGTGATGTCTGCATCAGCCCTGCTGCAGCCTTTTTGACCTTGGGATTTATTATTCTTTGTTATTAATACTCAAGCATCAGCAGCACCCAGAGCCATGCATTGCAGGAAAAGTTCTGTTAGCATTTTTATGAGGATGCTAACACATTTTTTCCCGACTTTACTAAATCTGGTTTCCGTATGCAGTTCCCTGAAACTTGGCTCCAAGTTTGTCAGTTCTGATGGGGATCTCTAGCAAACAAACTATTGCATAAAGAGATTCAGCTTTTGATTTAGAGATTGCCAAAGAAAACAGTTCTTGTGGATTCAGATGGTTCTTGAAGCGCTCTGGGTGACTGTGACCCCAGGCATCCCTATGTTCACACCCTACACGCTACTATTTTACAAAATATGGCTGTGATGGTTGTGACACTGCATCCCATATTCTTCACAGTGATATTATTATGATATGATTATGGCGTAATTATGATGCATTTTGTACAGACGGGACATGTGAGGTGTCATTGGAAAAGCTACGATTTGTTGAATATGATTATCCTATGTGTATGCATGTATCATTTTTGTATCTAAAGTAAGGAATATTGACTATGTAGCTGTATTTTAAATGTGCTTACTCTGGGTGACACCCACAACTAGCCTTTCTGGTACAACAATGAAGAAGCCAGACCATGCTGATGGCCCATCAGCAAAGACAATGGATCTTGGAAGAATGTAGCCTTCCTGTGAATGTTCCAGACAGCCTGTAAGTAACAGCTGCTATGACTCAGCAAGGTATACAAGGGCATGTAACCAGGCCACATGACTCTGGACTCCATCTTGGGATGTCTGTTTTTCCACAAACTGAGTTTGGGAGAAAGGGTTCTCGCTATATGTTAAAGCTGTATAAGGCAGGGAGTGACATCATCTGTTGTTCTTCATTCACCACACAAGAAAATTCCTGGAAACACCTAAGGAATGGGAGACCGAACTGGGGGAAAGTGCTGGACCCAGGCTAAAGGGATTTCTAGCCTGTGTCTGAAAACCTGGGGAAACCCAAGCTGCAAAGCAAAGGTAGCTTGTACCTTAAAAATCTGCAAGCCTACTTGTACCATCACTTAGGGTGAGAAACTACTAATTTATATCTAATCTATATTAATCTTAGTTTGTGTTTTTGTTTATTTGCTAGGTAATCTGCTTTGATCTGTTTGCTATACCTATAATCACTTAACATCTATTTTTTGTAGTTAATAAACTTGTTTTATGTTTTAATTTAAATCCTGTGTGCCTTTAAGTGGGGGAAAATCTCAGCTTGGTTTAATACAGGCTTGTTGCATTTCTTCTCCACATTGAGGGGGAGGTGAACTGGATAATAAATTAATACTGGTTGGGGTTTGGGCCAGGGCAGGATGGTACAGCTTTGGGGTCCTAGGCTGGGAAGCTGATGGTTATTTTGGCTGTAGTCTTTCTATTGTTGGTTTATGCAGTGGCTGGTCACAGAGACTGCATGTAACTGCAGTTGGATGTGTCTCTACCTGTGTGAATGCTGGAGGAAGTGTAGGACCAGGAGCAGGTCTGCAGCTTGTCACAGCAGCACAGTGTGAGTGGGAGCCCAGGCTGGTGGATCAGAGGGCTCAGTGGTACCCCAGTTCCAGGTGGCACCTCAGAGGGAAAGCCATCACAATGGTCTTCTTTTGTGGTGGACATTGCCTTGCGGTCAGGGCTTAGGTCCTTCAAATTATGGAGGGGGGGTTTGGTACGGGAGCCCGGGCCCTCCTATTCCACCAGGCCCCAGCCCAGGGTCCTGTGAGGGTTATCAGAGGCACCTTAAGGCTGCCTTCCTGGGCCTCTTCCTTCCACCCCTCAATTGCCAAAAGTTTGCTGTCTGTGATGAGATGTGCAGGGGGTCAGCTCACCACTTGGCACCTTCTTGTGACCATGCGTGGTGTCGTAGCTCCCTCTCTCTTGTAAATTAGGCATCAAGTTGTTTTCTGAAAAATTTGAAGGGACCATTATTCCACAGCCTCCGTGAGGATGTGTGAGAGATTTGAATCCTGCATTGCTGACCCCTGACCGGTCCTCTAGACGAAACAGCTGCTTGGTGTTTTGTGCTTTCTCTCTTGTTAGAAGGAATTTGCATATTAGGCCTGAGGCTTTCATTCTATTTCAGAATTGTTTGTTGCCCATTCAGGGAGCAGAACAGTACCATGTGAGGTAGGGGCTCAGTCACACAACAGAAATGCTGAACAGTGAACAGCTTGCAAAGAATTTCAAAAAACTCCCAAATTCTGAAAGTTGCACATTCAAATGATCAATTTGACATTTACAAAGAATAAATATAGTCAAAGAAATGTGGATTGGTCCATGAATTAGTAGCCACTGACATGAGCAGGCCTGCCCAGACAATAATGCTCCCAACCATAAGACTCTCCTCTTCCTCCTCTCTCCAACATGAACATTCAAAATGCCAAAGAAAACGTATTAATTGACTCATTGTCTTTCTACTTTAAAGTCAATATACATATTTATCCATTGGGTGAATTCAGGTTTCTAAAGTCTGGGGAATTTCCAATACTGGGATTTAATCTTGACCTATTTAGGGATTAGCCCGGCACAATTCCTAGACTGCTGGTATCTCTCTCTTTTTGTTTTTCCTCTCTCGTCTTTCTCTGTGTTGCTTCCCCTCTGTTAAGAAGGGGCCCATTTCTGTAACCAAAGGGGCTACTTGCTGCTCATCCTTAGCAAGGTTTGCAGAACAGGATCTAACAAACCTGCATGTGTACGTCACAGCCGCATTGAATGCTGTAACACGGCAGCCTTCTGGATAAGACCAAGGACCTGATAATGCATTTCTTACATACCCCAATCTCCCATGGAAGTCAGCAGAGGTGTGGGTTAAATACAGAATACAGGACAAAGTCATAAATGTAGTATCAGCTTAAAGTTATTATGAATTATATTACAGGAATACCTAGAAAGAAAAGGAGTACTTGTGGCACCTTAGAGACTAACAAATTTATTAGAGCATAAGCTTTCGTGAGCTACAGCTAAACTAAATTTGGTAGTCTCTAAGGTGCCACAAGTACTCCTTTTCTTTTTGCGAATACAGACTAACACGGCTGCTACTCTGAAACCTGTCAGGAATACCTAGTGATCCCAACCCAGGTGTGGCTCCATTGTGCTACAAGCTGTGCAAATACATTGTAAGAGACAGTCCCTGCCCCAAAGAGATAACAGTCTCAACAGATAAATCAAATAAAGGAGAAACAGACGCATGATGATTTTGCCCAAAGACTGAAAGGAGATCACTGAGAAGACCAGGAATAGGTTTCCTGATTCCCAGTCCTATCCACTAGACCCAGATCTGTCTTTGCTTCTCAGTAGGGGTACTGCCTCTCTCAGAGAGCTCGGTCCTGCCTTTGCAGATGTATGGATTCCATGACTTCCATCACTCATGAACTCAGTCGCTTTCCATCTCTATTCTTATTTCCTGGTGGAACTGTTTCACACTCAGTAAAGGAGAAATGCATTGATGCTGACTCTGGGATGAAAGGAAAGAGGGGGGAATAAAGGGCAAACAAATCCAGATCTACAGATCTATTTTAGAAGACATAAGTGCAATGCTGATTTGCTGAATGACCTGTGTTTGCGATTTTCCACTGCAATGATAATGTGCACAAAAGCCGGAGAGAGGAACCCTTGAATTCCTCTGTGCTCCCTTCCTGAGTACACTTGTTGGGCAGGGACAGAAAGCATGGGGAAAATGTATCTGGTAGTGTACAGGGTTTAAAGTGTCTCAGTGCACTTAATCTGCCAGACCCTAATGATGGAATTCTATGAATTTACAAGTTTGTAGGCTGGATCTGCTTTTTTAAAAACACTTCTAATGCCACTTCCTCCCTGAAGAGGCTAGCGAAGTGATTTTTAATACTAGAGTGAAGCAGAGTGGATACCATTCAGTCAGCCAATCGGGCTGCAGTGCTTGGTTAGAGAAGCCCTCTTAAGCTGTGTCTACACTGCATCGTAAACAGGTGTTTGTGCACCCAGACCCGCGCTTTCCAAGCTCACCTTTGGTCATCTATGCCCCATTGCCACACATGCCTTGTATCTGCCCTTAACCCAGGCTAGCACCCCCGTACTGTGATATGCAGATGTGTCTCGTCTTGTGATTTCTAGGGACAGATCTCAGGGTTCTTAGCACCCTGGGTAGCTGCAGCTGCTCTAGGGCTTGGTTCATGGTGTATTGTGGCACAACTTGTCTGTCCATCCCGCAGCACTTGCCTGGAAGTGCTCTTAGTCCACCAACACATCCAGCTGAGCCACTTTGGGGTCTGCATGCTCCCGGCAATCAGTGTCAGCAACACGGATCCAGCACAGGTGAAAGATCTTTTCCTGCTTGTGGTTTCACTGCTGTTTCAGGATTCCAGCACTGCATCTCTGAGATGCTGTCGGACATTTCAGGGTAGTTTCTGTCCTTTTGAAGGCTGCTCTGAGGGGACACTTCCACGGCATCTACCACCCAGCTGATGCCTGCTGACACCATTGCAGATTCTCCATATGTAGATTGGCAATTCTGGAGCCAGGCTTCTAGCACAGACTGATGGGACCACATTATTGTGCGGACCTGGGATGCCCAGCAGTGGTGCCAGAGCTTACACGTGAAGAAGCAGACATTCCTGACCCTGTGTGAGCAGCTTTCCCCCACCGAAAAGCAAAAAAAGTGCAAAACAGGCAAACTATCTACCTTGGCACAGCTAGTCTCACTGGTAGTGAAACTGGATGAATTGTTCAGTGCATGACTCATGGACCAGCCAAGCGCAGAATATTGTCTAATGGTTGCATAGGTTGCAGGACATGATAGCTTGGTGGGGACTCAATGAACACCCCAGATGGATCTTGGCCGGGTGCTTAAGCTGCAGCTGGGAGTGGAGCTGGCTCTGGGGCCTGTAGCCTGGTGACCATAAGGACAAACAACCTCTCAAAAAGATCCTTCTGCTGCACTCTGTCCCCTCCCTCAGCCTCCAGCCACCAGAGTCCCAAGCTCTGCACAGCCTTTGCCTCCTTGTGCTGAGCTGTCTCCTTCTCCCTCTGCAAACTCCCCTTCTCCTTGGAACTGGGACTGCTCATCCATCTCAGCTGCATTTTATCCTGACTTTTCCCTTCTCTCATGTAGCCTCCCCCGGGCTGGTTCCTTGTCTCCACCCAGCAGATGTGGAAGGCCCTGCCAAAGAAAATCAAGGCATGCATTAGTGTTTGAATATGAGAGAAAAGATTTCTATTCTTTTTTTAGGGGCTGCATAACGGCAAGGTTACAAGTTGATGCTTCTTAATCATTTGGGGTTTGTTTGTTTTTTTTATTTCATCCTTTCTTCAGCAGCTCAGAAGCTACCACAACTTACAATGCAAACCCAGGCACGTTACAGTGAGCATAACACAATACAGACATTTTAAGCCCTTTTGATTTTTTTCCCCCCATTACTTAGGGGCAAAGTAGGCGGGGGATCCCTAGCTTTGGTTTTTACCCTTGTTTCAGGCAGGACAAGCTCTGGAGGTCCCTGAGTGGTGGACAGAGATCCTGTTTCAGGCCAGTGGAGGAGAGTCATCTGTCTATGCCAAGGAGATTTTTCCTTCTCTGGTGACTGACCAGCATATCTATGAATGGAGTGGACATGTGAGCTACAGAGCTGGTCATGATAAGTATGTCGTGCCCTGGAATCTAACTGAGTGTACAGACTGCCTACTCTGGGAGAAGTTTGTTTGCATCACCAGTCAGGAATGGGGGAAAATTGGGAGCAAAATTAACGAGATGCTGATATAGGGTGCAGAGTAGCAGCTGTGTTAGTCTGTATTTGCAAAAAAGAAAAGGAGGACTTGTGGCACCTTAGAGACTAACAAATTTATTTGAGCATAAGCTTTCATGAGCTACAGCTCACTTCATTGGATGCATCCGATGAAGTGAGCTGTAGCTCATGAAAGCTTATGCTCAAATAAATTTGTTAATCTCTAAGGTGCCACAAGTCCTTCTTTTCTTTTTAGATATAGGGTGGCGACACATCACAATTACCTTGCAACCATGCTCAACAGAGAGCAGCATGGACAGCCCAGATAGCATGTCATGATCAGACAAGGGCCCCAGAGACTAAATACATCCACCACTGCCAGTAGGAATGATAGCCAGGCAGCCCGGGTCACTGCGGCTGTTCCAGGAGGGCGTTTTGGTGTGGCCAACTTATAAGCAGCGCTATACATGCTGAAACATGAATCTGTGCTTGATAAGGCTAATGCTCCAATCCTCTTTCAAACGTGTTTCTAATAAAATGTTAATGTTTGCTGCCTGTTGAATTTGTTTGCCAGTCCCAGATCTAGGATTTCACATGGTGTCATGTAGGGAGGGGTTGGGTTCAGAGAAATGACGTGGCTTCCATCCTCAACAGAAGCAATATTCACCCCCAGCACGTAATTAGAATTGTATTAGTCATGATTATAACCATTTCATTTCAACTTTTCCCCCCCAACTAATTAATATACATAACACAACATAAAAGTCAGAACAATAAAATCAAAATGGATTGTTCTGACCTCATCTAAACAAAATGTTTTGACCTTATTACAACAAAAAAGTTTCAATAAGATCAAAACAAAATATTTTAGAATATTATGTTTTGTGACAAAAATTGAGATTTCAATTTTTCATCTGGATTTAGGACTAGACCAACTTTTGAAACCTCCAAATAACAGGAAATTTCAGTTGGATCTGCAATCTTAAATGTGGGGAAGGTTATTTCCTGCCAGTTAAGCAATATATACTGTGTGTTGGTATCAGCCATATGCTATTAATCTTGTTGCCTTCATAGCTGTTTGTAAGTTTCCTGTTATTTTTGGCTGGAGAGAGATGCACGGGTCCTAGCACATAATGGGCGATTTTAATCTTAAATTGTAATTTTAATTTTACCTTTAATGAAGATGAAATGTAAGATAGTATTGTAACTGGAAAGATAATACTTAGCAGTCACCTTTCTGATCATGGTCAGATTTATTTATAATATCTGTATTTTTTTCTCAAAACCCCAGTGAAACCCTTTGATTCCACCTAACTAAGCCTCATCTAAACTCATCCCTGTAACAGTCTGAAAGGAATTCTCCACTCTCTTTGTCAAGGCACCACTTTGCGTAATGAACAGAGTGCATTATAGGGAACTTTTCCCTTCCTCTGAAGCATGTGTCATCAGTCACTGCTGGAGGCAGGTTGCCACACTAGATGGGCTGATGGTCCAATGCAAATGAACCTTTGCTACATGCCAGAGGGTGATCTCATGCGCTTGATTTACAGTAATTACCTTACCTTCTCCAAAAATGGCAAAGCCATTGTCTTATAATATGTATGAGTCCAAGTAAAGGTATGTTTCCCTGAGGCAACTCAGCTGTTCCTTCCCTATAGCAAACCACACTCAAGGACATGAACATTGTCAAAGGACAAGGGCTGAGCTGTGGCTTTCATCTCACTGGGCCATTGGTCATCAGGCAGTTCAGTTGTGATATTTTAGTACCTCATATTAAGTGCTGAGCACCTCTCAGGATCCAGCAGTACATGAGCCCCAGTGTAGACACAGCTCAATGCAATGACACGCCATCGCTTATTCATAGAAGATGTATTTGTGTCACCGTTTCTCCTGTCAAGCCTACACCACTGAATGAAAGACCTGTCACTGCAATCACTAACCTGTCAATCTCTGATGTACAAACTACCACTCTGTCTCAACCTCCACACAGCTAGAACTCTTGCCTAAGCTCTCATCTTCTGACATCTCGATTACTGCAATATTCTTCTTCTGGCCTTGAGAAATTCAATCGTGCCCTCACTCCTATCCATTCAGAATGCTGCTGCAGTGGTCATTTTCCTAGCCCGTCGTTTCAATCTTGTCACTCTTCTCTTTGAATCTCTCCGTTGGATCTCTCTTCTACATCCCATCAAAAATAAGCAGCTTGTAGTCACTTTCAAGGCTGTTCAAAATCAATCCCCACCCTACCTCTCATTTGCTATTGAGCTTTCAAAGCTTGCCTTCGATCAGCCCATGAAGCCAGCCACCATCACCCACTGGTTAAATTTTCCAGCAAGCTCCTTCCTGCTGTCTCCCATGCTGCCCCCAATGCTTGGGAGGTGCATCCCATCAATATCTGCAAAGCCGCTTCATTTCCTTCAAATCCCTCCTCAAAACTCTTCTTTGCCATGAAGCCTACAAAAAAACTTGACAAGAAGTGAAGCAGATGCTGTGCTGAGATCACAGTTGTCTCATCGTTTACTTGTACGTCCCATCTGTCTGTAACCTTCTGTTGCCTCTTGTCTTATACTTAGGATGTAAACTTCTTGGGGTAGGGACTGGCTTTTTGTTCTGTGTTTGTACAGCGCCTAGCACAATGGGATCCTGGTCCATGACTAGGTCTCCTATGTAGCACAGTAACACAAATAAATGACAACACAGTTCAAACTCTGACCTGTGGCAACCTGCAGAGTGAGGGCCCCTCAGTAGCTTCATGATGAAGACAGGCACCACTACCATGGATGTTTTCACAGAAGCTGAGGGGAGGAAGTTTGCTCCCTTGGGGTGAAAACTGCAGGGTGGTGAGGAACTACCAAAGATGCTGAGCACCTTCAGTGCTCATTAAAGTCCCAGAGGGCAGTCAGCATCTTGCAGGTGCGCTGAGGACCTTGGAGGTTTGAAGCTTATGCAGTTCATACACGATCACCAACCTCTCCCCCTCACCATGGGCTGGGTTTATGACTGTCCAGTGTGACTGTGATATGTGGGGTAACCACTGTAGCTCTAGTAGGTTGGAGTGAGTGGGTTAAACTGCACAGATACTCGGGCACGGTGGAGGGGAACTGCTCATTTAAATGAGTTCTTCCTGAGCCAAGCAGCTCTACACCATGTGCCTGCAAAATGGATATGAGTTCCCCTCCTCCCCTTTACCTACCATGCCCAAATATACTCGGTCAGCCCTCCATGCAGCCTGTGTGGGTAGCCATTGGAGGTTGTTATACCCCTAAACAGCCACAGAAAGCAGGGTTAGGATTTGGCTTTGACAAAATCCCATTTAACTACCTTTGCGAAGAAAAGGGCAACACTAGAAACGGAAAGGTGTAAGATGAGGGTCACGACAGGAATTTTAATATTAGCCTTTTATCTTTGCTAAGGAAATGTTAGAGCAATGTTAGCATAAGGTTTGAGCTGGTATTAGAAGCACTTGGGTGTGTTCTGCTCCATGTTTGTTCAGACTCTCATTCACACTCCAAAGCAGTAATGTTATTTGGGGTTTCTGCTAAATCCCTGTTCCAAAGGGCAGTCATAAGCTCTAGGATTTCCAGTGTGTTGAAAATACAGGATGATATGAGGAAACTGCCAGTACTTTCAAGGGAAATTTCAAAACTCGTCACCCTTTACAAAAGCCCAGACATTAGCCTTAACTTCACAAAAGAGATAAGAGAAAAATGAGCACAAAAAGCTTTGCAATATGTGAGAAAGTATTTGACAAAATTGAGCCAAGATCCTTCACAATATAAATTAGACAGATGGGAAATTGGTATTTTCTTACAATTAAGGTGTTATTTACAAAATAATAAGAGTTTGGGACAGATCAAACTAGATTTATCCCCAATATGTAAGGGAATTGCAAAGTAATCAGATTTCTGGTTAAAAAAAAACAACAACATTCATGTTGCATGTCCTTTCATAGGTGCCGACTCCCTGGGTGCTCTGGAGCTGGAGCACCCATGGGGAAAAATTAGTGTGTGCTCAGCACCCACCGGCAGCCAAGCTCCCCTCCCTGCCTCACCTCCGCCTCCTCCCCTGAGCATGCCGTGTCCCCGCTCCTCCCAGCGGTAGCAAGCTCCGGGAGGGAGGAGGGAGAAGCGGGAACGTGGCGCACTCAGGGGAAGAAGTGGGGCCGGGGCGGGGATTTGGGGAAGGAGTCGTAATAGGTGCAGGGAGGGGGTGGAGTTGGGGTGGGGACTTTGGGGAAGGGGTTGGAATGGGAGTGGGACGGGGCAGAGTAGAGATGGAGTGGGGGCAGGGCCGGGGGCAGAGGGGGTTGAGCATTCACCGGCACCAGTAGAAGTCTGCGCTTCTGTGTCCTCTCTCCTACAGAATTGCAGAGCAACATTGAGGCCATATTGGGAAAAGGAAAAGAACAGGCAAATCTCTCCAGATGACTGGACTGAGACAATGCCGGCTCTTTGGGTCAGGGACTGGCTTCTTGCTGTGTGTTTGTACAACGCTCAGTACAATGGGGTTCTGATCCATGATGAGGACTCATAGATGGTAGGTGCTACCACAGTACAGATCAATATAATAAAATAATTCTAGCCATTCTGAGAGGTACTAACTCCCCTTCATGGAGAGAATACCAGTGGGTAACAGTGATTGGATATTTTCATAGGCCTGTCTTGTAAAACTAAACAGACACAAAATTCACATGAAAGTGGTAAAGGGGATTCCTGGCTATCGGGAACCATCTTTGTATCTTCTGAGACCATCCCAAATTGAAAGGATTTTGAGCTGATTTTAGAAAACAGACACAAGAGTTAGTTCAGGGATGTATCCCTCAAACTCTTATTACTAAGCTGTTAGGAAAATGTCCTGATTTGGTTAAATTAAAAAACTGATACCTCTTTAGTGGTCCCATGACTGCAGCCAAAAAATGTATATCGCTATGGATGAAAAAACAAATATCACCTGTAGAAATGTGGTTGATCAAAATAAAAGGATGAAGTCAAATGGAATGACTTACTGCCTGTAAGAGATTAACAGCTGAACAACTTGAAGAAAGATGGGTCAAATGGTCTCATTCAAATAAAATTATTGATCTAACTTTAACAAACTCTCTATATACTTAGTGTAATTCATAACCTCCTTCCCTGGGGACAGCATCTTGACACAGGGGGAAGGCTTGTGTGTAGCAAGGGCCCTGAGAGCTATGCTGGCTGCAGTTTTAACTCACAGTAGGGCCATCCATGCTGGACAGGTCAAAGGGTAAAGCCCTTGGGACATGGACTGTCTTTTTGTTCTGTGTTTGTACAGCACCTTGCACACTGGGGACATGGTCCAAGACTAGGTATGATTGCTGACAGCCAGTAGCTGACTCAGCACTCTGATCACGTAATCATTAATTAGTTCCCCCAGAAAAGGCCTGATGGAGAAGTGGAATACTTTATTACCTAATCAGGGGGCTGATGAGCTAAAGAACTAATAATCCCATTAGCTGAGAGGGTAGTTCAAAAGCCCTGGAAGGAAGTGCAGTGGGGAAGCCAGCAGCGCCCAGAGGAAGTAAGATCTCACGGTGATGAGATCTTCCCCTCTTCCTCGAGGGAGCACTGAGGACAAGAGAAAACTGTAGAGTTGCTGCACAGGATCGCGATGGTGGTTCGGTGGAGGCAATGTAACTACAGCTTATGGAGGTGTTAACAAACAGAACACGTCCAAGGTTGTTTGGGTGGGATCTCAGGACACGAGGTGAGCCTGACCTGTTACGCTGGTGCTGTGGTAATACAATTAATAAAAAAAAGTGGTAGGGACCTGATGAAAAGCATGGCACCAGTCCTTCAGGCTGGGGATTGAGCGATAGGCCAATGATCAATCCTCACAATGCTAAGGTACAGAAAACCAAGGCAGCCATTCCAGCAAACAGCATGATAGGGATGGCAGAGCCTCTTTCATGCCCTAAGGGTATGTCTACACTGCAATTACAAACTTGTGGCTGGCCTGTGCCAGCTGAGTTGGGCTTGTGGGGCTCGAGTGAAGGGGCTGTTTAACTGCAGTGTAGATGTTTGGATTAGGGCCTGAGCTCTGCAAGTCTGAGAGCCCAGTTTCCAGCCTGAGCATGAATGTCTACAGTGCTATTAAACAGCCCCTTAACCTGAGCCCCATGAGCCCAAGTCAGCTGGCACAGGCCAGCCATGGATTTTTAATTGCAATGTAGACATATTCTAAGTGGCATCTGATGCGGCAGGAAGAATTCAGATTCAAATCTCACAGTTTACTGTAAACTATGCTGTCTTCCCTTACCATTTGTATGTGCCACTATTTTAATACTGATGTAAGAAAACGATGTGTACTGTTCACAGTTCTGTTTACTTTCCATAAAGTTACTAATTCAAAAGGGCATGAGGCAGACACTTACGAGTAACTTGTCTGACATCTAGTTACCTTTACTCAGACTGAAAGAGAACTACTAATTGTATGTTGTTTTGTTTTCTATTGCTTTACAGATGGAGGGTTTTTAATATTGCAAATGCAAATTAATACCCACTGGAATTAGTCTAGATTAAGGATCTGCTCCCATCCTCATTGATGTCAATAACATAACTCCTGTCAGGTGAGATTTTGTCAAAAGTGCTCAGTGCTGACCTAACCCATTAATTTCAACACGCCCTAGACTGAGGAGACAAATGCCTTCAAAAGCAAATATTTAAACTGAGAAACAGAGCTAAAACATGCAGATCTCTGAATGCCAAATATCTGACTGTAGAAATTACAGGGTACTAGGATATCATGGTCAGGGCGAATGCAAGACTGTCTTTATTTCCTGTTTACATAGACTCTGACCTTATTATATGCTCTCCAGTAGCCACCCTGAGTAGCATCTCTGAACATTCACAACTAGCCCCACACTGGCCTAGAAAACAGAATAATCGCAATGAGCCAGGTGAGTATGAACATTCTGACTAAGAAAATGAGTAAGTATAAAAAAATTCACTGCAATGAGGAAAGGGAAGAAATAACCAAATTTCTATAAATGGAGCCTTTAATTGCTGAGAGCCTGGCCACTAAAGAACAGAACTGGGCTTGGGCAAGTGGACTTGGGCAAGTCTCTTAGGGTTTTGGATGCTACTAATTTTGGTTGTCCTGTTCTTGGTGCCCAAATTCCAGAAGTGCTGAGCACTCACAACTCAAATTAAAGTCAATGGGCTGATTCTCAGCTAACACAGCTTCGTGTCACGTACGTGGTGCAGAGAAGCCTTAAAGCTGGTGTAGATGACCAGTGATGGATTTATGCTGCACTGGGGCACGTTCCACTGACTTAAATCTGGCTGAGGTGATTCCAGCTCCTCCTGCACCACCAGCTACCACCTGGGTAAGGTGAAAGACAGGGCATGTTGAGGGTGTTGTAGGGGTTGGGCATGCAGGGAACAGGGACCAAAAGGTAAAGCTCTGCTACTCTTGCTACTCCATTGCTACTATGACAGTGATGAAAGTTAAAGCGGCCCCTGTACAGCCTGAATTTGCACCAGGGCCACAGAGCCATAACCAATTCTCCATCCAGGCAGAATTTGGATGGAGTGGAAAATCAAGGCTGATTGGAATACTTGGTCTTACTGAGCCAAGTCAAGGTGTGTTGTATCACTGTCATCAGATATCATCATCATCAGATACTCAGAGCGCCTCTGATGGGGTCAAAGAGATATTTTTACTAATGGACAAATTTGAGGTTAGACCTAATGGTACAGACTTAACGTTGTAGCAAATGTGACGTGGCTGGGCTGCCCCTTTCCCCGACTTCTCTTTCCTACAGTCACCCACTTCCAAGCAGCCTCTGTCTCAAATACTGCACAGTGCTGCAGAGATTTTAAGCGGGAAGAGAAGAGAAAGTAGCCCTAAGTGCAAGCCATATTCTGCTTTGCAGTGCCTCTCCTATTGGCTCCATTTGCACCAAGCTCTCAGGATACAAAATTAACTGTATGGAATGAGACACCATCTAACACTTATGCAAATACAAGAATAATTAGAGTCATGATTTCTTTTCTAGTGATTTCCTCTGTCCCCCCACCAAAACACTGGAAGCACTTCGACCTTGACTTAATTTTCATCCCAGAATTTTTATTCATGCTCTAAGGGCTTGTCTTCACTATGGTGCTAAGTTGATGTAAGTTACATTGCTTCAGTTATGTAAACTACGCGACTGATGTCAATGTAACCTGCACTGACTTACTGCAGTATCTACACCATGATGTTGATGGGAGACCCTCTCCCATCAACTTAGGATGTCTTAACCAGACTCGCTAAATCGATGCCGCTGCATCGATCGCAGCCGCACTGATTTAGCCCATAGTGAAGATAAGCCCTAAGTGTATATTGCCCCTGTCTAAAATGAGACTGGGAACCAGGATCTGGGAACACTTGCCATAGCAACGATAAGATTGGTGGCGTGTGGTGGAGACAAGGAGTGTGTTATGTGATGATCACAGTGCCAAATGTTCTAATCTATAGACGTAGACACAGTTAAAGACATTTAATACCCTTCTTGCCTTGTGTCATTTGAATGAAGATTACTTACCCACATTCTCTAGATGTAGAATGGCTATTTGGGGCCCTCAACCACCCCATCTTTACTCACTCAAGTAGTCTTTACTCATGCGAATAGTCCCATTGATTTCAGCTAGGGCTTTCACATTTGCAAGGTGTATTCACATAAGTAAGAACTTGCAGAATGAAAGTCTGTTATGGGGCATCCCCTGCTCCCGTCTTCTTTGCTCTCATCCAGACCATTCATAGACCCTCCTTTTGTTGCTACCCACGTGTAGTTTATTCACAGTGCTTTGCCTCACCACCTTCTACATACTCATGCAGCCATGCTATTTACAGAGTCATTCAGCTTAAATACCCCTTCTCCCAAGGACTGGGGTGGGAAAGGTCTCTCCACACAGAGAGCTCCTTTTATCAGACCTTGGTAACCTATTTATTTCCCCCACTTGCAATGTCTTCCAGTGCTTTTTTATCCAATCTCATTTATGGGGTAATTAGCCCATTAGCTACCCAGCCCCAACCTGGTCAGGTAACCAGGAACTCCTCTCCTTGTTCAGGTCCTGCACCGGGGCCAAATAGGTTAAACGGTGAGCAGAATGCTGATTGAGTTGCTTTCTGTGCACTCTGTCACCAGCTCATATTCCGATTTGCCACTCCTTATCACTGATCTAAGTTGAGGCATGATTAAGGAACTGACTGATGCTTGTTTCTGTGTGGTGCACCTCCCTGTAGTGCTGAGCAGGCTACAAAGTCTTTCCGATCATGCTGTTCTGTTTCCAAAACACCAGCCTCATGCCTTAAACCCTGGGAGACTGTGGAGGAAATTCCAAAAACAGTAACAGCTAAGGAATTACCGCGGCTGTTCAGATATCATGAATGGTCAACCAGGCATGAAGCACAGCATAGTAATCCTTACCCATGAGGGCAGTCTAAAGGCAACTTTTTAATTGCGGTTGTCCTCTGGAAAGTGACAATGTACAAATGACAGCTTCTTGTGCAACTGATCTGCGCTCTGTCTTTATTCAGAATCCTATCTCAAGATGTTAGTGACAAAGGCTCACGGGCAATTTGTGAGGGTGCGGCAGCTACCCAGCTGCAGGACTGAGGCCGGAACATTTTTAGTGTTCGTTGGTTTGTTTTTAACTATGTTAGCCCTGCAGAGGCAACACAGCTAAAAGGGAGGGAAGCAGAATCTAGTTCTTCTTGTGCATCATAGAGATCTAGGGCTGGGAGGGCCCTCAAGAGACTAGCTAGTCCATTCCCCCATGAGGCAGGATAAGTATACCTAGACTGTCCCTGTCAGATGTTTGTCTAACCCTCTAACCTGTCCTTAAAAACCTCCAATGTCAGGGATTCCACAACCTCCCCTGATAACCTGTTCCAGTGCTTAACTATCTGTCTATCCTTATAGTTTAAGCATTTCCTGATATCCAATCTAAACCTCCCTTGCTGCAAATTAAGCTTTTTCCTTCTTTTCTCACCCTCAGTGGAAATTAATTGTTCCCCATCACCATCCCCTTTGTAATAATCTTTTACATTTTTGAGGAGTGTTATCAAATTCCCCCCTCCCCTGCCCCCAAGCCATCTCTTCTCAAGACTAAACATGTCCAATTAGTTTAACTACCTTTCCTTATAGGTCACAGTTTATCATTTTTGTGGCTGTCCTCTGGACTCTCTCTGATATGTCTGCATCTTCCTTAAACTGGGGTGCCCAAAACTGGACACAGAAAGGCCTCACCAGTGCCCAATACTGTGGAGCAATCACCTCCTATGACTTACCCCTGACAATCCTATTAATACAGCTGTGAATGGCATTTGCCTGGCATTTGGCATCATCATCGCTATTTACGACGTGCCGCTCAGTTACACCTGTGCAAACTTGCTCTAGGCAGCAGGGCTATGTGCATTGACACATGTGCATAACATTGCTAAACTGTTTAGCCACAGGTTAGCCTGTTTAACCACCATTTTACACAGGTAAAAATCAACACACGAATGGCAGCAAACAACATAACGGCAAGACAAAAACAAATTGGTAAAAAAAAATTAAGTTACACAGCAACTACAAATTGGGTAAATAAATTCTCTGGTAGTGCCAGTCGTAATTTGGGTTAGTGACACAGCATCCTAACTGAGGCACGTGTTATTCAAAACAATCGTGTTTAGTGTCTGGGTGCCAATGCTGCAGCTTGACACAGCAAGATTTCAAAAAATTGGTTACTGTCCATTCAGTAGGTTATGTGGGAGACAGCATTCATAAGAAACAACTGGATCTACGTCAGCTACTGGCATATCACAGAGCAATGCAACCCATGAAACAAAAAAGTTAGCCGTTCCTGTTCCCTGCCCTGTAAAGCTGATCAGAGGTTAACAACCAGCAGTAAGGGTAACTAGAACATGGATGGACAGTACTGTGTAGTAACTAATTACAAAACATTTATATATAAAGGCCTCAGTGGTAGTGTCACCACTCCAAACTTCTGTTTTACTTCTCCTATACATAGCACTGTGGGACACATTATCACAACCCCTATCCCAGTATTTCAAAACACTCAGCCTACTACTAATAATAATACAAATGGTAATTGTAATTGCAGGCCCTATATTAAAATGTTACATTGTTTGTTTTATTTAATAATTCCTCCATCGGTGAGTTTTTCCATTATTGATATAAAACCCTTAAAATGCAAGGGGACTATAGAAATTGTAGTGTGTTGCTATTGGCAATAACACAAGGGCTAAACTACAACATCAGATTAAAAAAGGATTGTTATGCTTGAATATAAGATGGTGTCATATGAACACATACATGCTATATATGTATATATACCCATATACACTACAAATATATGCACCCTATCCATATACTAATTATCTGGGAGTGCCCCAAGGCTCAATCATAAAACTACATTCCTCAATCAAGGAACATTCCCAGGCCCACTATAAGAAACTAAACATATGATTGAAGAATAAAGTCTGTCCATCAGTCGGACAAGGAAATGTGCAGACTAAGGAACAGACGGAGCACAAATGGTAAAGTAAGCTAACCACATAACAGTGTTTAGCCCACTGGGTCATCTTCAGTCCATGCATTATGCTTTTCTGGGACAATGGGTAAACATCCTCCCCATAAAAAGACAAAAAGTGAGGGGAATGTATTAGGAAGAGGGCCTGAAAGATAAACCCATGTATCAGAGGCCTGGTATGAGGCCTGAGGCCTGGATTAAAGTAGTCAAAACTTTGCCAATATAAAACAAAGTTAAGTTGTGAGCAAGAGGCAGGTCCTGCTCACAGAATTTGGCAAGCATGGGGCTGATGTTGCAAAAACCACATATTCCTAAAAAATGCTAGGCACAAAGCACTCACACAAGCACATTCCAGAAGGGTGATACCAGAGCACCCTGATAAACACATTCCCAGAGAACAGCCACCTTCTGATCCACTTTAAGGATAAGGCCAGGATGACAGCCTAACGAATAAAGATGTTTTGATCAAACCTACAGGTACAAGGCAATGGGTGGCACCCCAATATGTCAGAGGGTGGCACCCTGATACATCAAGGGTAATACGCAACTTGTTTGTATTGGTGTATAAAGATGTATCTCAAAGGAAGTGTCCTTGCCCAGCCTAGGGGGCAGTGGAAAGTCCCACCACTGACTGAGCTGTGTCCATTGTCACGGGCATACTATGCTAGTGTAACTGTAGCCATCGAGCCAGGGTATTAGCACCGTGCTTCGTCGGCAATAAACCTGCCCAGGCACCTTCGCTACTAAACCAAGTCTTGTGGTCTTATTGGGCAGTTCAATCGGAGCCTACTGTACTGGCTATTTGGCCAGAGCCAGTGCAGCACGCAGAAAGAACACACTCGTGCAGCCGAACATCTAACAACACTGGAAAGAACCCAGATTGATTTTCAGATTAGCTATTCAGTTCTCAGGGACAGCTGTTACAAAAAGGCATCTTCTCATCTGTAAAGTGAGTCCATTTCTGGAGGTGATTCACAGAACCACACAATGCCATTTCTACAGTCCCCTTGCATTTTAAGGATTTTATATCAATAATACAAAAACTCACTGATGAAGGAATTATTAAATAAAACAAACAATGTAACATTTTAATATAGGGCCAGATCCTGCCGCCCTTTCTCAGATAAAATTCTGGCATTTCCTGCCTGATATAAATCCAATATTGAATTTTTTTGTCTAATGAAAACATTGGAAATAATACTAGCTATCTCATTCCAGTTTTGGGGGGGCAGCAGGGGACAAAACAGAGACAAGGTAAACATATAAAACCCCACAAGGCCTGACTTTTGAAATTAAGCCTGGACAATCTAAGAAACTGGCTGGGTGAAGACTTATATGCCCCCATAGCTTGTGAACTTCCAAACTAGCCTTGGGCACATGAGCTGTAGCTCACGAAAGCTTATGCTCAAATAAATTTGTTAGTCTCTAAGGTGCCACAAGTACTCCTTTTCTTTTTTGCGAATACAGACTAACACGGCTGCTACTCTGAAACATGCGGATTGTGGCACTTTGCTTACATAGGTTAGGCCTGCGCAACTGTGTGTGTGCAAATGCAGGCAGGTAAACCATCTGTCCCCATCAATGTCCTCTTGCAGAGAACCCAGTGCAATTAGGAGAGGGAGCAACAGCCATGTAGAGTGGGCAAGGAGCTTATGCTGCCAACCTCATGAAGACGGAGGATCTGCTAGGAATGATTCCAGCCCTTCGAGCTAGGATGTCCATAGGAAGCAACTTGTCTTCTGGGTGATTTCTGGTTTCCCTGCCAGCACAGGTGCCTTAGGGATTGTGGCACCATTAGTTCCCGCATTGAACCTGTGGGCTGGTGCTTGCTCTTAGCAGCAGCAATAACTCTGCTGTTGTTTCCACTGGCAAACAGTCACGCTGCAGAGCTCAGCTCACGCACTTTAACAGAAGCGTTTCAGCCGTCTTAGAAGTGAGGGTTGGGGGTGATCCTTTTTTAGGGGTCTGTGTCTCACATCATGGAGTCCTTGTGCCATATAGGTCTTCAATTTTATGTCAACGGGGAGTTGATTTTACTTAAAAGCTGATGGCATTGCATGGTCCGTAGGAAGGAAATACAGGATGAAAGCTGATTTCTAGTCTAACCCCTATTGTTGATCATCCTCCAGCTTTCGAAAAAAAAAAAACTTGCTTGAGAGAATGACAGCATTGACATGCCAGAAATGAAAAGAGGGGGGAAAATATTCATTAGCTACTTCCTGGTTAGCTAGGAAAATCACAGCCTGTCTGCAGCAAAGCTTTTTCTTGCATGATTGATGTTTTCCTGAAGTGAAGAATTCACCACAAGGGGTTTTTTTGGGGGGGAGTGTGGCCAGAGTCATATGAACCACATGAACACTTAGGAAGTGTTGGAAATTCCTGTGGAAAATCAAGCTGTGCCAGTACTACAGTTCAAATTTTCAGTGATTCACCAGGATTGAAAGACCTGCTAAATCTCATACATTCTGAGTACTTTGGATTTGTTTTCTGTTCATTTTTAAAGAAAATTCTTCTTGGTGGGGAAGGATTGTGTAGCACAATTCCATGAGGTATTAAAAATCACCTTCCCTGTTTTAACATCTCCTTTAGCTTTCTATTTTGGCAGTCCTTGGACTTAAAATACAGTTCATTCATCCTGCTGATTATAAATAGATTTCCTACATTCTTTTGAGTACAGAACACACTAAAACCACACAAGTGTGTACGTTTCTCCCCTGCGAGGCAAACATGGCCTCTGAAAACATACGTAGAAGGGTAAGAAAACTCTTCTCATGCACCCAATGAAGTGAGCTGTAGCTCACGAAAGTTTATGCTCAAATAAATTTGTTAGTCTCTACGGTGCCACAAGTACTCCTTTTCTTTTTTGCGAATACAGACTAACACAGCTGCTATTCTGAAACCTCTTCTCAAAAGGAAACTGAAGGTTTGGTGTTTTGAACGGGCTTGATTGATTTATAGGCGAAGAGGGTCAGTGAAACAGGCCTCATTTATAGGGGAAAATAGTCATTGTATCAGGAATTCATCAATGCATCTCTCCTTCGCAAGTTTGGACTATTCTATTGTAAGCAGAATGTACGTACCTAGTTTTGGGTCAGCTCATACAAATAAGGCAAATACTTACATACTGCAGCGTAGCAATGCCATTCCATCATACCATATAGAGGAAATAAAAATCAATAGACAGAAAAGTGACGGCTAACTTAAAATTCCTGAACAACTATCATCATTTCATAAGCTAAGGAAACACCTGGTACAACTGTCAATACACAGGTCCTAATTCTAAGGTGAAAGGGCTATAAACTGCAGATTGTTGGTAAGTGGAGATAAGGAGGCATAGGCCCTGATCCTGCAGTAGACTGCATAGGCCCCATTGACTTCTTGCTGGGGGTAGGGCTGAGTGGAAAATGGAATATCCGTCTCCTGGGAAATTCCAACATTTCAAAATTTGTTTCCCTCCCCGGAGGAATTATTTGGCATTATCAACGTGAAACAAGAATGTGAAAGAGAATCGCTTAGAAATGTTCCGTAGAAAATGTAATTGAAATCAGCACTTTCTTATGCCTCCTTCTGAGTTCATCAAAACTGCATTTTCCAATGGAAAATTGTTCCATCGAGAAGTTTTAATCTCTAGGGTTCAGGCGGTGCTTTGCCTGCCCAGAGCGGCTTGTAGGACTGGAGCTTAAGTGAGTATAAATTGAAATGAGTGCAACTTACACTGAAGGCAGGAAGAAGGGGTATGATCCACTAAGTCATTGGTGTCCAAAGCTTTTACTAGGGTGACCCATCAACTGCGTTTTGTCTTTTTTTTCAACTACCTCCTTCACTGCCACTTTCTCCTCCTCACCCCACCCAGTAATGACCATCCGCAGCAGCACCCTTCACCCCAGCACCACAGTGCTAATCCTAGCCCAGTGCAGAGCGGGTAAGGGGCTTTGGAGAGCAAGCTCAACCCACTGCCATAGCTCCTGTTCTGTGAAGCTGGGCCCACTCTCCACTCCGGCATTGTGACCTGGTGCACAAGGTCCAGCACCATTTGGGGCAACCTGAGTGGTGCTGCAATCCTGTGCACCAGGCTGCAATACCCAGAGCAGGGAGCTAGGCCCACCCTGATGGGACAGGACCTGCCATTGTGGGATGAGTGTGTGGGGTGGGCTTACTCTCCAGCCCCTCCCCCCATCATGCTGGAAGAAGTGTATGTTTGCTTAGAGTCCTGGTGGTGACCCGTATACAACCTTCCTGCAACCAACCCACCATTTGGAAAACAATACACCAAGGTACTCTCTCTTGGATCATTTCTTGGGTAGGCAAAAGTTGCATTGGTTTTGTGACACAGACCAAGTGTCAGCTTATGCCATGGCCCCTAGGACTCTCTGAACACTGACAAATGCAAAGCTGGAAACCAGTCTGGCTTACCTGTGTGTTAGCATTGTTAAATAGATGTTAAGTTCATAAGAACGTGTTTAGTGTTTTGACTTTATGAAATGCTGGCAAGTTGCTGCATGCTTTAGTCTCGCTTATAATAGCTGTATCCCATCTTACAAGGTAATATGTAAGTGTTTGCTCTATAACTATGAAAATGTTTGCTATAAAACTGGATAATCCACAGTCAGGAAAGAATCATTACCAAGTGTGAAATACTAGTTTACAACAGAAGGCGTCATCTCCTGACCAATGAAAGGAGGCCTGTAGACACCAGACCAACCACTGTGGAACATCAGTGGACAAAGGACTTTGTTGAAGAGGGGACATGCACGGATGCTCATCCTATCACAGCTGGAGCTCTGTGCGAAGGGGGTAAAGATCCCCAACCAGAAGGAATTTTATCCCTATGCTGCTTGAACCTTGAGGGGAAAAGATTTCTAAGCATAAGCAAGGGGTGCCCAGCTTTTTAGCTTGGATTAACCCTAAAGGACATATAGAGCTTTCATATTACAGCACTGTCTATTACTTTTTTGAAACCTAAGACTCTACTCATTTGTGTATGTTTACCTGCTTCAACCTTGTAAGGAACTCTCATTTCTTTTCTTAGTTAATAAACCTTGTGTTCGTTTATTATAATATTGGCTACAGGCTTTGTCTTTGGTGAGAGATCTAAGGTACAGTTACCCTGAGGTAAGTGACTGGTCCTTTGGGACTCAGAGTAACCTGATTATTGTTGTGACTTTTGGTGTAAGGGACCATCTGTCGCAAAGACAAGTTTGCCTGGGTGGTGAGATGGATCAGCGTACATAAGGGGAGTGTATGTGATTCTCTGTTAAGGCTGTTACAGTGCTTGAGGAATTCACACTTGTTATGTGGTTGGTGAAATCTAGGTCTAGACCTCACAATTAGTTTGGGGTTCATGCCCTATTTCTTGAAAATCCTGCCCTGAGGTTTTGGCACACATGGTGATGAGCCACTCTAGACAGCTTGACAGGTTTCACTGGAAGTTTGGGTTTGTAATATCAGGCCTCCTTAGACTCCTTCACACTGCCTTGCACATCATCTCTCAACCTGAGCCATATTTCCTCACTGATTTTCCTAGTCACCTGTGCACTAGGATGTACAGCAAATATTACAGGAACTCCTACAGCAGAGAAAAGATTGTCTTTATCTGCCAACTTCCACTTCCTTTCAGCAAAAGGGTGGAATAAAATCCACAGGTTAGCAGATGACCCTTAGGGCTATCTTCCCAAAGAGTTAGGAGCAGTGCTGGATTAAGAGGGGGGTGAAACTGAGGGTACTACAACCACAGGCTTCTGCTTTCCCGGGGGGCCTCTAATCCTTGACATATATGCTATAAACAAGGGAGATTTTGATTATATTCCTCCTAACACTAAAAAGAAAAGAGCAAAGCAATCATTCATGCCCCCTGCCAACACTGATTTTGTTCCAGCTTCTTAAGCTTTCACAGTTGAAGTTTAATCAATTTCTTTCAGACTTTCATTTGCTGCTGATGGGGGTGCGAACTGGTGATGCTAGTCACTCGTCGCGGGCTGCTAATTACAGCACTGCACATGGTATTGTTTTCACCTCACTCTAGTGAGATATCTGGTTGATAATTTCCAATCAGAGGATCCAAAAGGAAAGCTACATTAGAAAGAGAGAAAATTGTAAGCCCGTTTCCCACACTTATTAACTTTCTCTGCTGGTACTGCTTCAGAATCATCTTCCAAAGATGACAGACCATCTTTCTTGGAAAACAATCATTAAAGTGAAGATATGGATATGAACTTGTTCCCTTAGGAGATGGCAGAAGACAAGACAAGCATTCCTGAAATCCAGGGCAAAAGCGATGCGGAAAGGGATGACCCATTTTTCCTACCACTTGACCAAACAGAAGGTGGAAAGAATAACAGTGAGAAAGAGGATAGAGTTGCCATTAACATCAAACAAGGCCTGTCTAAATGGCCTTCTTTGAGGAGGAGTTTCATACTCAGGGAATTGAGAAAGGTTTACTCTATTTTCAGAGTTGTAACAACAAACTTATAACTTCCGAGCTGCAGTACAAACATCAGAAACAATCTCTCTCCCCTCTTTTCAAACAAAAACTACCAAACAGAGAATGTTATCTGAGGCATCGGTTGCTATATTCTAGACCCACAAGAGCAGAAATCTGTTTTATGTAAAAACTCTTCTCATTGCCTAGCAATCTTAGCGCCGTCACAGCCCAGGCTTTATCAATAGGAAAAAAGTAGTGGAGAGGATTTGTTCTCATGAAAACAGTGTGGAATATTGCAATGCAATGGCAGCATGGCTAGCACATTCGCAAGGCAAGAACCACATGGATAGGGCAAGGACACAGCTGCTTCTAAAGCAAAATGGTTAGAAGAAAATTTTATGGCATATTGTGACAGTTGTTAAGCTTCTTGCTGAACATAGTTTAGCATTTAGAGGAAGGGAGGACGTTATCAGCTTTCCTCAGAATGGAAATGATCTAGGTATTCTTGAAGCTATAGCTGAATTTGACCCTTTTCTCAGTCTTTTTCTTTTTCTAAGTAAGCATATTAAATGCTATGGAAACAAAGGGAAAGATCACCCATCCTACTTGTCAGAAATAATCTGTGATGAGGTATCAGGGCTGAATCCCAACTCTGGCACTTCGAGTGCAGAAGGTGGAGACCGGCAAGGATTTTAAAAAATTAATTATCAGGGGGTAGCCATGTTAGTCTGTATCCACAAAACCAACAAGGAGTCCGGTGGCACCTTAAAAACTAACAGATTAATTTGGGCATAAGCTTTCATGGGTAAAAAACCCATTTCTTCAGACGCAAATTTTTTTTTTGAAAAATTAATAACTGCCACTCCAGGCTTGTATTAAACTCCCAAGGTTACATCTTCTCTCTGACCTTGGCTTGGTAAATGCTGCCACCATCCAAATGCAAAAAGCCCCCTTGGAGCCAGGAAGGAGCACTTGGGAATTCCTTCCTGTGGGGTACCCTCAAGCCCTTTCACCCCTCCCCCCCGGGGAAGAGCTGAGAAAGAAAACAAAGAAAATTAGCTGTTGCCACCAGCTAATCAAACAGCATATGCACAAACTTCTTAGGACACCAAAATCCAATCCTATTCTTAAAAAAAGGTAAATTTTATTAAAAACAAAAAGGAAGAAAATATATCTGGAATTTAGGCTTTTGTTAGATTTTAAAAGAGCAATTCCAAAAATTAAGCACCCAAACTAGCTTTCTTGGGGGTTCAGCTTAAAGGTTACAAGCAAACAAAAACATCTGGGGTTAGCACAGAGGAATTCCACAAGCCGAAATAAACCTGATCGCATCTACCTAAACATTCCCTATCCCAATGATTCCTTCTAGATATGGAAAATAATTTTTCATACCTGGTTCAAACCTTACACAGCATTCCTGCTTATAGCATTGCTGCTCCATGTCCCTGCAGCCCAGAGAGAACAACAGACAAAGGTAAAGTTTCTTTCCCAATTTTTAAAAAGTTCTACCTTCCCATTGGCTCTTTTGGTCAGGTGCCCACCTTCTTTTCTTTACCTGAGGGACTTTTTAACCCTTTACTGGGAAAGCAAGTAGAGAACAGTTATCAAGAGGGATTTTACAACTAACTGGCTGTCTGGGTGTCCATCAAAGGGAGTTATCCCCCACCCCCTTCATTTATCACATGAGTTCTTTGAGCTAATGAGATATAAATGTTTAGAATTCATTGTAACTAAAGTCAAACAGGTGAAATACTATTTTTTGATAGGTTTCAGAGTAGCAGCCGTGTTAGTCTGTATTCGCAAAAAGAAAAGGAGTACTTGTGGCACCTTAGAGACTAACAAATTTATTAGAGCATAAGCTTTCGTGAGCTACAGCTCACTTCATCGGATGAGCTGTAGCTCACGAAAGCTTATGCTCTAATAAATTTGTTAGTCTCTAAGGTGCCACAAGTACTCCTTTTATTTTTTGATAGTAGACTGAACTTCTGATGTCACTGATATTGATCAATTTTCTGTCGTTTTATGATACTGCTTACCTGGTACCATGAATGAGTTAGGTTTCTACCAACTGAAAGCCACACAGGCAAGTCACTCTTCCAGGCCATGAAGTCTTTATCGGATGCAAACAACACTGGTATTGAAAACTGCAGAGGTCAGTCATACAATAATGCAAGTAACATGTCTAGAAAGTATGAAGGTCTTGAAGCTCAGAACAAAAGACTAAACACACTACCTCTGTGTGTGCCATGTACAACTCATTCTCTGAACTTAGTTGGAACTTACAGCATTGATTCTTGCATGGAAGCCATAAACTTTTTCAGTTTTGTTCAGAAACTATATGGTTTTCTTGCAGCATCACCCAGGTGATGGAAATTTTGTGCAACAATCTTACCAAGAGCGAACAAGAAACTCTCCTTGTCCTGTCAGATATGAGAGGGTCCTGTCACACTGAATCTTGTAAAACAATTGTAGTGAACTATGAGGACATTCAACATTGTTTGAAAGAAGACTTCCTTGTAAGAGTTTGTCGCGAGCTCTCAGTCTCCGTTGGACGATTTTGAGGAGTAAGCAAAACAACTGGGAAGTGATGTTGATGATCTAATGCTGGTGCCACTCTGTACAAGACTACAGGCATCAGCTAAAAACTGACAAATTCACAGCTAGAAGCTGGACCAGCTCACTATGATTCAAAGTGGATGATAAAATGTATAAGAATGCATTTAGTGTTTAAACGTCACGAAAAACTGGTAAGATGTTGCATGCATAGCTTTCAATTATCTGTACCCTTTTATAATGTAAAAGCAAACACTTTTATTGTATATACCCCTGCAACTAAGTAACCCATCAAATGAGAAAGAAGCCTTGTGTAATACAAATGAAGAACTTGAACAGAAAAGTGCTAAATCCTATGCATGGAAAGCAAATGGTTATTGTGTGTGAGATCGAAGACTTTGAAGTGCATTCCTTCCCTCCCATCCTCTGCCATGAAGAAGAGACCTGTGTGGAAACTGTTGCTGTCAGCTTGGGTTCTGTGAGAAGCTATAAATATGGACACAAGGAAAAATTCTTTATCTCTGGACTGTTTGGATTCTTACAGGGCAGAATAATGGAATGAGAAGACAATCATCCTCAAAGTTACTCTGGTTAGCCATAAAATACTTTTGGGAAACTTGCAGATCACTACATCTCTGCCACCTTCTGAAATTATAGACTGTGATTCACCTGTACATATATTTTTATCTGCTTTAACCTCTCAATAACTCTCATTCCTTTTTCTTAGCTAATCAGCCTTTAGTTGGCTTACTACAGAACTGGCTACCAGTATTGTGTTTGGTGTGACATCTAGGATGCAACTTGCCCTGGACTAGTGACTGGTCTCTTGGGACTGGGTGTAACCAGAATTCGTGGTGATTTTGGGTGTAAATGACCATTTGTCACATAGTCCAGCTTGCCTGGGTGGCAAGATAGACTGTCTGCAACTCCATTATAAGACTGCTGTGGTACTTTGGGAGTTCACATTTGTTACTGGGTTGGGGAATCTAATTATAGAACATACCACCAGTTTGGGGAGTTTGCCCTGATTGTGACGATCTGCCCTGAGGCAGGCACTCATGATTGTGAGCCACTCCACACAGCCTTAACCGATGAATCCTACCTGAAGAACACAAACATACTGGAAAGCAAAATCTTCCCAATGGCAAAGGTGACTTCCTTCGAGGACGAAGGAAATGTGAGGTTGAGTGGTTCTATGTTATTTAACCTTGACAAGCTAAGTTCGGAACTAAAACGAATACATCGATGTTATGCTGAACTAGCCACAAGGTCTTGCTTCCTTATGTCTCTGGATCAAGTACGAAGGGAAGAGAAGATGAAGACATGCACCCAGGAGTTGTTCTGTGCTCCTGGGGATGATCTAGAACCCGAGCTTTTGGCTACAATGTATCCATTTTCAACACTATTAAGATATTGTGACATGCAGGATAAGAGTGCAACTGTAGTCATCGCATTTTTGCATGACAAAGCTTAGAGTAATGTCCTCCTGAATGTTGTCATTGAGATGAGACGGTATTTGGCCATACCCGTTGACAGCTGCGAAGCAGAGAATTGTTCTCGAAGTTTGCCTCCGTGAAAACCAGTCTTTGGTCAAGTATGGTAGAAAAAGCTTCATGCTCTCGCTGTTCAGTTAGTCCAATGTGATTTCCTTTGTACACTGTTGTTTGAGCAAATAACAACAGAATTAAAGTTTGCAAGGTGCCAGTTTAAACGTGCAGCATTTCAGGACTCTTCATGGTTTTCCTTTGTATGTTTCTCCAGCCAGTATACACTCTGTTCCCTGTGTTCAATTTCCGGTTTAGTCAGTAACAGACATGAGCTTGATTTTCATAAACTAGTTACTCTTTTGCTTTTGTTAATAGCCTGTTCACATGAAAGGGGATCTCCAAAAAACATTAGCCCAGCCGTCTCCAATCTCTCTAATTGGGCCCTGCTTAGGACCACTACATCACGGGAGTTCATCTGTTCTGACCATTTTGCATGTTATTAATCTTTACATGTGATTTAGTGATTGGAGAGCAGGGGTAGAGGGGAATTCAGAGATGGGAACCCATGGCTTCATAAATGGACAGAATGAGCTGGGAGCTCAGAGCTGGTGGCTAGCCATTGCACTGGTTCTGTATTAAAGGATTATTAATCATAATAAATATGCATGAATATTAACTAGCTATGTATTGGCTATCCAGCTAGGAACCTTAGCGTTACCTTTACTTGTAAATCGGAACCTTGGAAATGCTCATTCATGTTATTTCCCCCGGGGGAGCCCCAGACAGTCCTGGGGCGCCGGGTGCCCAGAGAACACGACTCAGTCCTACTCATGGTGACCTGGCTGCTTCTCAGCACGCTGGGCCGGTGGACCCCCCCCCCCCCAGGGCAGCAGGACTCCACCTGGGAAGGACCGCGGCGGGTTAGCCCCAGGGCAGGGTGTAATTTGTCTCTCACACACTCACAGCCTGACTCTGAGACGAACCGCACCTGACCCATCCGCGGCCCAGGTGAGCCCCGGGATGGGGAACGGGAACTCTCCGCCCCCCCGCCCCCGTCCGCGGGTGAGCGAGCCCCGCACCGGGGATGGGGTTCCCAGGAATCCCCCCGCGGGCTCCGGGTGCATAAAAGCGACCGCGGGGCGCTGCGGTGGCTCAGAGCTGAGCCGAGCCCAGCGCCCAGCGCCCAGCGCCCAGCACCAGCCTCCGCCGCCCGCCCGCCCGCCCCATGAGCCGCTCCCGGACCTTCGCCCTCGGCGGCCCCCTGCTGCTGCCGCTGCTGCTGCTGGCGGCCTGCGCCGCGCTCTGCCGGGGTACGGGGCTCGCTGCGCCGGGCTGGCCTTGGGATGCGGGGTGCGGGAGTCTCGCTTCCCACTGGGGCTTGGAAGGACAGATGGGACCCAGGTGTCCGGGAGCCGGCCGGATGCGAGGGGTGCCCGGGGGATGGATGGGACCCAGGGTGTGGGGCGAGGGGTGTCCCCGGGCCGCCCCCCTGCAGAGTATCTGGCCGGCGGCAGGAGCTGAGTCTTTCTCCCCCTCCCCTGACAGGGGCCCCCATGGCCGGCGAGCTGCGGTGCCGGTGCGTGCAGACCGTGTCCGAGGTGATCTTCCCGAAGCGCATCGCCCACGTGGAGCTGATCCCCGAGGGGCCCCACTGCGGGGTGCCAGAAGTCATGTAAGTGTCCGGGCCCTGGGCCCCCTCCCAGCCCGTGCCCCCCTCGCCGCCAGCCCCGCGCTCACCCCGCTCTCCCCTCTGCCTCCCCGCAGCGCCACCACGAAGCAAGGCAAGAAAATCTGTCTGGAGCCCACCGCGCCCTGGGTCAAGCTGATCGTCACCAAGATCCTGAGCAGGTACCTGGCCTGGGGGTGTTCCGGGTGCTCTAATCTGGGCGCTGCCTGTTGTCGCAGGGGCTGTATCGATTCAGTGAGCTGTCCGGGGGCTAAAAGGAAAATGGGACTTGCTTCCAGCAAAAACAAACCCAAATCCCAGGGTTGGCTTCCTCATGGATTTAACAACCCAACCCGGTGCATTAGCTGTGAGCAGAAAATAGGGTCTGGGCTGGCCCAGCGAAGACTGTTCTTTACAGAAATGTTTCCCCTCCACTTAATCGACTGCCATCATTCCAAAAGTGTCCTGTGAATTGATTCAAGCTTATTAAGAGGGGAGCTGGATTCACCCTAGGACAGTTTATGAGATTTCTAGCCTTTACAAATGTTGTGATGAGTTGCCCTGTATCATCACCTGCAACTTGGAATTGGCTACCAGGTTCTCCAAAGCCATGATATAGATACGCAAGATTTTTCTCCACGGCTGTGCTGGCTGAAAAATATTAACTACATTCACCAAACAATAGAAAGAAAAGTAGGGGTCTTACGAATCAGGGCTTTCTATTAATTTTCAGATATCCCCAAATCTGATTCGGGTGACTTCTTATGATTTAAAGAGCCCATTCCAGCAACTTGGTGCTGGACCTAGTTCTGCAAACACTTACACCTCTATCTTAGTTACTAGCTTAATGAATAAAATTACAGGCACATTAGTCTGTGCATTGCAGAACTGGGTCCTAGATTGCTTTCTCTGATGCTACACTAACCTTATGTATTCCTGTTCTGTTCCAACACAAATGAAGGTAGTTTTAATGGTGGGGATTAGCATATCTATATTGGTAGAAATTCATTTCCTAAAATCGACCTTATAAACATAAAAACAAACCAAAAACAAAGAACTTTTTAATATCCAAGCGACTTGTCATCCATTCCCTTTTGGGTCCAGATTCTGCCCTCTTACCTATCCTGAGTAGTATCTCATTGCCCCAGAAGTATCACTGAAGTGAGCTAATACTGGTTCATGTTACCTATTTCCCTTTGTCAGTCTGGCTGACACAACCTTTACCAAATAAGGGACCCTATGACTTCAATGGGAGAAAGCCTAGCTCTGAAACACTCATTGTTCAAAGCAATATATAGCTGAGGGTTATCAGTCATTTTGGAGTTCTTCTTTCAGTTTTCAAAACACTAAGTGCTGACATAACCCCATTCTTATCAAGAACTATTTTCCTTTAAAGCAAGTCTGGGTGTTATCAGCTTGGATGAGTGCATAAGTGCTGATCTCAATTCATTTCATTTTGCTTTCAGAAAAACATGAAAAAAATAATGAAGAAAACCTCTGGATTTGCCTGCCAAGAAAATGGCATTTTGTGAGCCAGGGACTGCAAGAAAATAATTTTATCTGTGAGACACACTGAATTTGTGCTCATCCTATTAAATATTTGTTTGTAGTGCAGCAAGATTTTACTGTATTTATTTAAATATTACAGCATGCTTTGTCAATAAGGTGGCTACATTAACTTCTCACTAAGAGGAAACACAATCAGAAGTAGGATTCATTGTGTGCTAGTAGCACAGTGCTTTTACAACCATTCCTTCTGTGGGCCACTTCAGAAGATGATCTTACGGACATTCCCATCCCAACACTCTGATGATGTCCATGATTTGGTTATCTTTCTGCACACCATCAGGAAGAGCTCTGGACAATGGAAAAGAGTTTCAGAACCACTATATTCATGTATTTCATGAAGGCCATCCACTGTCTCCAGTGTAATACATGACATCCCAGTGTTCAAAAGTAAGAGATGGATTTTCGTTTAGATTTTCATTTTTTATATAGCAGCCAAGGGAAGACAATTTGGAAAGCTACTCCCCAAAACATCTGATCAGTTATGTTCTGCACACACGCCTGACAGTGATAGGAAAAATCTTTCCTAGCTAATATAGCAGAGTTTCTCAAACTGGGGGTCCTGACCCAAAAGGGTGTTGCCAGCCTATTGTAGGGGGGTTGTGAGATCACAACAATGTCACTCCGGGAAAGAGGAGCTGGCGGTGTGGGGGGGGGGAGGGTACAGCAGCCATTGCTCTTGGGCTGCTCAGTTCTGAAGGCAGCGCCGTAAGCAGCAGCAGCACAGAGGTAAGGGTGGCAGGACCATACGGCGGTGCTGCCTTCAGAGCTGGGCACCCGGCCAGCAGCTGCTGCCTCTCTGGCCACCCTGCTCTGAAGGCAGCACCACCACAAGCGGCAGTGCAGGTGTAAGGGTGGCAAGAGCATGAGCATGCACCTGTGGGTATATACAGTAATTTGCTATCCCTTTTTTGGGGAAGTCGTGACAGCCTGAAATATTTTCAAAGAGGGTCCCAGCAAAAAGAGAAGTGTCCTAAGGAGATCTGCCATGGCGAAGGGACCCCTCAACATGGCGGACAAGAACGTCCGGCAGCTGGTGAAGAAGTGGCTGTTCCTTCCCCAGAGAGCCAGCAACGAGCTGGTCTATATCGCCCACAGGCATGGCGGTGCCAATGTCCCCCGCATGGGTGACCTGTGTGACATTGCGGTGATCACCCACGCCTTCCGCCTGCTGACGTGTCCCGACACCATGATAAGGAACATCGCAGCAAACGCCCTCCATGACGCAACAAAGAAGCGGATCGGCAGAGCCCCCTCCAACCAAGACACCGCCAGATTCCTGAGTGGTTCTCTGGATGGCGAAATTGGACAGGACGGTGGCGACATCGCTTCGCTGTGGTCCCGCGCTCGCAATGCCACGCGTCGCCCGGGGAAGTGCATCGGCTGCTGCTGGGAATCGTGCGAGGAGCGCCAGGAGCTGGGAGTCCTGGTGCCACAGATCAGGTCCGACGACAACACCATCGTCACCCCGAGTGCCAGGGGCATGCTGGAGAGGACCCTGAAGGCAGCCATCCACTCGTTGTACATGGAAACCCTGAAGCATAAACCAGACCAGGGTAAAGTCTTCGAACTTACCAGCAAGTGGGACGTCAGCAACCACTTCCTCGCTGGGGGCAGCTTCACCCGTTTCACCGACTGGCAGTTCATCCACCACGCCCGGCTCAACTGCATCCCGCTCAACGGAGCCGTCCACCACGGGAACTGAGACAAGAGTTGCAGGAAGTGTGGCTACTCCAGCGAGACCCTGCCCCACGTCCTGTACAGCTGCAAGCCCCACTCCAGATCCTGGCAGCTGCGCCACAACGCCATCCAGAACCGCCTGGTGAAAGCCATTGCACCATGACTGGGGGAGGTCGCCGTGAACTCCACCATCCCCGGGACGGACAGCCAGTTGTGACCTGGCGTGCTAAGTCACCGAAGAGGACCAGAAAAAGATCATCCTCATCGACATCATGGTCTCCTTTGAGAACAGGACCCCAGCCTTCCGCGAATCCCGAGCTCGTAAGCTGGAAAAATATGCCCCCCTGGCCAACACCCTGAGAGCAAAGGGCTACGAGGTGAAGATGGATGCTTTGATTGTCGGAGCCCTGGGCGCTTGGGACCCCTGTAACGAGCATGTGCTGCGGACCTGCGGGATCGGTCGATGGTACGCACGGCTCATGCGGCGCCTCATGGTCTTGGACACCATCCGATGGTCCAGGGACATCTACATCGAACACATCACCGGCCACCAACAGTACCAGAAGGTGTGAGCCGGTACAACATCGTGCATCAACCATGGGAAAGGGACTGAGAGACTTTTTTTTTCATTGGACCATATGAACTGGAACCATAAACTCACTAAACATTAAATCCCACCAAATGAGGGTAGATCCATCCTCATCATCGTATCTGCTCATTATACTCCACACCTGAACATAGCAATTATATGAACAATTGAGATACCCCCATATCTCAATATCTGTGCTTTGACCTGTTAAACTTTTACCCCCAATTGGGGAGATTGCAGATTATGTATTCCTTACATCACCCGCTCCTAAACTGAACTTCGCACCCCTTGATAATCTGTACCTTATTCCCTGATAACCAGAAACTTCTATGCCTAAACTCTGTACCGTTTTCTTTTTACTTCAACATTATCTTCATAAAATTATTAAATGTACTAACACAATTAGCAGCTTGCAAGTTTCATACATAGAGGGAGAGAAACAGTACCAAAAATCAAGAGACCTCTTAGTTTAAATTCCAGGGTATTACAAATTATGGGGAATTGAACTCATTTATGATTTTAATACAGAACTTCTTTAATATGATCCAACAATGTTATTTATAGAAAAGCTATTTTACATCACTTCAAGAAATTCCAACACCAGTTAGAATTTTCCTCTGTTCAATCCTGAGAAGTTGGACATATCGTGCACAAGGCAGGCTAGCTCTCCAAGCGGAGGGATACACAGAATGAGTAAGAACAAAGCATCTCCACGCTAATTCATTTTTCCTGTATTTGTGTCCAAGATTGCATGGTGGTGGAGTCTAGAGGATTTACTGTCACTGATTTGCAATGCTGTGTCCCACACTCATGCTGTCAAAGGTTTCTGTATCACACCTTCATGTAGTTTCTCTAATGTAATATGAGATAAAACAGCAAGACTCCCATTTCCTTCCACATATTTTGATAGAACTCAAATTCCATAACCAAGCAGCAAATGGTTTTTCTACCCACTAAAAAAAAGACCATGCAGTATGTACTGTGTCCATAGGTCTAACGCTTCCTGCTGAAAATACCCCCTATAGAATTCAGTAAAGAGGTAGCCAGATGGAGGGATGCTACCCTCTTAAAATAATGTCTAGACTAAAAAAAATGGCATTTTAACACCTAGAGTTTGCAGAGGCCCTGAAAACTATTTTTATATATAAACAGGTGTCTTTTCTAGGCCTTCTTTTCCTAAACTGAGTCCCATCATAGTAAAGAATCTTTCTGGTCCTCACCCTGGTGCAAGAATTCATCTTTCTCTTCTGGCCCCCCGCCCCTAGACCACAGTGATCATTGAGTGAGTGGTGTAAATTCCCCATTTGGGAGGAAAGGAGTAGAAATTAGTGTCTGTTTGAAGCTGCTAATGTTAGAAATAGATACAAGAAAAATTACAGTGGACAGAGTGCAGATGGGTTGGCTTGTCACATCACCTCTTACTAGTCAAAACTGACATTCAGACGAGGAAGGACTTTAGGATTTGGCCCAAAATGACTGATCGGATCCCTTTTATGTGAGGACATAGTCATTAGGACTGTGATGCTGGTAAGCCAAGGGCCAGCTCCAGCCAGGGCCAAGTCAGCTGAGAACTGACAAACGCAGCTGGAAGCCAGGCCCATAAGTTAAATGTATAAGAATTGTATAAATGTATTGTTAAATGTACCAGAATGTATTTGGGGTTTAAACTTCATGAAAACTAATGGGATGCTACTTGCATTATTTTCACTTATGTGTATCCTGTTATAATGGAATAGCAAACATTTACACTGTATATATCCCCTTTCAAACTAAAAACCCCATCACATGAGAAAAAACCCGTGTATAATGCAAATGAAGCACTTTAATAGGAAAGTGCTAATTCTTGCGCATTTCAAAGCAAGTGGTCATTGTGCCTGATCAGAGATCAAAGATGCTAAAGGCACTCCTCTCTCTCCGCCATCAGAGAAAGAGCCCACGTGGATAGCCAAACTGTCGATTTGTTTTTCTGTGAGAAGAAGCTATAAGTATGGACACAAGGAAAAGTTCTTCATCTCTGGACTGTTTGTATTCTAATAGGGCAGAATAACTGAAGGAGAAGAGGGAGATCCCCAGAGTTCCTGTGGGTAACCCTAAAAGACTTCTGAGAAAATGGCAGATCACTACATCTCTGCTACCATTTGAAATTATAGACTATGACTAACCTGTACATATATTTGTACCTGCTTTAACCTCTCAATAATTCTCCTTCCTTTTTCTTAGCTAACTAAAGGTTGATTAGCTTACTACAGAATTAGCTACCTGCATTGTCATTGGTGTGAGACTAGGATGCAAATTGACCTGGATGAGTGACTGGTCTCTTGGGATTGGGTGTTATCTGAAATATGTTGTGATTTTGGGTGTTAGTGACCGTTTATCACAGAGCACGACTTGCCTGGGTAGCAGAGAGACACTTCAATAAGGGGACTGTCTGTGACTCCATTATAAGACTGCTGTGGTACTTTGGAAGTTCACATTTGTTAGTGGGTTGGGGCAATCTAATTATAGAACATACCACCAGTTAAGGGTATCTGCCCTGCTTTTGACAGTCTGCCCTGAGGCAGGCATTCATGGTTATGAGTCACTCCAGACAGCATGACAAGGACTTCAGATGGTACAATTTAAACAAACAAACAGAACTGGAATTTACATAATGCCATTTCTGAATCTCTTCTTCTTCCTGACCTTGAATTCTTGTCCTATTTAGATTATCTGATTTCCAACTGTAAACTCTGTAAGGCAAGGCCCTTATATTGCACACATTTTGTATTGTCTCTTGTATTTTAAAGCACTAGATTATAACAGCAATGCTTACAAAATATGGAAGAAATCTATTCACCTTCTAAGAAGAATTCACCATAATCAGATAACGTGGTCCCTTTTAAAAATTGCACCAGAGCATAAATATAATGAAAGATTGTTGCAGGCATGTTTTGGTGATTAAATGGACTTTTGGATTCTGGAATTTCCATTGTATGATCCTTGTAGGTTTATTCAGTTTTTTAAAAAATAAATAAATAAATAAATAAATAAATGTTTCCTAACATTTACCTGGCCTTTATTTCCATTCATTGTCGTATATTACATATCTTGGTCTTAAATGATGCATGCAATTAAATCCTGTGAATCTGAGCAAAGGCTCAGCTACGCTGTCTAAATTTGCACTGTTATGGAGTTATGGGCCGGAGCGTTTAGGCTGAATTTCTAATCAGCTCATTGGGAACTGTGCACTCAGTGGTGGCGTGGTTGGGCCCTATATTGCTTAAGTTCCATTTCAAGTGAAACAAAAGGACATGGGAAGTTGATATTTAACAACAGCTAAATTATTAGGAATATCCACCCCCCTCTGGAAGATAAATTTGGTTATAAGCATCAAAAAGAAATAACCCCCGTCTCTGAAATAAATATTAAAATTATAGTTTGTAACCACGCCATCTCAAAACATGTTCCCAGATGTAAATTATGAGTTAGCATGACAATTTATCTTATATGGAATGGGGAAAAAAGAGAATTCTTGCATAAGTCAAAATAATTTCCAGGTCAGATCCTGATTAGATGGGCCTTTTCTTTAGAGAAGTAGGGGAAAGCACATTACAAGGTAGC